>NW_026647169.1:999000-1332000 GCF_950295315.1 Erinaceus europaeus
AGATTTTAAGGCAGCAGCTCTCATGCCCACAGACCCCAGACAACCCCAGCCTTCACCATCTGCTGTACTACCAGACCTGACAGTAATGTGTGTGTTTGTCTGTCTGTCTGTGTCTGTGTGTGCTCAGAGCTCACCTATAGTAGTCTCAGAGCATGGGTGGGAAGGTAGCCAGCCTCACCTGCAACTTATGTACAGAGAACCTTGCTGGTCAGTGCAAGCCAGTTAGCCCAGATTCTGGCTAAGCAATAATGCATATGCAAAGGGACTCTCATGTCTAAATCTCCTGAGTCCCCTATTCATTCCCATGCCTCACTATCTATCATCCAGGGAAGCTGGGGCAACCCTCAGAATTCAGGGGCATGAGCCTGTCAAGTCACGTTTGGCTGCCTACTCAGCTTCCAAGCTCTCAGTCCACTGCTGAGGGCAGCATATTACAAGCCAAGAATGAACCCAGAAAGAGCTGTGTTTCAACATAGATGGGAACTGTGTTTGACCAAACAATAGTGGATGAACCCATCACCTTACACCTACCCTTTGGGTTCGGCTAAGGCAATTATTCCTAAGGCCTCACAATCTCCAATCATGGTGGCCTGGTGTCCACACATCACACTCAGAGAGATTCCCAGAAGTAGGCATGCGTGAGTGTCCCATACAAAGTCCCTCTGCTTGCAGGAAGGCCAAAATCCCGGGCACTTGCTATGGAGAGACAAAAGGAAGATGTATGCCTCCACTGGCTGAATTCGGAGCTTCCAGTGGAGATCACAGCCCCGCCCCTCACCTGAGGGCCTGGCTGCTGCTAATAAAGGCAATTGGAAACACCTGTTACCACATGGGGCCTGAGATCATACTCAGGAATCCCTCCAGGAGCTAGCAGACTGGCAGACCTCCTGACACTGGGATACTTGTGCTCCGAGTTGAGAGGGACATCTGGCAAGAGGTGAGAATATTCCCTAGATATAAGAACAAACTTCAGGTTTCAAAAGGATTTGAAATCCCAGGAGGCACTTGGAAAAGTCATTTCACAGCCATCAAAACAACCTCTTTCTGAACCCTGGAAGCTTCCGTTTTGCATGGAATATCTGGACACTTTTGTGGCCATCAGTATCACAGATCCTTTACATTCGGCCCAATAGAGGGAAAGCATAATGTGTGTGTCAGGGTGGCCGAGTTTCTCTTCTCTAGACCTGCGCTCTCATGGAATAAGGACAAGGATGTGGTCCAGAAAATTGAGGAGGGCTGCATTTAGGCTGATTGTCAGCCACAGGGCCCTGGAGAATTGGAGTCAAGCACAGAGGGCCAGGACAGCTGCAGCTGGAGATGGACATATGCCTGAAACCTGCAGAAGGAACGCTGTCTCCTAAGTTCTCCTCTGTACTACGCCATATGCATGCGACTAACTAATCCAAAGGGCAAAGAAAGGAAAATTTCAACACCAGGAAGACCGAGTTCACGATGCATGCACTGACTTCCATGAAGGGTCCAGGGAAGAAGGCACGTAGAGACAGTCAGAGAGACAGAATGACAGTGAATGAAAAGGAAAATTATGGCCCTTGTTGATCAGTGCCAGAGCACTGAAGACAAACCCTCCATACCCATGCATACTTCTTACAAGTGGCATTGTTATTTTATGTTTGTGAGGAAAGGTTACACTTAGAACATCTAGGTCTTAGGCCACTCTGCGAAGCAACACTTGGCCTGCAGCCCACTCTCCAAAACTGCCCTTGCCTCTCCAAATTGGACTTAGTTTTAGTGATGCTCCTGCCAAATGCAGGCTGGCATATTTCATCTCCCTGGTCAAGCCTCAGCGTGTCCTTTGTGCAGGGAACTGAACTATGTCTATTTCTTCTTTGGTTTACAGTTTTGGGATAGGAATCTGTGTACAAAAAGAGCAAGAGTGAAGTAGGTGATTTGGAAGCTGTAGTTTGTGCTGAGAGAGTTTTGTAGAATGACAAGAGGTAAACGAATGGCTCTAAGACATGTCTCTCATGACTGTGGCTCAGAAGGGCCAGGTGTATCTGTACACCTGGCCCTTCTGTAATCCGAATTACTACCCGAATCCAGAGCTGTGCAGGTCTCTAGCTAAAATATATTTTCAGACCTCTACAAGTTATATATACACATGCACACTGGACAGCTTCTGCTAGGCAGGGCCCTGGGTGAACCCTGCTTCACACTTCCTGCAAGTACGCCTAGCCTTTTAAGGCCAGCTCTGAGCTCCCATTGTCGGGCTTACTTCAGAAGGCCTGCAGGCAGGTCTCAAGCCATGCTCTGATATGCCAGAGGTATAGGCCACGCCCAGAACCCTGCCAGCATTATCATTGACCAGTGTGCTAGGACACGCCCAGGAGTGTCAAGGCTTCGAGTCACTGATTGGCCAGCAATTTGAGAACTTCCCACACGGCCCTGTAGCAGGCTCATTGGGCACCCTCTAGAAGGCACCCCAACAGCCACTTCTGCTGGAAAGAGAAGAGAATTCAAAAACCTCCTACAATGTGTTCATTGATGACACATTCAAAGTTGGCTTGTAGAGATTGTAAGGCAGCAGCTCTCAGGTCTACAGACCCCAGACAGCCCCAGCCTTCACCATATGCTGTACTAACAGACCTGACAGTAATCTGTGTGTGTGTCTGTATGTCTGTCTGTGTCTGTGTGTGCTCAGAGCTTACCTATAGAAATCTCCGAGGATGGGTGGGAAGGTAGCTAGCCTCACCTGCAACTTATGTACAGAGAACCTAGCTGGTAAGGGCAAGCCAGCTAGCCCAGATTCTGGCTAAGCAAGAATGCACATGCAAAGGAGTCTCATGTCTCCCTCTCCTGAGTTTCCGATTCAATCTCATGCCTCACTATCATCCACACACTGCCAACGGGGTAAGCTGGTTCACCCCTCAGAATTTAAGGGCAGGAGCCTGTCCAGTCACTTTTGGCTGCCTACTCAGCTTCCAGAATCTCAGTCCACTGCTCAGGTCAGCTGATTACAAGCAAAGAATGAACAGAAAGAGCTGTGTTTCAACATAGATGGGAACTGTGTTTGACCAAACAATAGTTGATGAACCCAGCCCCTTACACCTACACTTTGGGTCCGGCTAAGGCAATTACATCTGTGGCCTCACAATCCCTGATCATGGTGTCCTGGTGTCCACACATCATACTCAGAGAGATTCCCAGAAGTAGGCATGCATGAGTGTCCCATACAAAGTCGCTCTGCTTGCAGGAAGCACAAACTCCCCGGGCCCTTGCTATGGAGAGACAAAAGGAAGATGGATGCCTGCATTGGATGAATTAGGAGCTTCCAGTGGAGATCACAGCCCCGCCCCTCACCTGAGGGTCTGGCTGCTGCTAATAAAGACAATTGGAAACACCTGTAACCACTTGGGGCCTGAGGACATACTCAGGAATCCCTCCAGGAGCTAGAAGGCTGGCAGACCTCCTGACCCCGGGATAGCTGTGCTCCTAGTTGGGAGGGCCTTCGGGCCAGATGTGAGAATATTCCTTAGATATAAGAACGAAGTTCAGATTTCAAAAGGATTTGAAACCCCAGTAGGCACTTGGAAAAGACATTTCACAGCCATCAAGACATCATCTTCCTGAACTTTGGAAGCTTCCATTTAGCAGGGAAAATCTGGACTCTGGTGTGGCCATCAGTACCACAGATCGTTTACATTCAGCCCAATAGAGGGAAAGCACAATGTGTGTGCCAGGGTGGTATAGTTTCACTTCCCTTGACCTGGGCTCTCATGGAATAAGGAAAAGGATGCGGTGCACGAAATTGAGGAGGACTGCATTTAGACTGATTGTCAGCCACAGGTCCCTGGAGAATGGGAGTCAAGCACAGAGGGCCTGGACAGCTGCATCTGGAGATGGATATATGCCTGTTACCTGCAGCGGGAACACTGTCTCCTCAGTTCCACTCTGTACTATGCCATATGCATGAGAGTAATAATCCAAAGGGAAAAGAAAGGAAAATTTCAACACCAGGAAGATCAAGTTCACGATGCATGCACTGACATCCACAAAGGGTCCAAGGAAGAAGCCACACAGGACAGTCAGAGAGACAGAATGACAGTGACTGAAAAGGACAGAAATTCTGGCCCTGTGTTGATCAGTGCCAGAGCACTGAAGACAAAGCCTCCATGCCCATGCATACTTCTTACAAGTGGCCTTGTTATTTTTTGTTTGTGAGGAAAGGTTACACTTAAAACATCTAGGTCTAAGCCCACAATGAGAAGCAATACTTGACCTGCAGCCAACTCTCCAAAACTGCCCTCGCCTCTCCAATTACGAATTAGTCTTAGTGATGCTGCAGCCGAGATGCAGGCTGGCGTATTGCATCTCCCTGGTCCAGCCTCAGGCTGTCCTGTGTGCAGGGAACTGCACTATGTCTATTTCTTCTTTGATTTACAGTTTTGGGATAGGACTGGTGGACAAAAAGAGCAAGAGGGAAGTAGATGACTTGACAGAGGTAGGTTGTGCTGAGAGATTTGTAGAGTGATTAGAGGTATACGACTGGCTCTGTGAGATGTCTCTCATGACTGTGGCTCAGAAGGGCTAAGTGTATCCGAAACTTACCCTAATCCAGAGCTGTGCAGGTCTCTAGATAAAACATATTTTCAGATCTCTACATGTTCCATATATAGAGAGAGAGTGAGATACTGATGTAGTCTTTTTCTACAATGGATTCGATATGACATTCAAACAATTGTTTGCTAAAACCTGGAGGGATACTGTGCATCAGTAATATAATTATCCAAAGGAGTAAAATCACAAAATCATTAGCTATATGCAGCTCCAACGGGACTGAGCAAAAAGGCTCGAGTAGGAACTCATCCAGGAGACACACCACATGGACAGGCTCACAAGTTTCCTAGTCTGGCAACACACACAGGGCAGCTCCAGTTCCCAGTGCAAGCCACAGGGCAAAAACCTCTCCCTCTACAGTGTCTTCACAGCTGAAAAGAAGAAAAGTGGCCAATGGCCAAGGAGACCTATAATGGTGTCATATTGACCTGTAAATCAGAATGTTCCAAGTGTTTTGCACATAATCTTTTGTGCCACAGTGATTCTGTTGTTCTATCTCTCTCTCCCTACCACACACACACACACACACACACACACACACACACACACACACAAACGGAGTTATACACATGCGCACTGGACAGCTTCTGCAAGGCAGGGCCCTGTTGAACCCTGCTTCACACTTACTGGAAGCATGCCCAGCCTATAAAGGGCAGCTCTGAGCTCTCAGTGGCGGGCTTCCTTCAGAAGGCCCTCACACAGGGCGCCACCAGGCTTTGATAGGGCAGAGGACTAGGCCACGCCCAGAACCCCTGACAGTAATCTCATTGGCCAGTGTGCTTGGACACGCCCAGGAGGGTAAGGACCCCTAGTCAGTGATAGGCCAGCACCATATGCTGTATCACCAGAACTGACAGTAATGTGTGTGTGTGTGTTTTTGTGTGTGTAGGTCTCTCTGTGTGTGTCTGTGTATGTTCAGAGCTCACCTGTAGTATTCTCAGAGCATGGGTGTCAAGGTAGCCAACCCCAACTGCAACTTATGTACAGAGAACCTAGCTGCTCTGGGCAAGCCAGCTAGCCCAGATTTTGGCTAAGCAAGAATGCCAGAGAACTATGTGGAAGCCAGGACCAAATTTTGAGCCCCTGGTCACCACTTACCCAGCTAGGGAAAAGCTGGGCTTGTGGCAAATCAGAGCTGCAGCTGTCTCTCTGTCTCTCTTCCTGCTTGGGCCCTGCTCATCAATTTATGACTGTTTCCTTCTCCTCAATAAGAAAGTTACAAGTGATGTACAGAAATACAGGGTATGTGGGAAAAATTACCCCGTGCCCACTATTACATGTAACTGTTGACTGTAAACCATTCATCCCCCAAGAAAGAACAGAATAAATATTTGGGAGGTTAGATACATTGTCGGTTAAATAATGAGCATTCTCTAGAGCCATGCAATACTAATCCATTGTGCATTGGATGTCACTGTCAAAAACAGTGCAGTAGTAGTTGTAGTAGTGTGCAGTATCTGCAAAAGGAAATGTATTGTGTGTCAGAAGTTCCCTTCAATTATAAGAGAAAATCTATCAGGCAGAAGAAATGACCCCTCATGTGATATTGGACTAAATAAATAAATAAATATGCAAATAAATGGGGATGATCTACAAGGATTTGAAAAAAATAAAAAATAAAAACAAAGACCACAGGAAGACCGGATTACAGCAGAAATATAGAAAACGTCTGCTGAGAAACAGAGGGCTGCTTCAAAAATTCCCTGACACTTCAGGATCCAGGGAAATTAAGAATTACCAATAATGAAAAGAAAGGAATACGTATTGAAGCTTACACTAGTAAATGGAGGCAAGTTCTGTGCTATGATAATTACAATAAGGATACTTAGATAAAGGCTATTGGAAATGCTCCTGGAAGGTTTCTAATATAAAACTGTAGTGAATCCTGCTCCAACTATGTGACCAATTATTTATGAATAAGGAGGCTGTTATAAATGCAGTAATTCTGCGTTAAGATCAAATAAAAAGGTCAACAATTCTAAAAGTAACTGATATATATATATATATATATATATATATATGTATATATATGTACATATATGTATGTGTATATTTATTATCAACTATGAGGGATATTAGCATGGCTATGAGGAGACAAAGTATGGCTTGTACCAGAGAGACTTACAAAGCTGAGGCTTCAGAAACCTAGGTGAAATCGCCAACAAAACAAGCCAGAGCTCAGCAGTGCCCTGGTGACTCTCTTTGTATATTTGGGCCTGTCAGTAAAATAATATATAAGTAAAATATTACTGAGTTCAGACAGAGTGAGTGAGCGCCTGTGAGATTCAGAGACAGAGAAGGCAAGAAGAGAAATAGAAGAGTTGGAAAGAGACCAGAATTCCAAAACCTGCCACACTCTGTTCATCCAAGACAGGTTCAATCCTGGGTTGTAGAGATTGTAAGGCAGCAGTCTCATGTCGACAGACCCCAGACAACCCCACCCTTCACCATATGTGTGTAGTATTTACGACAGGAAATGTATTGTGAGTGTAAACTTCCCTTCAATTATAAGAGAAAAATCTATCAAGGAGAAGAAATGACCAGTCATGTAATATAGGACTAAATAAATAAATAAATATGCAAATATATTTGGATGATCTAGGAGTATTTGATAAAAATAAAAAAAATAAAAAAGCACAAGAAGACCTGATTAGAGCAGAAATATAGAAGCCATCTGCTGAGAAACAGAGGGCTGCTTCAAAAATTCCGAGACACTTCAGAGTCCAGGGAAATTAAGATTTCAGGAGATTCAAAAGAAACTCATATGTATTGAAGCTTACACTAGAGAAAGGAGGCAAGTACTGTACTATAATAATTACAACAAGGATGCTGATAGAAATGCTACTGAAGGTTCTATTATTTATATTTGTATTGAATCGTGCTCCAACTATGTGGCAAATTATTAATGAAAAAGGAAGCTGTTATAAATGTGTTAATTCTGATTGAGATCAATTACATAGTTTGACAATTCCAAAAATGACAGCTATATATGTGTATATTTATATATGTGTATATATATGTATATGCATTTATATCTTTATTATAAATTCTGAGACATACTGACATGGATATGAGGAAACAGAATATGGCTTGTGTCAGAGAGACTTACAAAGCTGAGGCTCCAGTAGCCTAGGTGAAATCACCAAAACAAGCCAGAGCTCAGCAGTGCTCTGGCAACTCTCTTTGTATATCTGGGCCTGTCAGTAAAATAATATATAAGTAAAATATTACTGAGTGCAGACAGAGTGAGTGAGAGCCTGTGAGAGTCAGAGACAGAGATGGCGAGAAGAGAAATAGAGAGTTGTAAATAGACCAGAAGATAAAACCCCCTAGACTGTGTTCATATATGACAGGTTCAAACCTGGGTTGTACAGATTGTATGGCAGCAGCTCTAATGCCCACAGACCACAGACAACCCATGCATTCACCATATGTGTGTAGTTGTTTCCCCAGGAAATGTATTGTGCGTCAAAAGTACCTTTCAATTATAAGAGAAAATCTATCAAGCAGAAGAAATGACCCCTCATGTGATACCTGACTAAATAAATAAATATGCAAATAAATGGGGATGATCTAGGAGGACTTGAAAAAAATTTTAAAAAATGAAAACAAAAACCACAAGAAGACCTGATTACAGCAGAAACATAGACACCATCTGTTGAGAAACAGAGGGCTGCTTCAAAAATTCCCTAACACTTCAGGATCCAGGGAAATTAAGATTTCCAGAAAAAGAAAACAAAAACATACGTATTGAGGCTTACACTAGAAAAATAAAGGAAGTTCTGTGCTATGATAATTACAATAAGGATGCTGATAGAAACACTATTAGAAATGCTACTGGAAGGTTCTATTATTTATATTTGTATTGAATGCTGCTCCAACTATATGGCCAAGTATTTCTGAAAAACTAGGCTGTTATAAATGTGGTATTTCTGAATTAAGGTCAAATACATATGTCAACAATTCTAAAAATGACATATATATAAATATATATGTATATATATATATGTATGTATATCTTTAATATAAACTCTGAGTGATACTGGCATGGAAATAAGGAGACAGAATATGGCTTGTGTCAGAAAGACTTACAAACTGAGGCTCCAGGAGCCTAGGTGAAATAGCCAACACAACAAGCCAGAGCTCAGCAGTGCTCTGGTAACTCTCTTTGTATATCTGGGCCTGTCATTAAAATACTTATATAAGTAAAATATTAATGAGTTAAGACAGAGTGTGTGAAAGCATGTGAGAGTTAGAGACAGAGAAGGCGAGAAAAGGAATAGATGAGTTGGAAAGAGACCAGAATTAAAAAACCTCCTACATTGTGTTCATTGATGACAGGTTCAAATCTGGCTTGTAGAGATTGTAAGGCAACAGCTCTCATGCCCACAGACCCCATACAGCCCCAGCCTTCACCATATGCTCTACTACCAGACCTGTCATTAATGTGTGTGTGTGTCTGTCTGTCAGTGTGTGTCGGTGTGTGCTCAGAACTCACCTATAGTAGTCTCAGAGCATGGGTGGCAAGGTAGCTAGCTTCACCTGCAACTTATGTACAGAGAACCTATCTGGTTAGGGAAAGACAGCTAGCCCAGATTCTGGCTAAGCAAGAATGCATATGCAAAGGGACTCTCATTTCTTGCTCTCCTGAGTCTCGTTTGGCTGCATACTCAGCCTCCAGGATCCCAGTCAACTTCTCAGAGAACAGCAGATTACAAGCCCAGAAAGTACCCAGAAAGAGCTGTGTCTCAACATAGATGGGAACTTTGTTTGACCAAACAATAGTTGTTGAACCCGGCCCCTTACACCTCCCCTTTGGGTATTGCTAATGCAATTGCTCCTGTGACCTCACAATCCCTGATCATTGTGTCCTGGTGTCCACACATCACACTAAGAGAGATTCCCAGAAGTAGGCATCCATGAGTGTCCCCTACAAAGTCGCTCTGCTTGCAGGAAGCACAAACTCCCTGGACCCTTTCTATGGAGAGACAAAAGGAAGATGGATGCCTCCATTGGCTGAATTAGGAGTTTCCAGTGGAGATCACAGCCACGCCTCTCACCTGAGGGCCTGGCTGCTGCTAAGAAAGGCAGTTGGAAACACCTGTTACCACTTGGGTCCTGAGGATTTAATACTCAGGAATCCCTCCAGGAGCTGGGAGGCTGGAGACCTCCTGAGCCCAGAATAGCTGTGCTCCCAGTTTTTAGGGCCTTCTGGCCTGAGGTGAGAATATTCCCTATATACAAGAAAGAACTTCAGGTTTCAAAAGGATTTGAAACCCCATGAGGCACTTGGAAAAGACTTTTCACAGCCGTCAAAACACCCACCTTCAGAACCCTGGAAGCTTCAATTTTGCGTGGAAAATCTGGACACTGGTGTGGCCAACAGTACCACAGATCCTTTACATTCGGCCCAATAGAGGGAAAGCACAATGTGTGTGCCAGGGGGATAGAGTTTCACTTCTCTTGACCTGGGCTCTCATGGAATAAGGACAAGGATGTGGTGCAGGAAATTGAGGAGGGCTGCATTTAGGCTGAGTGTCAGCCGCAAGGCCCTGGAGAATGGAAGTCAAGCACAGAGGCAATGACAGCTGCAGCTGGAGATGGACATATGGCTGTTACCTGCAGCAGCATCACTGTCTCCTCAGTTCCCCAATGTACTACGCCATATGCAGGAGACTGAATAATCCAAAGGGCAAAGAAAGGAAAATTTCAACACCAGGAAGTCTGAGTTCACGATGCATGCACTGACTTCCATAAGGGCCCAGTGAAGAAGGCATGTAGACACAGTCAGAGAGACAGGATGACAGAGACAGAAAACGACTGAAATTCTGGCCATGTGATGATCAGTGCCAGAGCACTGAAGACAAAACCTCCATACCCATGCATACTTCTTACAAGTGGCATTGTTATTTTATGTTTGTGAGGAAAGATTACACTTAGAACATCTAGGTTTAGCCCACTCTGACAAGCAACACTTGGCCTTTAGCCCACTCTCCAAAACAGACCGCGCCTCTCCAATTTGGAAATAGTCTTAGTGATGTTCCAGCCAAGATGCAGGCTTGAGTATTGCATCTCCCTGCTCCACCATTAGACTGTCCTGTGTGCAGGGAACTGCACTACGTCTATTTCTTCTTTTATTTACAGTTTTGGGATAGGACTCGGTGGACAAAAAGAGCAAGAGGGAAGTAGATGATTTGGCAGCAATAGTTTGTGCTGAGAGAGATTTGTAGAATGATAAGCGGTATACGAATTGCTCTGTGAGATGTCTCTCATGACTGTGGCTCCGAAGGTTCAGGTGTATCGCACTACTACCCTAATCCAGAGTTGTGCAGGTCTCTAGCTAAAAAATATTTTCAGATCTCTACAGGATATATATATATATATATATATATATATATATATATAGAGAGAGAGAGAGAGAGAGAGAGAGAGATAGAGTGAGCGAGACACTGATGTAGTCATTTTCTACAATGGATTCGATATGACATGCAGACAATTGATTGCTAAAACCTGGACAGAAACTGTGCATCAGGAAAAGAATTGTCCAAAGGAGTAAAATCTCAAAATCATTAGCTATATGCAACTCCAACGGGACAGAGCGAAAAAGGCTCTAGAAGGAACTCATCAAGGAGACTCTTAACATGGACAGGCACCACAAGTTTCCTAGTCTGGCAACAGACACAGTGCATCTGGTAGTTCCAGTGCAAGACTTAGGGCAAAATCCTCTCCCTCTTCAGTGTTTTTACATCTGAAAAGAAGCAAAGTGACCAAGGGCCAAAGAGAGCAACAATGGTGTCAATATTGATCTGTAAATCAGAATGTACCAAGTGTTTTGCAAAAAAAAAATCACTTTATTATAAACTCTGAGTAATACTGGCATGGAAATGAGGAGACAGAATATGGCTTGTGTCAGAAAGACTTACAAACTGAGACTCCAGTAGCCTAGGTGAAATCGCCAACACAACAAGCCAGAGCTCAGCAGTGCTCTGGTAAATATCTTGTTATATCTGGGCCTGTCAGTAATATAAATATATAAGTAAAATATTAATGAGTGAAGACAGAGTGTGTGAGAGTTAGAGACAGAGAAGGCGAGAAGAGAAATAGACGAGTTGGAAAGAGACCACAATTCAAAAACCTCCTACACTGTGTTCATTGATGACAGGTTCAAACCTGGCTTGTAGAGATTGAAAGGCAGCAGCTCTCATGCCCACAGACCCCAGACAGTCCCAGCCTTCACGATATGCTGTACTACCAGACCTGACATGAATGTGTGTGAGTGTGTCTGTCTGTCTCTCTGTCTGTCAGTGTGTGTCTGTGTGTGCTCAGAACTCACTTATAGTAGTCTCATAGCATGGGTGGCAGTATAGCCAGCCTCACCTGCAACTTATGTACAGAGAACCTAGCTGGTTAGGGAAATCCAGCTAGCCCAGATTCTGGCTAAGCAAGAATGCACATACAAAGGGACTCTCATGTCTCACTCTCCTGAGTTCCCTATTCAAACTCATGCCTCACTATCATCCAAAAACTGCCAACGGGGGAAGCTGGGGCACCCCTCAGAATTCAGGGGCAGGACCCTGTCCAGTCATGTTTGGTTGCATACTCAGCCTACAGGCTCCCAGTCCACTTCTCAGTGGACAACAGATTACAAGGCCAGAAAGAACCCAGGAAGAGCTGTTTCTCAACATAGATGGGAACTGTGTTTGACCAAACAATAGTGGATGAAACTGGCCCCTAACACCTCCCCTTTGGGTCCGGCTAAGGCAATTGCTCCTGTGTCCTAAAATCCCTGATCATGGTGTCCTGGTCTCCACACATCAAACTCAGAGAGATTCCCAGAAGTAGGCATGCATTAGTGTCCCATACAAAGTTGCTCTGCTTGCATGAAGCACAAATCCCCGGACCATTGCTATGGAGAGACAAAAGGAAGATGGATGCCTCCATTGGCTTAATAAGGAGCTTCAAGTGGAGATCAGAGCCCCGCCCCTCACCGGAGGGCCTGGCTGCTGCTAATAAAGGCAATGGGAAACACTGTTACCACTTGGGGTCTGAGGAAATACTCAGGAATCCCTCCAGGAGCTAGCAGGCTGGCAGACCTCCTAACCCCGGGATAGCTGTGCTCCTAGTTGGGAGGGCCTTCGGGCCAGAGGTGAGATTATTCCCTAGATACAAGAACGAAATTCAGGTTTCAAAAGGATTTGAAACCCCAGGAGGCACCTGGAAAAGACATTTAACAGCCAACAAAACACCCTCTTTCTGAACCCTGGAATCCTCCGTTTTGCATGGAAAATCTGGACACTGGTGTGGCCATCAGTACCACAGATCCTTTACATTGGGCCCTATAGAGGGAAAGCACAATGTGTGTGCCAGGGTGGTAGAGTTTCACTTCTCTTGACCTGGGCTCTCATGGAATAAGGACAAGGATGTGGTGCAGGAAATTGAGGAGTGCTGCATTTAGGCTGAGTGTCAGCCACAGGGCCCTGGAGAATGGGATTCAAGCACAGAGCGCCTGGACAGCTGCAGCTGGAGATGGACATATGCCTGTTACCTGCAGCAGGAACGCTGTCTCCTATGTTCTCCTCTGTACTACGCCATATGCACGAAACTAACTAAACCAAAGGGCAAAGAAAGGAAAATTTCAACACCTTGAAGACCGAGTTCACGATGCATGCACTGACGTCCACGAAGGTTCCAGGGAAGAAGGCACATAGAGACAGTCAGAGAGACAGAATGACAGTGACTGAAAAGGATAAATACTGGCCCTTTGTTGATCAGTGCCAGAGCACTGAAGACAAACCCTCCATGCCCATGCATACTTATTACAAGTGGCAATGTTATTTTATGTTTGTGAGGAAAGGTTACACTTAGAACATCTAGGTCTTAGCCCACTCTGAGAAGCAACACTTGTCCTGCAGCCCACTCTCCAAAACTGCCCTCGCCTCTCCATATGGAAGTAGTTTTGGTGATGCTCCAGCCAAGATGAAGGCTGGCAATTGCATCTCCCTGGTCCAGCCTCAGAATGTCCTTTGTGTAGATAACTGAACTATGTCTATTTATTATTTGATTTAGAGTTTTGGGATAGGACTCGGTGGACAGAAAGAGCAAGAGTGAAGTAGATGATTTGGCAGCTGTAGTTTGTGTTGAGAGAGATTTGTAGAGTGAGAAGAGGTAAACAAATGGCTCTGTGAGATGAATCTCATGACTGTGGCTCAGAAGGGCCAGGTGTATCCGCATTACTACCTGAATCCAGAGCTGTTCATGTCTCTAGATAAAATATATTTTCAGACCTGTACATGTTATATATATATATAGAGAGAGAGAGAGACAGAGACAGAGACTGAGAGAGAGAAAGCAAGACACTAATGTTGTCATTTTCTACAATGGATGCGATATGATATTCAGAGAATTCATTGCTAAAACCTGGTGAGAAACTGTGCATCAGGAAAAGAATTGTCCAAAGGAGTAAAATCTCCAAATCATTAGCTATATGCAGCTCCAACGGGACCTAGCAAAAAAGGCTTAAGAATAAACTCATCCAGGAGACTCTCCACATGGACAGGCACAACAAGTTTCATAATCTGGAAACACACACAGGGCAGCTTCTAATTCCCATGGCAAGCATGAGGGCAAAAACCTCTCCCTCTTCAGTGTCTTTACATCTGAAAAGAAGAAAAGTGACCAAGGGCCAAGGAGAGCTACAATCGTGTCAATATTGAGCTGTAAATCAGAATGTGCCAAGTGTTTTGCACAAAATCACCTGTGCCACAGTGATTCTGTTGTACTCTCTGTCTCTCACTCCCTCACACACACACACACACACAAACACACAAAAACACACACTCTCACAGTTACACACACGCACACATCCACAGAGGCACAGGCAAAAAGGGAGTTATACACATGCACTCTGGACAGCTTCTGCAGGGCAAGGCTCTGGGTGAACCCTGCTTCGCAATTCCTAAAATCACGCCCAGCCTTTTAAGGCCAGCTCTGAGCTCCCATTGGCGGGCTTACTTCAGAAGGCCTGCAGACAGGTCTCCAGCCATGCTCTGATATGCCAGAGGCCTAGGCCATGCCCAGAGCCCCTGCCAGCAATATATTTGGCCATTGTGTGGGGACACGTCCAGTAGTGTCAAGGGCCCTAGTCAGTGATTGGCCAGCAACCTTGAGCACCGCCCACACGGCCCTGCAGCACGCTCATTGGGCAGCGTCTGGAAGGCCCGCCCACCAGCCACTTCTGCTCAAAGATATGTGAATTCAAAAACCTCCTACACTGTGTTCATTGATGACAGGTTCAAAGCTGGCTTGTAGAGATTGTAAGGCAGCAACTGTTATGCCCACAGACCACAGACAGCACCAGCCTTCACCATATGCTGTACTACCATACCGGACAGTAATGTGTGTGTGTGTCTGTCTGTGCTCAGAACTCACCTATAGTAGTCTCAGAGCGTGGGTGGTAAGGTAGCCAGCCTCACCTGCAACTTATGTACAGAGAACCTAGCTGGTTAGGTAAAGCCAGTTAGTCCATATTCTGGCTAAGCAAGAATGCATATGCAAAGGGACTCTCATGTCTAGCTCCCAAAGGTCCCGATTCAATCTCATGCCTCACTATCATCCAAACACTGCCAAATGGGGAAGCTGGGGCACCCCTCAGAATTCAGGGGCAGGACCCTGTCCAGTCACGTTTGGCTGCATACTCAGCCTCCAGGCTCCCAATCCACTTCTCAGTGGACAGCAGATTACAAGCCCAGAAAGACCCCTGAAAGAGCTGTGTTTCAACATAGATGGGAACTGTGTTTGACCAAACAATAGTGGATGAACATGTCCTCTTACAACTACCATTTAGGTCTGGCTAAGGCAATTAAGTGAAGTAGCTGATTTGGCAGCTGTAGTTTGTGCTGAGAGAGATTTGTAGAGTGACAAGAGGTAAACGAATGGCTCTGTGAGATGTCTCTCATGACTCTGGGCAGAAGGGCCTTGTGTATCCTCATTACTACCCTAATCCAGAGCTGTGCAGGTCTCTAGCTAAAATATATCTTCAGATATCTACATGTTACATATATACATATACATATACATATACATATACATATACATATACATATACATATACATATACATATACATATACATATACATATACATATACATATACATATACATATACATATACATATACATATACATATACATATATATATAGTGAGAGAGAGAGAGACAGCAAGACACTGATGTAGTCATTTTCTACAAAGGATGCGATATGACATTCAGACAATTGATTGCTAAAACCTGGAGAGAAACTGTGCATCAGGAAAAGAATTGTCCAAAGGAGTAAAATCTCCAAATCATTAGCTATATGCAGCTCCAACAGTACAGGGCGAAAAAGGCTCATGAAGGAACTCATACAGGAGACTCTCCACATGGACAGGCACTACAAGTTTCCTAGTCTGGCAACACACACAGGGCAGCTGCTAGTTCGCAGTGCAAGGCTCAGGGCAAAAACCTTTCCCTCTTCAGTGTCTTTACATCTGAAAATAAGAAAAGTGACCAAGGGCCAAGGAGATCTACAATGGTGTCAATATTGAGCTGTAAATCAGAATGTGCCAAGTGTTTTGCACAAAATCACCGGTACCACAGTGATTCTGTTGTTCTCTCTGTCTCTCCCTCCCTCACACACACAAAAAACACATGCACTCACAGTTACACACAGGCACACTTCCACAGAGGCATAGGCACAAACAGAGTTATACAATGCACACTGGACAGCTTCTGCAAGGCAGGGCCCTGGGTGAACCCTGCTTCGCACTTCCTGGAAGCACGTCCAGCCTTTTAAGGCCAGCTCTGAGCTCGCATTGTTGGGCTTACTTCAGAAGGCCCTCAGACAGGGCACCAGCCATGCTCTGATAGGCCAGAGGCCAATGCCACGCCAAGAACCCCTGGAAGCAATATAATTGGCTAGTGTGCTAGGACACGCCCAGGAGTGTCAAGACCCCTAGTCAGTAATTGGCCAGCAACCTTGAGCACCACCCACAAGGCCCTGCAGCACGCTCATTGGTAATCCTCTGGAATGCCCGCCCACCAGCCACTTCTGCTGGAAATAGATGAGAATTCAAAAACCTCCTACACTGTGTTCATTGATGACAGGTTCAAATATGGCTTGTAGAGATTGTAAGGCAGCAGCTCTCATGCCCACAGACCCCAGACAGTCCCAGCCTTCACCATAAGCTGTACTACCATACCTGACAGTAATTTGTGTGTGTGTCTGTCTGTCTGTCTGTGTCTGTGAGTCCTCAGACCTAACCTATAGTAGTCTCAGAGCCTGGGGGGCAAGATAGCCAGCCTCACCTGCAACTTATGTACAGAGAACCTAGCTGGTCTTGGCAAGACAGCTAGCCCATATTCTGGCTAAGCAATAATGCACATGCAATGGGACACTCATGTCTCCCTCTCCTGAGTTCCCGATTCAATCTCATGTCTCACTATCATCCAAACACTGCCAACAGGCTAAGCTGGGACACCCCTCAGCTTTCAAGGTCAGGAGCCTGTCCAGTCTCGTTTGGCTGCATACTGAGCCTCCAGAATCTCAGTACACTGCTCAGGGCAGCTGATTACAAGCCCGGAATGAACCCAGAAAGAGCTGTGTTTCAACATAGATGGGAACTGTGATCCTCTTTCTGAACCCTGGAAGCTTCCATTTTGAATGGAAAATCTGGACACTGATGTGGCCATCAGTACCACAGATCCTTTACATTCGACCCAATAGAGGGAAAGCACAATGTATGTGCCAGGGTGGTAGAGTTTCACTTCTCTTGACCTGGGCTCTCATGGAATAAGGACAAGGATGTGGTGCAGGAAATTGAGGAGAGCTGCATTTAGGCTGATTGTCAGCCACAGGCCCCTGGAGAATGGGAGTCAAGCACAGAGGGCCTGGACAGCTGCAGCTGGAGATCGACATATGCCTGTTACCTGCAGCAGGAACGCTGTCTTCTAAGTTCTCCTCTGTACTACTCCATATGCATGAGACTAATCCAAAGGGCAAAGAAAGGAAAATTTCAACACCAGGAAGACCGAGTTCATGATGCATGCACTGACTTCCCCGAAGGGTCCAGGGAAGAAGGCTACAGAGACAGAGAGACAGAATGACAGTGACTGAAAGGAGAAATTCTGTCCCTGTGTTGATCAGTGCCAGAGCACTGAAGACAAACCCTCCATTCGCATGCATACTTCTTACAAGTGGCATTGTTATTTTATGATTGTGAAGAAAGGTTACACTTAGAACATCTAGGTCTTAGCCCACACTGAGAAGCAACACTTGGCCTGCAGCCCACTCTCCAAAACTGCCCTTGCCTCTCCAAATTGTAAGTAGTTTTAGTGATGCTCCAGCCAAATGCAAGCTGGAGTATTTCATCTCCCTGGTCCTGCCTCAGCCTGTCCTGTGTGCAGGGAACTACACTATGTCTATTTCTTCTTTGATTTAAAGTTTTGGGATAGGTCTCGGTGGACAGAAAGAGCAATAGTGAAATAGATGATTTGGAAGCCATAATTTGTGCTGAGAGAGATTTGTAGAGTGACAAGAGGTAAACGAATGGCTCTGTGAGATGAATCTCATGAATGTGGCTCAGAAGTGCCAGGTGTATCCGCATTACTACAATAATCCAGAGCTTTGCAGGTCTCTAGGTAAAAATATTTTCATATCTCTATATGATATATATATATATATACAGGTCATGCCCAGAACACCTGCCAGCAATATAATTGGTCAGAGTGCTAGGACACGCCCAGTAGTGTCAAGGCCCCTAGTCAGTGATTGGCCAGCAACCTTGAGCACCTTCCACACGGCCCTGCAACACGCACATTGGGCAGCCTCTGGAAGGCCCCTCATGAGCCACTTCTGCTGGAAAGACATAAGAATTCAAAAACCTCCTACACTGTGTTCATTGATGACAGGTTCAAACCTGGCTTGTAGAGATTGTAAGGCAGCAGCTCTCATGCCCACAGACCCCAGACAGCCCCAGCCTTTACCATATGCTGTACTATCCGACCTGACAGTAATCTGTGTGTGTCTGTCTGTCTGTCTGTGTCTGTGTGTGCTCAGAGCTAACATATAGAAGTCTCGAGCATGGGTGGGAAGGTAGCCAGCCTCACCTGCAACTTATGTACAGAGAACCTAGCTGGTCAGGGCAAGCCAGCTAGCCCAGATTCTGGCTAAGCAAGAATGCACATGCAAAGGGACTCTCATGTCTCCCTCTCCTGAGTTCCTGATTCAATCTCATGCCTCACTATCATCCAATCACTGCCAATGGGGGAAGCTGGAAGATGGAGAAGGAAGATGGATATCTACATTGTCTGAATTAGGAGCTTCCAGTGGAGATCACAGCCATGCCCCTCACCAGAGGGCCTGGCTGCTGTTAATAAAGGCAATTGGAAACACCTCTTACCACTTGGGGCCTGAGGACATACTCAGGAATCCCTCCAGGAGCTAGAAGGCTGGAAGACCTCCTGACCCAGGGATAGCTGTGCTCCTATTTGGGAGGGCCTTCTGGCCAGAGGTGAGAATATTCCCTAGATACCAGAAAGAACTTCAGGTTTCAAAAGGATTTGAAACCCTAGGATGCACTTGGAAAAGTCATTTCACAGCCATCAAAACACCCTCTTTCTGAACCCTGGAAGCTTCCGTTTTGCGTGGAAAATCTGGACACTGGTGTGGCCATCAGTACCACAGATCCTTTACATTCGGCCCAATAGAGGGAAAGCACAATGTGTGTGTCAGGGTGGTAGAGTTTCACTTCTCTTGAACTGGGCTCACATGGAATAAGGACAAGGATGCTCTGCAGGAAATTGAGGAGAGCTGCATTTAGGCTGATTGTCAGCCACAGGTCCCTGCAGAATGGGAGTCAAGCACAGGGTACCTGGACAGATGCAGCTGGATATGGACATATGCCTGTTACCTGCCACAGGAACGCTGTCTCCTCAGTTCCCCTCTGTTCTACGCCATATTATTTAGACTAAGTAATCCAAAGGGCAATAAAGGAAAATTTCAACACCAGAAAGACAGTGTTCATGATGCATGCACTGACTTCCACGAAGGGTCCAGGGAAGAAGGCATATAGAGACAGTCAGAGAGACAGAATGACAGTGAGTGAAAAGGACAAATACTGGCCCTTTGTTGATCAGTGCCAGAGCACTGAAGACAAACCCTCCATGCCCATGCATACTTCTTACAAGTGGCATTGTTATTTTATGTTTGTGAGGAAAGGTTACACTTAGAACATCTAGGTCTTAGCCCACTCTGAGAAGCAACACTTATCCTACAGCTCACTCTCCAAAACTGCCCTTGCCGCTCCATATGGAAGTAGTTTTAGTGATGCTCCAGCCAAATGCAGGCTGGCATATTACATCACCCTGTTCCAGCCTCAGCCTGTCGGGTGTGCAGGGAACTGCACTATGTCTATTTCTTCTTTGATTTACAGTTCTGGGATAGGAATTGGTGGACAAAAAGAGCAAGAGGGAAGTAGATGATTTGGCAGCTGTACTTTGTGCTGAGAGAGATTTATAGAGTGACAAGAGGTAAATGAATGGCTCTGTGAGATGTCTCTCATGACTGTGGCTCAGAAGGGCCAGGACTATCCGCATTACTACCTGAATCCAGAGCCTTGCAGGTCTCTAGCTTAAATATATTTTCAGAGAGAAATAAAGAGCAAGACACTCATGTAGTCATTTTCTACAATGGATGTGATATGACATTCAGACAATTGATTGCTAAAACCTGGAGAGAAACTGTGTATCAGGAAAAGAACACTCAAGTAAAAGGTCAAAGTTTCATGGGTGGAGGGAAGAAGTGTTAACTTTCTGGCATATGAAGGTGAGAAGAGCCTAGAGCAGATCAATAGTTACATGGACAACGAAGGAAGCATGGGTTGGAGGCACTGCTTGTGGAGATGCCAGTGAAATATGTGGAAGACAGGACCCTGTTTTGAGCCCCTGCTCACCACTTACCCAGCTAGGGAACAGCTGGGCTAGTGTCAAATCAGAACTGCAGCTGTCTCTCTGTCTCTCTTCCTGCTTTGGCCCTGCTCTAACAATTTATGACTGTTTCCTTCTCCTCAGTAAGAAAGTTACAAATGATGTACAGGAATACAGGGAAAGTGGGAAAATTACCCCCGTGCCCACTATTACATGTAACTGTTTACAGTAAAGCATTCATCCCCCAAGAAAGAACAGAATAAATATTTGTGAGGTTAAAAGACTTGTAGGTTAAATAGTGAACTTTCTTTAGAGCCATGCAATAATAATACATTGTGCATTGGATGTCACTGTCAAAAAAAGGGCAGTAGTATTTGTAGTAGTGTGTAGAATCTGCAAAAGGAAATGTATCGTGTGTCAAAAGTTCCCTTCAATTATAAGAGAAAATCTATCAGGCAGAAGAAAAGACCCGTCATGTGA
This sequence comes from Erinaceus europaeus, assembly GCF_950295315.1. Taxonomy (NCBI): domain Eukaryota; kingdom Metazoa; phylum Chordata; class Mammalia; order Eulipotyphla; family Erinaceidae; genus Erinaceus; species Erinaceus europaeus. The sequence continues at coordinate 1,020,016 of NW_026647169.1, forward strand.
TATGGGACTAAATAAATAAATAAATAAATATGCAAATAAATGGGGATGATCTAGGAGGATTTGAAAAAAATAAAAAAAAAAACACAGGACGACCTGATTACAGCAGAAATATAGAAAACGTCTGCTGAGAAACAGAGGGCTTCTTCAAAACTTCCCTGACACTTCAGGGTCCAGGCAAATTAAGAATTCCCAAGAATGAAAAGAAAGGCATACGTATTGAAGCTTACACTAGAAAATGGAGGCAAGTTCTGTGCTATGATAATTACAATGAGGATACTGATAGAAAGGCTATTGGAAATGCTCCTGGAAGGCTTATAATTTATAATTGTAGTGAATCCTGCTCCAACTATGTGACCAATTATTTATGAATAAAGAGGCTGTTATAAATGTGGTAAATCTGCATTAAGATCAAATAAAAAGGTCAATAATTCTAAAAATGACTGATATATATATATATATATATATATATATATATATATATATATATGTATATATATGTACATATATGTAAGTGTATCATTATTATAGACCCTGAGGGATACTGGCATGGCTATGAGGAGACAGAGTATGGCTTGTGCCAGAGAGACTTACAAAGCTGAGTCTCCGAAAACCTAGGTGAAATCACCAAAAAAACAGCCAGAGATCAGCAGTGTCCTGGTGATTCCCTTTGTATATCTGGGCCTGTCAGTAAAATAATGTATAAGTAAAATATTAATGAGTGCCGACAGAGTGAGTGAGAGCCTGTGAGAGTCAGAGACAGAGAAGGCAAGAAGAGAAATAGAAGAGTGGGAAAGAGACCAGAGTCAAAAACCTCCCACACTTTTCATACATAACAGGTTCAAACCTGGGTTGTAGAGATTGTAAGGCAGAAGTCTCAAGTCCACAGAAGCCATACCACCCCAGCCTTCACCATATGTGTGTAGTATTTACCACACGAAATGTATTGTGAGTGTTAACTTCGCTTCAATTTTAAGAGAAAAATCTATCAAGCAGAAGAAATGACACCTCATGTAACATAGCACTAAATAAATATGCAAATAAATTTGGATGATCTAGGAGGATTTGAAAAAAAATGAAAAATAAAAACAAAAAGCACATGAAGACCTGATTACAGCAGAATATGAAAACCGTCTGCTGAGAAACAGAGAGCTACTTCAAAAATTCTGAGACACTTCAGAGTCCAGGGAAATTAAGATTTCAGGAAAATGAAAAGAAACTCATATGTACTGAAGCTTACACTAGAGAAAGGAGGCAAGTTCTGTACTATGATAATTACAATAAGGATGCTGATAAAAATGCTATTAGAAATTCTACTGGAAGGTTCTATTATTTATAATTGTATTGAATCCTGCTCCAACTAGGTGGCCAATTATTAATGAAAAAGGAAGCTGTTATAAATGTGTTAATTCTGATTAAGATCAATTACATAGGTTGACAATTCCAAAATTACATATATATATGTATATTTATATATGTATATATATGTATATGGATTTATATCTTTATTGTAAAGTCTGAGACATACTGCCATGGATATGCGGAGACAGAATATGGCTTGTGTCAGAGAGATTTACAAAGCTGAGGCTCGAGTAGCCTAGATGAAATCACCAAGACCACAAGCCAGAGCTCAGCAATGCTCTGGCAACTCTCTTTGTATATCTTGGCCTGTCAATAAAATAAGGATATAAGTAAAATATTACTGAGTGCAGACAGAGTGATTGAGAGCCTGTGAGAGTCAGAGACACAGAAGGAAAGAAAAGAAATAGATGAGTTGGAAAGTGACCAGAAGTCAAACACCTCCTACACTGTGTTCATTGATGACAGGTTCAAACCTGGCTTGTAGAGATTTTAAGGCAGCAGCTCTCAAGCCCACAGACCCCATACAGCCCCATCCTTCACCATTTGCTGTACTACCAGACCTGACAGTAATGTGTGTGAGTGTCTGTCTGTCTGTCTGTCTGTGTCTGTGTGTGCTCAGAGCTCAACTATAGTAGTCACAGACCATTGGTGTCAAGGTAGCCAGCCTCACCTGCAACTTATGTACAGAGAACCTAGCTAGTCGGGGCAAACCAACTAGACCAGATTCTCGCTAAGCAAGAATGCATATGCAAAAGGACTCTCATGTCTCCTTTTTCTGAGTTCCCGATTCAATCCCATGCCTCACTATCATACAAAAACTGACAACGGGGTAAGTGAGGGCACCCCTCAGAATTCAGGGGCATAAGCCTGTCCAGTCATGTTTGGCTGCCTACTCAGCCTCCTGAATCTCAGTCCACTGCTCAGGACAGCAGATCACAAGCCCTGAAAGAACCCGAAAATAGCTGTGTTTCAACATAGATGGGAACTGTATTTGACCAAACAATAGTGGATGAACCTGGCCCCTTACACCTACCCTTTGGGTCCGGCTAAGGCAATTCCTCCTGTGGCCTCACAATCCCTGATCATGGTGTCCTGGTGTCCACACATCACACTCAGAGAGATTCCCAGAAGTAGGCATCCATGTGTGTCCCATACAAAGTGGCTCTGCTTGCTGGAAGCACAAACTCTCCGGAACCTTGCTATGGAGAGACAAAAGGAAGATGGATGCCTCCATTGGCTGAATTAGGAGTTTCCAGTGGAGATCACAGCCACGCCCCTCACCTGAGGGCCTGGCTGCTGCAATACAGGCAATTAGAAACACCTGTTACCACTTGGGATCTGAAGACATACTCAGGAATCCTTCCAAGAGCTAGCAGGCTGGCAGACCTCCTGACCCCAGGATATCTGTGCTCCTTGTTGGGAGGGCCTTCGGGCCAGAGGTGCGAATATTCCCTAGATACAAGAAAGAACTTCAGGTTTCAAAAGGATTTGAAACCCCAGGAGATACTCGGAAAAGACATGTCACAGCCATCAAAACACCCTCTTTCTGAACCCTGGAAGCTTCCGTTTTGCGTGGAAATCTGGACACTGGTGTGGCCATCAGTACCACAGATCCTTTACATCGGCATAATAGAGGGAAAGCACAATGTGTGTGCCAGGGTGGTAGAGTTTCACTTCTTCACCTGGGCTCTCATTGAATAAGGACAAGGATGAGATGCAGGAAATTGAGGAGGGCTGCTTTTAGGCTGAGTGTCATCCACAGAGCCCTGGAGAATGGAAGTCAAGCACAGAGGGCCTGGACAGCTGCATCTGAAGATGGACATATGCCTGAGACCTGCAGCAGGAACGCGGTCTCCACAGTTCCCCTCTGTACTACACCATATGCAGGAGACTAAATAATCCAAAGGGCAAAGAAAGGAAAATTTCAACACCGTGAAGACCTAGTTCACAATGCATGCACTGACTTCCAGGAAGGTTCCAGGGAAGAAGGCACATAGAGACAGTCTGAGAGACAGAATGACAGAGACGGAAAAGGACAGAAATCTGGCCCTGTGTTGATCAGTGCGAGAGCATAGAAGACAAACCCTCCATGCCCATGCATACTTCTTACAAGTGGCATTGTTATTTTATGTTTGTGAGGAAAGGTTACACTTAGAACATCTAGGTATTAGCCCACTCTGAGAAGCAACACTTGGCCTGCAACCCACTCTCCAAAACTGTCCTTGCCTCTCAGAATTGGAAGTAGTCTTAGTGATGCTCCAGCCAAGATGCAGGCTGGAGTATTTCATCTCCCTGGTCCAGCCTCAGCCTGTCCTGTGTGAAGGGAACTGCACTATGTCTATTTCTTCTTTTATTTACAGTTTTGGGATAGGACTCCGTGGACAAAAATATCAAGAGGAAAGTAGATATTTTGGAAGAAGTAGTTCGTGCTCAGAGAGATTTATAGAGTGACAAGAGGTAAACAAATGGCTCTGTGAGATGTCTCTCATGATTGTGGCTCATAAGGGCCAGGTGTATCCGCATTACTATGCTAATCCAGAGCTGTGCAGGTCTCTAACTTAAAAATATTTTAAGACCTCTACATGTTATATATATATATGAGACACAGAGAGAGAGAGACACTCATGTATTCATTTTATACAATGGATTCGATATGACATTCAGACAATTGATTGCTAAAATCTGGAGAGAATCTGTGCATCAGGAAAAGAATTGTCCAAAAGAGTAAAATCTCCAAATCATTAGCTATATGCAGCTCCAATGGGAACTATCAAAAAGGCTCAAGAAGGAACTCATCCAGGAGACTCTCCACATGGACAGGTACCACTAGTTTCCTAGACTGGCAACACACACAGGGCAGCTGCTAGTTCCCAGTGCAAGCCTCAGGGCAAAAAAACCTCTCCCTCTTCAGTGTCTCAGAATTCAAAAACCTCCTACACTGTGTTCATTGATGACAGGTTCAAAGCTGGCTTGTAGAGATTGTAAGGCAGCAGCTCTCATGCCCACACATCCCAGACAGCCCCAGTTTCCTAGTCTGGCAACACACACAGGGCAGCTGCTATTTCCCAGTGCAAGCCTCAGTGCAAAAACCTCTCCCTCTTCAGTGTCTTGTAGGTTAAATAGGGAACATTCTTTAGAACCATGCAATAGTAATCCATTGTGCATTGGATGTCACTGTCAAAAACAGGGCAGTAGTATTTGTAGTAGTGTGTAGTATCTACAGAAGGAAATGTATTGTGTATCCAAAGTTCCCTTCAATTATAAGAGAAAATCTATCCGGCAGAAGAAATGACCCCCATGTGATATTGGACTAAATATATAAATGAATATGCAAATATATGGGGATGATCTAGGAGGATTTGAAAAAATTAAAAAATAATAAAAACCACAGGAAGACCATGGGTCGACAATTCTAAAAATGACATATATATATATATATGTATATATATATATATATGTATATTTATATATGTATATGGATGTATATCTTTATTATAAAGTCTGAGAGATACTGCCATCGATATGAGGAGACAGAATATGGCTTGTGTCAGAGAGACGTACAAAGCTGAGGCTCCAGTAGCCTAGGTAAAATCACCAACAAAACAAGCCAGAGCTCAGCAGTGCTCTGGCAACTCTATTTGTATATCTGGGCCTGTCAATAAAATAAGGATATAAGTAAAATATTACTGAGTGCAGACATAGTGAGTGAGAGCCTGTGAGAGTCAGACACAGAGAAGGAGAGAAAAGAAATAGAGGAGTTGGAAATATACCAGAAGTCAAAACCCCCCCTAGACTGTGCTCATTCATGACAGGTTCAAACCTGGATTGTAGATATTGTAAGGCAGCAGCTCTAATGCCCACAGACCCCAGACAAACCAAGCCTTCACCATATGTGTGTACTATTTGCAACAGGAAATGTATTGTGCGTCAAAAGTTCCCTTCAATTATAAGAGAAAATATATCAAGCAGAAGAACTGACCCTCATGTGATACCTGACTAAATAAATAAATATGAAAATAAATGGGGATGATTTAGGAGGACTTGAAAAAATAAAAAATAACGAAAACAAAAACCACAAGAAGACCTGATTGCAGCAGAAACAGAAACCATCTGCTGAGAAACAGAGGGCTGCTTCAAAAATTCTCTAACACTGCAGGGTCCAAAGATATTTAGATTTCTGGAAATAGAAAACAAACACATACTTATTGAAGCTTACACTAGAAAAAGGAGGGAAGTTCTGGGCTTTGATAATTACAATAAGGATGCTGGTAGAAACAGGATTAGAAATGCTACTGGAAGGTTCTATTATTTATAATTGTATTGAATCCTGCTCCAACTATATGGAAAATTATTTCTGAAAAACTAGTCTTTTAAATGTGGTAATTCTGAATTAAGGTCAAATACATAGGTCGACAATTCAAAAAATGACAGATATATAAATATATATGTTTATATATATATGTATTTATCTCTTTATTATAAACACTGAGTGATACTGGCATGGAAATGAGAAGACAGCATATGGATTGTGTCAGAAAGACTTACAAACTGATGCTACAGTAGCCTAGGTGAAATCGCCAACACAACAAACCAGAGCTCAGCAGCGCTCTGGTAACTCTCCTTGTTTATCTAGGCCTGTCAGTAAAATAAGTATATTAGTAAAATATAAATGAGTGAAGACAGAGGGTATGAGAGCATGTGAGAGTTAGAGACAGAGAAGGCGAGAAGAGAAATACATGAGTTGGAAAGAGACCAGAATTCAAAAACCTCCTACACTGTGTTCATTGATGACAGGTTCAAGCCTGGCTTGTAGAGATTGTAAGGCAGCAGCTCTCATGGCCACAGAACCCAGAGAGCCCCAGCCTTCACCATATGCTGTACTAACAAACCTGAGATTAATGTGTGTGAGTGTGTCTGTCTGTCTATGTGTGTGTCTGTGTGTGCTCTGAGCTCACCTATAGTAATCTCAGAGCATGGGTGTCAAGGCAGGCAGCCTCACCTGCAACTTATATACAGAGAACCTAGCTGGTCAGGGCAACCCAGCTAGCCCAGATTCTGGTTAAGCAAGAATGCATATGCAAAGGGACATTCATGTCTCGCTCTCCTGAGTTCCCCATTCAATCACATGCCTCACTATCATCCAAACACTGCCAATGGGGGAGGCTGGGGCACCTCTTAGAATTCAGGGGCATGAGCCTTTCCAGTCATGTTTGGCTGCCTACTCAGCCTCCAGACTCTCAGTCCACTGCTCAAGGCAGCAGATTACAATCCCAGAAAGAACCCAGAAAGAGCTGTGTTTCAACATAGATGGGAACTGTGTTTGACCAAACAATAGTGGATGAACCCGGCCCCTTACACCTACCCTTTGGGTCCGGCTAAGGCAACTGCTCCTGTGGCCTCACAATCCCTGATCATGGTGTACTGGTATCCACTCACGACACTCAGAGAGATTCCCAGAATTAGGCATGCATGAGTGTACCATACAAAGTCGCTCTGCTTGCAGGAAGCACAAACTCCCCAGGCCCTTGCTATGGAGAGACAAAAGGAAGATGGATGCTTCCATTGGCTGAATTAGGAGCTTCCAGTGGAGATCACAGCCACGCCCCTCACCTAAGGGCCTGGCTGCTGCTAATAAAGACAATTGGAAACACCTGTTGCCACTTGGGTCCTGAGGACATACTCAGGAATCCCTCCAGGAGGTAGCAGGCTGGCAGACCTCCTGACCCCGGGATAGCTGTGCTCCTAGTTCGGCGGCCCTTCTGACCAGAGGTGAGAATATTCACTAGATACAAGAAAGAACTTCAGGTTTCAAAAGGAATTGAAACCCAATGAGGCACTTGGAAAAGACATTTCACAGCCATCAAAACACCCTCTTTCTGATCCCTGGAAGCTTCCGTTTTGCATGGAAAATCTGGACACTGGTGTGGCCATCAGGACCACAGATCTTTTACATTCGGCCCATTAGGAGGAAAGTACAATGTGTGTGCCAGATGGATACTGTTTCACTTCTCTTGACCTGGGCTCTCCTGGAATAAGGACTAGGATGCTGTGTAGGAAGGTGAGGTGGGCTGCATTTAGGCTGAGTGTCAGCCACAGGGCCCTGGAGAATGGGAGTCAAGCACAGAGGGCCTGAAGAGCTGCAGCTGGCGATGGACATCTACCTGTTACCTGCAGCAGGAACGCTGTCTCCCAAGTTCTCCTCTGTACTACGCCATATGCACGAGACTAAGTAATCCAAAGGGCAAAGAAAGGAAAATTTCAATACCAGGAAGACCGAGTACACGATTCTTGCACTGACTTCCATGAAGGGTCCAGGGAAGATGGCACGTAGAGAACGTCAGAGAGACAGAATGACAGTGACTGAAAAGGACAAATTCTGGCCCTGTGTTGATCAGTGCCAGAGCACTAAAGACGAACCCTCCATGCACATGTGTACGTCTTCCAAGTGGCATTGTTATTTTATGTTTGTGAAAAAAGTTTACTCTTAGAACATCTAGGTCTTAGCCCACTCTGAGAAGCAACACATGGGCTGCAGCCCAGTCTAAAAAACTGTCCTTGTCCCTCCAAAAAGGAAGTAGTTTTAGTGATGCTCCAGCCAAATGCAGGCTGGCGTATTTCATCTCCCTGGTTCAGCTCAGCCTGTCCTGTGTGCAGGGAACTGAACTTTGTCTATTTCTTCTTTAATTTACAGCTTTGCGATAGGACTCGGTGGACAAAAAAAGGCAAGAGTGAAGTAGATGATTTAGAAGCTATAGTTTGTCGCTAGAGAAATTTGTAGAGTGACAAGAAGTAAAAGAATGGCTCTGTGAGATGTCTCTCATGACTCTGGCTCCGAAGGGCCAGGTGTATCTGAATTACTACGCGAATCCAGAGCTGTGCAGGTCTCAAGCTAAAATAGATTTTCAGACCTCTACATGTTACATATATATATATATGTATGTATATATATATATATATATATATATATATATATATATGGAGAGAGAGAGAGAGAGAGCAAGACACTGATGTAGTCATTTTCTACAATGGATGCGATATGACATTCAGACAATTTATTGCTAAAACCTGGGGAGATACTGTGCATCAGGAAAAGAATTGTTCAAAGGAGTAAAATCTCCAAATCATTAGCTATATGCAGCTTCAACGGGACTTAGCTAAAAAGGCTAGAGAAGGAACTCATCCAGGACTCTCAGCACATGGACAGGCACCACAAGTTTCGTATTCTGGCAACACACACAGGAAAGATGCTAGTTCCCAGTGCAAGCCTCAGGGCAAAACCCTCATCCTCTTCAGTGTCTTTACATCTGAAAATAAGAAAAGTGACCAAGGGCCAAGGAGAGCTACAATGGTGTCAATATTGAGCTGTAAATCAGAATGTGCAAAGTATTTTGCACAAAATCACCTGTGTCACAGTGATTCTGTTGTTCTCTCTGTCTTTCCCTCCCTCACACACACACAGAAACACACACAAACACACACTCTCAGATACACACACGCACACATCCACAGAGGCACAGGCACAAACGGAGTTATACAATGCACACTGGACAGCTTCTGCAAGGCAGGGCCCTGGGGGAACCCTGCTTCGCACTTTCTGGAAGCACGCCCAGCCTTTTAAGGCCAGCTCTGAGCTTCCATTGTCGGGTTTACTTCAGAAGGCCCGCAGACAGGGCACCAGCCATGCTCTGATATGCCAGAGGCCTAGGCCATGCCCAGAAACCCTGTTAGCAATATCATTGGCCAGTGTGTTAGGACATGCCCAGAAGTGTCAAGGCCCCTAGTCAGTGATTGGCCAGCAACCTTGATCACCCTCCAAAGGGCCCTGCAGCATGCTCATAGGTCAGCCTCTGGAATTCCAGCCCACCAGCCACCTCTGCTGGAAAGAGATGAGAATTCAAAAACCTCCTACACTGTGTTCATTGATGACAGGTTCAAAGCAGGCTTGTAGAGATTGTAAGGCAGCAGCTCTCATGCCCACAGACCCCAGACAGCCCCAGCCCTCACCATATGCTGTAAACCAGACCTGACAGTAATGTTTGTGTGTGTGTCTATCTGTCTGTCTGTGTCTGTGTGTGCTCAGAGCTCAACTATAGTAGTCTCAGAGCATGGGTGGGAATGTAGCCAGCCTCACCTGCAACTTATGTACAGAGAACCTAGCTGGTCAGGGCAAGCCAGCTAGCCCAGATTCTGGCTAAGCAAGAATGCACATGCAAAGGGACTCTCATGTCTCGCTCTCCTGAGGTCCTGATTCAATCTCATGCCTCTCTATCATCCAAAAACTGCCAACAGGGTAAGCTGGGGCACCACTCAGAATTCAAGGGCAGGAGCCTGTCCAGTCACGTTTGGCTGCCTACTCAGCCTCCAGACTCTCAGTCCACTGCTCAGGTCATCTGATTACAAGCCCAGAATGAACCCAGAAAGAGCTGTGTTTCAACATAGATGGGAACTGTGTTTGACCAAACAATAGTGGATGAACCCGGCCCCTTACACCTACCCTTTGGGTCCGGCTAAGGCAATTCCTCCTGTGGCCTCAAATTCCCTGAACATGGTGTCCTCGTGTCCACACATCATTCTCAGAGAGATTCCCAGAAGTGGGCATGCATGTGTGTCCCATAAAAAGTCGCTCTGCCTGCAGGAAACACAAACTCCCCAGGCCCTTGCAATGGAGAGACAAAAGAAAGATGAATGCTTCCATTGGCTGAATTAGGAGCTGCCAGTGGAGATCACAGCCCCGTCTCTCACCTGATAGCATGGCTGATGCTAATATAGGCAATTGGAAACACGTGTTACCACTTGGGGCCTGAGGACATACTCAGGAATCCCTCCAGGAGCTAGCAGGCTGGCAGAACTCCTGACCCCAACATAGCTGTGCTCCTAGTTGGGAGGGCCTTCTGGCCAGAGGTGAGAATATTCCCTAGATAGAAGAAAGAACTTCAGGTTTCAAAAGCATTTGAAACCCCAGGAGGCACTTGGAAAAGACATTTCACAGCCATCAAAACGCCCTCATTCTGAACCGTGGAAGCTTCCGATTTGCATGGAAAATCTGGACACTGGTGTGGCCATTAGTACCACAGATCCTTTACATTCGGCCCAATAGAGGGACTGAAGACAAAGCCTCCATTCCCATGCATACTTCTTACAAGAGGCATTGTTATTTTATGTTTGTGAGGAAAGGTTACACTTAGAATATCTAGGTCTTAGCCCACTCTGAGAAGCAACAATTGGCCTGCAGCCCACTCTCCAAAACTGCCCTTGCCGCTCCAAATTGCAAGTACTTTTAGTGATCCACCAGCCAAATGCAGGTTGGCATATTTCATCTCCCTGGTCCAGCCTCAGCCTATCCTGTGTGCAGGGAACTGCACTATGTCTATTTATTCTTTGATTTACAGTTTTGGGATAGGACTCGGTGGATAGAAAGAGCAATAGTGAAGTAGATGATTTGACAGCTGTAGTTTGTGCAGAGAGAGATTTGTAGAGTGACAAGAGGTAAACAAATGGCTTTGTGAGATGTCTCTCATGACTGTGGCTCAGAAGCGCCAGGTGTACCCGCATTACTACCCTAATCCAGAGCTGTGCAGGTCTCTAGCTAAAATATATTTTCAGACCTCTCTATGTTATATATATGTATATATATATATATATATATATATATATATATAGAGAGAGAGAGAGAGAGATAATGAGAGAGAGAGACAGCAAGACACTGATGTAGTCATTTTCTACAATGGATGCGATATGACATTCAGACAATTGATTGCTAAAACATTGAGAGAAACTGTGAATCAGGAAAAGAATTGTCCAATGGAGTAAAATCTCCAAATCATTAGCTATACGCAGCTCCAACGGGACTTGGCTAAAAAGGATTGAGAAGGAACTCATCCAGGACAATCTCCACATGGACAGGCACCACAATTTTCCTAGGTTGGCAACACACACAGGGCTGCTGCTAGATCCCAGTGCAAGTCTCCTGGCGAAAATCACTCCCTGTTCAGTGTCCTCACATCTGAAAATAAGAAAAGTGACCAAGGGCCAAGGAGAGCTACAATGGTGTCAATATTGAGTTGTAAATTAGAATGTGCCAAGTGTTTTGCACAAAATCACCTGTGCCACAGTGATTCTGTTGTTCTCTCTGTCTCTCCCTCCCTGACACACACACACAAACACACAATCTCACAGTTACACACACGCACACATCCACAGAGGCACAGGCACAAATGGAGTTATACACATGCGCACTGTACAGCTTCTGCAAGGCAGGGCCCTGGGCTGAACACTGCTTGGCACTTCCTGGAAGCACTCCCAGCCTTTTAAGGCCAGCACTGAGCTCCCATAGTCGGGCTTCCTTCAAACGGCCCGCCCACAGGGCACCAGCCATGTTCTGATAGGACAGAGGCCTAGGCCACGCCCAGAACCCCTGCCACCAATCTCATTGGCCAGTTTGCTTGGACACGCCCAGGAGGGTCTGGACTCCTAGTGATTGATTGTCCAGCGGACTTGAGCACCACCAAAACTGTCTTGGAGAACGCTCATTGGGCATCCTCTGGAAGGCCCGCCCACCAGCCACATCATCTCGACTCTTATTGGCCTGTTGTCCCAGGGACACGCCCCCAGCCAGCCAGAGAATGTGAGAGTTAGAGAAGGTGAGAAGAGAAGTAGATGATTTGGAAAGAGACCAGAATTAAAAAAACCTCCTACACTGTGTTCACTGATGACAGGTTCAAACCTGGCTTTTAGAGATTGTAAAGCAGCAGCTGTCATGCCCACAGACCCCAGACAGCTCCAGTCTTCACCATATACTGTACTACCAGACCTGACAGTAATGTGTGTGTGTGTCTGTCTGTCTGTGTGTGTCTGTGTGTGCTCAGATCTCACCTGTAGTAGTCTCAGAGCATGGGTGTCAAGGTAGCCAGCCTCACCTGCAACTTATGTACAGAAAACCTAGCTGGTCAGAGCAAGCCAGCTAGCCCATTTTTTGGCTAATCAAGAATGCCAGAGAACTTTGTGGAAGCTCAAGAACTCATTTTGAGCCCCTGGTCACCACTTACCCAATTAGGGAAAAGCCTGGCTAGTGGCAAATAAGAGCTGCAGCTGTCTCTCTGTCTCTTTTCCTGCTTGGGCCCTGCTCTCTCAATTCATGACTGTTTCCTTCTCCTCAATAGGAAAGCTACAAATGAAATACAGAAATACAGGGAAAGTGGGAATAATTACCCCCATAGCCACTATTACATGTAACTGTTGACTGTAAAGCATTCATCCGCCAAGAAAGAACAGAATAAATATTTGTGAGGTTAAAAACATTGTATGTTAAATAGGGAACATTCTTTGAGCCATGCAATACTAATCCATTGTGCATTGGATGTCACTGTCAAAAACAGTGCAGTAGTAGTTGTAGTAGTGTGTAGTATCTGCAAAAGGAAATGTATTGTGTGTCCAAAGTTCCCTTCAATTATAAGAGATAATCTATCAGGCAGAAGAAATGACCCCTTATGTGATATCGGACTAAATATATTGTTGTTGTGGTGGTCTGTTTTCGGGCTGCACCACGGAGAAGAGAGCGGACGTCCAGAGCAAATGGGTACACAAATCTTTATTATAGGATGGGGGGGTTTGGTTCAGACCACGTGGAGCCAGCCGACAATGGCCATCCCCACTATCTGACCACGGTGGGTAGAGCAGGAGCCAGTTCTCAGAGAGGGAATGCTGAGAGCCCAGAGAGAGAGTGGAGGGTGAGGGGGCTTTTTATTGGGCGACAACCAGGGGTGACGTGTAAGCCAGGATTGGTTGAAAGGGAGCACTCTAGGATTTTGCGGAGCATAGAAAAACCTGGGGGCGGAGACTGCATGAGAATAACTCCTCAGCAACATCTCCTCCTATCCCTTTATATCTAAATGGACACAGTAAAGAAAAATGGAATGGAGCAGGCTTAAATGTTATAGAGGAATGCCATGCTCAGGTGGGAAGATGTAGGACTTTCTTTGGAGGAGGGAAGGCTTAAATGGCTGCAAACCTTGTGAGATTTATATGTCCTCCTGTGCTCAACCCCTCTTTAGAAAGAGAGACTTACCTGGAGAGACTCATCTCATAGGTTTAAGTGCAGCCTGCTCAACCATTTCTTCACAATATCTCTACATCTTTTCTATCTTTCTATCTAGTCATTGCATAAGATGTACAAATTCTGTAAAAGACTATCATGGGGCAGAAAGCTTTTGGGCATAAGCCTAAATGATATAACAAAATAGGAAGGGCCAAGTAGGGGAGTAGTAAAAGCCAGTGTGGTGTGAAGGGAAGGATTGGTGTGTAAAGGAACATTCCCTGCTTGGGTGGGTAAAGGGGCAAGGGTACATAATGAGGGGGAGGAGGGAAGCATGACCCACCAAACAGAGGGGCTATTTGGTATTGTATAGACCTCAAGGCAATAGTCAGTAAAGTCTATGAATTACTCAGGATCAGTTTATGAAAAACCAGCAGCGTGAAGGGAAATATGCTGCTTCAAAATTGTGTAAAATGTATATAGGGTATGTCAGAAAGTCCGATACAAGTCTCAGTCCAAAGTAGATGGCTAGGGGAAGAATTGGCAGGGGATGCAACGCTGCATGATGGAGGTCAGCCACTGGAATGTTGCTTTTCTGTAGATAGCCAGCTGGAACTGCCAACACGTGAAAAGCAGGTCAGAAGCAGGAACGGTAACCAGTCATGGAGAAAGTTCTGTCCTTGGAGTCTGTGTATCAGGTTCTTCAGATCGCGTTGAGTGACATCTAGAGTTTTGGGGGGTGTGCCACGGTAGTTATGCCATCTAGTGGGTGACGTCAGGGTGTGCAGGGGTTCAGATGGTTTTTCCGGGATTCCTGTGAAAGAAACACAAACAATCTGCTTCTCGTGGTTAATTTGAACTTGTAACAAGTTATAGGTTTGTTATAGTTGATACCTCGATGATTATAATTGGTTTAGAATCTCTTTATGATTTTATTTAAAGGTCACCTAATGTGACCTCCTGTAGCAGCCTCTACCGCAGGATCCTGACACCAATTTTAGCTAAAACATATATTTTAAACACACTCAAATTGCTTAGAGAGTTAATGCATATTCGTGACAATGATTTTAACGTTTACAGTGCCAGATTGATGCCAGATCTGTTGTGGATTAATTTCCACAAGATAGTTTACAGGGCACCTTTCGGGGCCCTTCAAAGGTGTCCTGTATATAAAATTTATATAGTTTAGTTTTGGGAATGAATAGTCACATTGAACATTTAGACTTTTACCTAAATAGTAAGTTACCTTAACAAATTAATTTTTACCTTGTCTGGTAAAAGTGTAGCTGTAGGGTTACACTTTTGACCGTTAAGTTAGTGTTACCAAACTTGAGACATACCCATAATCATTTAGTTATAACAAACTGGAGGAAAAAGAACTTTTGTTATAAAAACACATTATTTAAAAACAAATTTAAATATGTCATTAGTCACACAGTTTAAGACTAAACACTTACATATATACCAAAACTATATATAAAATTCAAAAGAGGGAGAAAGAAAAAAAGTTTTGGAATGTTTCTGGACGTCTCCAGAAACTTTGGCTGCGTCCAGCATTTTTATATAAAGCCAATTACCTTTTAGAGTACTCCAAGCAGATGGGTCATGCAAAAAAAAGGTTTTTTTTTGTCATTCAACACACTCACTCACAAAAACAACTGGCCAGTAATATCATAAGACATACAGGGAAAGGGTAGGAGAGAGGTCTCTGTGAGCCAGATTTTGTAGGGTCTGCCATTTCGTATTACGGGTCCTGGGATGTATCCTGCATCTGGTCCTCTTGTAGTATTTCTTGTTCTTCAGGAATAACAGCGCCCTCCTGCGGGTATTGTCGGACATGGCGGGCAGGAACCCAGACAGGTTTAGAGAAATTTTGAGGAAAAATGCATGCAAAACCCCTTCCCATGGTCAATAATGGGTCAGGCCCTTTCCAAATTTTATCGAGTGGGTATCTCCAATTGACCTTAATAGATGGGAGGGTAAATGGTGTTTGCCAGTGAAGAATAATAGGGGGGAAGACCGAGTTATTGTAAATATTAAAGAGATTTAACGTAGTTAAGGCTTTTGCTAGCTGGATATTGGGGGGAAATGTTCCTCCTTTATCTTTCTTTAGTTGAGCCTTCAGAGTTTTATGGGCCCTCTTGACAATGCCTTCTCCCTGTGGATTGTAGGGAATGCACGTGGTATGAGTAATATTCCAGAGGGAACAAAAATCTTTAAATTGTTTGCTTGTAAACATAGGTGTATTGTCTGTTTTCAAAAATAATGGGACCCCCATAACGCAAAACAAGAGAGTATATGGCTTACAAGCTTTTTAGCACTTTCTCCTGTCTGAGCTGTAGCCCACATAAATTTAGAAAAGGTATCAATTGAGACAAACACATATTTTTGTTTGCCAAAGTTTGGTATGTGGGTGACATCAATTTGCCAAATAGCATTAGCTTTTAAACCTCGGGGGTTAACCCCAAGGGTTCTGGATAGCAGGTGTCTTTATGAGACTTGCACAAGAAGAGCATGTAGCGAGGCTATGTTTTAACTGTGGTACAGGAACATCAGGGAATCGAGCTCGAAGGCCTTTAAGATTAACATGGATTAGAGAATGAAAATTAGCATGATCAGAGACAGAGACTGGGTAAGTTCCCATGAAGGCAAGGCGGTCAACTGCAGCATTCCCTTCGGACAGGGAACCAGGAAGAGGGAACGAAGGTGTTGAATATACGGAGGTTGGGTTCGAGAACTGAGCATAGAGGCGATTTGAATCAAGATAGGGGAAAGTGGGTTGTCATCAATTTTCACATACGAACGAGCAAGCCATGGAAGTAAGTTAACAGTATACACACTGTCAGAAAAAAGGTTGAAGTATTCTGGTACAGCTTTTAGTGCAAGAAAAACAGCATAAAGTTCTTTGTAATGAGGGGAATTATCAGGAAGCTCAGTAAAGAGAGGTTTAGGAGATTGTTTATCTGGGTAATATATAAGGGCAGCAGCTCCCCTTTTTCCGCCATCAGTAAAGATTGTAGGAGCAGAGGTAATGGGATCCCGAGAGAAAAGTTTAGGTGCTAGTAGAGTGCAGAAGTGGTAAAGAAGCTATCAATTTATTAGAAGGAAAATGGTTATCTATTTGTCCTGGAAACCCCATGAAGCTTATCGCAAAGTGGGAATGATGGCGTATAAGCCACTCTGTATCTGTGAGAGAAAAGGGCAGAATGATTAAATCCAGTTCTTTCCCTAAGACCTGCACAGACCTATTTCTCCCTTGGCAAACCATGAATGCTAATGCTTCTATCTCAGTGAAGAGTCTTGGAGCTCCTCCTACCGGCGTGTGAAGCCATTCGAGAACCCCATGGTCTTGCCACAGTGCCCCTACTATTGTGGGGGTGGAGTTGAAGATTAGAAGGTTTACCGGAGAGGAGGGGGAGAATCGAACAAGGTGCATGTCCTGGAGGGCCTGGTTAACCCTTTCCAGTGCCAAGGAGGCCTCAGGAGTTAACTTACGTTTTGAAGAGGGCTGTTTGTTTCCTTTCAACAGGTCAAACAGTGGTTGGAGGCAGCTTGTGGTCAGATACAGATACTGCCTAAGCCAATTTAAATTTCCTAGAAAATTCTCTAAAGAAGCAAGAGTAAGGTTAGAAGGGAAGGCAACGTTAGGTTTTAAGGGACGAATTTGTGTTAGAGAAATCTCTGAACCTAGGATGGATATTGGATGGATTAGCTGTATCTTCTCAGGGGCTACATTAAGGCCGCTTTTCTTTAATGCAGGAGTGAGAAAATCATGTAAGGCATAGAGATCTGTATCTGATTTTCCCAATATTAAAATATCATCTGTATAATGAAAAATATGAATGCCCTTATGAATGTATGGGACAAGTGCAGATTTAACAGCCTCCTGACAAATTGTAGGACTATTGGCCATACCCCGGGGCAGCACCACCCATTCAAATCTATCAGCAGGGCTGGCGTTATTAATAGACAGAACAGAGAAGGCAAAACGTTTACAATCTCGCGGATGCAAGGGGATAGAGAAAAAACAATCTTGTATATCAATAGCTATGATTGGAATTCCCATGAGAATTGCAGAATCAAGAGGCAAACCCCTTTGGGGGGAGCCCCAGACCTGCATGGTTTTATTTACTGCACGGAGATCTTGAAGGAGGCGCCATTTTTTCTGAGCACATTTTAATCACAAACACAGGAGTATTCCATGGGCTTCGAGAATGACGAATGTGTCCCAAGGACAACTGCTCTCGGATGAGCTCTTTTAAATTTTTTAGCTTATCCCTAGTTAAAGGTCACTGTTCCATCCAGACAGGCTCATTAGAAAGCCAGCTTAAGTGGGGTGTTTGGCTACGAACTATGGCATTTAGTATTGGGGGTGCTGAATAGACCTGGTATCAGGGGAATGAGTTTTACGCTCTGCAGAGGCATCTGTGGATATCATAATATTAAGACATTCCAGACGATCCCTGCCCAGTAAGTTGGTGCTAATATTAGCTACCAAATGGCGGAAGTGTCCGGTAGAACCTTTGGGTCTTCCCACATAAGCGAGTCTCCTGTGCAAAATGCTCTCGTCATCCCTCCAATTCCATATAAACTTGGTCCAGGGATGAGTTCCCAATCTTGGGGAACCTCTTGTTGCCTTAAAATCATCTTTGCTGCCCCCATGTCAATCAAAAATTCAAAAGGAATATTGCCAATCTTTACTGTCATAGAAGGGTGTCCTTGTTCTAAAACAGGACTGGTCCACAAAATCTCAGGCCCTGGATTTGTACCATTCAGGGGCGAACCATCTTTATGAAATTGGGACCAACAATCTCTCTTCCAATGAAACCCCTTACGACATTTTGGACAAACAGTACGTGGTCTCTGGCTCCCTGACTGAAAGCGGGGTTGCTCTGGCTGGAGGCATGGATTTCCCTGACTGGAGGCGTGGTCGCAACTTATCAGGACATTGGTTACGCCAATGTCCTTGGCGACAGCCCTGAAAGCAGGCCCCGTTTTGCTTACGTGGGGCAACTGCATAGACCTGCGTCATAGCGGGTGCCCCATAATTGCCTGATGTAAGTTCTTGTGTCGCTAGAATCCAGTTATCTGGGTGTAGGTGTTTAAGATTAAGGCAAACCTGATAGAACTGTGGTGTCATGCCTTCCCAGACAATAGAGTGCAGGAGTAGTGTGCAGACGTCAGGATTATAAACCTTTCTCTCTAAGCTTCTCTTCACCCTTGAGATGAAGCTCGCTGATGATTCATCAGAGCCTTGGTGAAAAGAGTTAATGGGAGCTGACAGATCTACATCGGGTGTGGAAACCCTTTCCCATGCTTGTGTTGCACAGATGCATACCTGTTCAAAATAACAGGTTGGAAACCTGGCTTCTGCCTGCTGAGCTCCAGATTCATAAGCTCCTGCTCCAAACAAAGCATCGGAATTCCATTCTACCTGTTTGTTACTATTTTCCTGCGATTTCCTAGAGCACTCATCCCGGAATCATGCCTGCCACTGAATATAGAGTGGGTCTGGGAGTGCAGCACGAGCCAGATATTTCCAGTCTTGTGGTGTATTTAAATGCTGGTAAAAACTCCTCAAGACGGACTTGGTCCGTGGAGATTGCATTCCGTCCTCCCTGAATGCTTGTCTGAGTGTTCGAAGGTTTTTAGAGGAATATGGCTGCCATGGCTGAAGGTTTTGTTTAGAAGAGTCCAAGTTTACCTGGAATGTGTGTATTTGGTCCTATGGCACGGTAGAGGGAGCTACAGAAGTGGAAAGTGCCGTAGAAACTGCTGTAGTGGCTCAAGGGGAGAATAAACGCATATCTACGGGACTAAGCTCCAGGGGTGGACTGCACATTGTTTAAAATCCATAAATGCTGAAAAAATATCCTTTAGCTCTCATATCTCAGCCACTAGGTCCCTTAATGGTGATGTATCAGCAGGGGGCAGGGGCAGGGACGAGGAAGCCTCAGGCAGAGCTGAAACCACGGTGGCAGGGGCTAAGGGCAGGGTCAGGAACACAGAAGCTGCAGGTGGAGCTGAAACCGGGGCGGCAGGGGCAGGGGGGTTCAGGGTCGCAGAAACCTCAGGTGGAGCTGAAACCGCAGCAGCAGGAGCCGGGGGCGGGGTCAGGAAAATGGAAGTTGCAGGCGTATCTGAAACCTGGGAGGCAGGGGCCTAGGGGGGTTCATGGTGGCAGAAACCTCAGGCAGAGCTGAAACCGGGGCAGAAGGGGGCGGGGTCAGAGGAGGAGCATCCGAACACGTGTGCATGTCTGTGGGAATGGAATTCTTGGGTTTAGCCGCTGATCGCTTAGGATGTCTAAGTCTTAAGCACATGTGATTTAACTCTTGTACCTCAGCCTCAAGCTCACTTATCCTTATGGCATACCACCTTTTACATATCTTGAAAGTGGCGAACACAGTTAAAAAATCCAAGGGGTAGCGAAAATTAAACAGTTAATGACAGCACAAATCTGTCCCAGGTCAAGAGATAATGACTGGGACACCTCCTCATAAAACGAGAAATTTCCCATGGTGGAGGGAAACACAGGGCCACAGAAGTGGGTGGATGCCACTTACCTGTGTCTGGGCGGTTTCGGAGACCTCAGGCAGGGCATGGTGTGGGTACAGAACACGATGGGCACCAGATGTTGTTGTGGTGGTCTGGTGTCGGGCTGCACCGCGGAGAAGAGAGCAGATGTCCAGAGCAAAGGGGTACACAAATCTTTATTATAGGATGGGGGGTTTGATTCAGACCACGTGGAGCCAGCAGGCAATGGCCGTCCCCATTATCTGACCGGGGGGGGAGAAAAGGGAGCCAGACCTCAGAGAGGGAGAGCTGAGAGCCCAGAGAGAGGGGGTGAGGGGGCTTTATATTGGGCGACAACCAGGGGTGACGTGTAGGGCCAGGATGGGTTGAAAGGGGGCACTCTAGGATTTTGCGGGGCGTAGAAAAACCTTGGGGCGGAGACTGCATCAGAATAACACCTCAGCAACAATATATAAATAAATATGCAAATATATGGGGATGATCTAGGAGGATTTGAAAAAATAAAAAAAATTTTAAAAACCACAGGAAGACCAAAGGTCAACAATTCTAAAAATGACAGATATATGTATATGGATGTATATCTTTATTATAAAGTCTGAGAGATACTGCCATGGATATGAGGAGACAGAATATGGCTTGTGTCAGAGAGACTTACAAAGCTGAGGCTCCAGTAGCCAAGGTAAAATCACCAACAAAACAAGCCAGAGCTCAGCAGTGCTCTGGCAACTCTCTTTGTATATCTGGGCCTGTCAATAAAATAAGGATATTAGTAAAATATTACTTAGTGCAGACAGAGTGAGTGAGAGACTTTGAGAGTCAGAGAGTGAGAAGGCGAGAAAAGAAATAGAGGAGTTGGAAATAGACCAGAAGTTAAAAACCCCCTAGACTGTGTTCATTCATGACAGGTTCAAACCTGGATTGTAGATATTGTAAGGCAGCAGCTCTAATGCCCACAGACCCCAGACAACCCACGCCTTCATGATATGTGTGTAGTATTTGCCCCAGGAAATGCATTGTGCATCAAGAGTTACCTTCAATTATAAGAGAAAATCTATCAAGCAGAAGAAATGACCCTCATGTGATACCTGACTAAATAAATAAATATGAAAATAAATGGGGATTATTTAAGAGAACTTGAAAAAATATAAAATAATAAAAACAAAAACCATAAGAAGACCTGATTACAGCAGAAACATAGAAACCATCTGCTGAGAAACAGATGGCTGCTTCAAAAATTCCCTAACACTTCAGGGTTCAAGGAAATTAAGATTTCTGGAAAAAGAAAACAAACACATACGTATTGAAGCTTAAACTAGAAAAAGGAGGGAAGTTCTGGGCTATGATAATTACAATAAGGATGTGGATAGAAACATGATAAGAAATGCTACTGGAAGGTTCTATTATTTATAATTGTATTGAATCCTGCTCCATGTATATAGCCAATTATTTCTGAAAAAACTAGGCTGTTATAAATGTGGTAATTCTGAATTAAGGTCAAATACATAGGTCAACAATTCTAAAAATAACATATATATAAATATATATGTATATATATGTATGTATATCTTTATTATCAACTCTGAGTGATACTGGCATGGAAATGAGGAGACAGAATATGGCTTGTGTCAGAAAGACTTACAAACTGAGGCTATAGTAACCTAGGAGAAATCGCCAACACAGGAAACCAGAGCTCAGCAGTGCTCTGGTAACTCGCTTTGTATATCTGGGCCTGTCAGTAAAATAAGTATATAAGTAAAATATAAATGAGTGAAGACAGAGTGTATGAGAGCATGTGAGAGTTAGAGACAGAGAAGGCGAGAAGAGAAATACATGAGTTGGAAAGAGACCAGAATTCAGTAACCTCGTAGACTGTGTTCATTGATGACAGGTTCAAACCTAGCTTGTATAGATTGTAAGGCAGCCGCTCTCATTCCCACAGAACCCAGACAGCCCCAGCCTTCACCATATGCTGTACTACCAGACC
The DNA here is from genome assembly GCF_950295315.1 of Erinaceus europaeus. Taxonomy (NCBI): domain Eukaryota; kingdom Metazoa; phylum Chordata; class Mammalia; order Eulipotyphla; family Erinaceidae; genus Erinaceus; species Erinaceus europaeus. The sequence continues at coordinate 1,041,927 of NW_026647169.1, forward strand.
TGACATTAATGTGTGTGTGTGTGTGTGTGTGTGTGTCTCTCTGTCTTTGTGTATCTGTGTGTGCTCTGAGCTCAACTATAGTAGTCTCACAGCATGGGTGTCAAGGTAGCCAGCCTCACCTGCATCTTATGAACAGAGAACCTAGCTGGTCAGGGAAGCCAGCTAGCCCAGATTCTCGCTAATATATTTACATCTTACATATATATATATATAGATAGATAGATAGATAGAAAGAGAGAAAGAGAGAGCAAGACACAGATGTAGTCATTTTCTACAATGGATGCAATATGACACTCAGACAATTGATTGCTAAAACCTGGAGAGAAACCATGCATCAGGAAAAAAATTGACCAAAGGAGTAAAATCTCCAAATAATTAGCTATATGCAGCTCCAATGGGAAAAAGGATCTAGAAGGAACTCATCCAGGATACTCTCCACATGGACAGGCACCACAAGTTTCCTAGTCTGGCAATACACACAGGGCAGCTGCTAGTTCCTTGTGCAAGCCTCAGGGCAAAAACCTCTCCCTCTTCAGTGTCTTTACTTCTGAAAAGAAAAATAGTGTCCAAGGGCTAAGGAGAGCTACAATGGTGTCAACATTGAGTGGTAAATCAGAATGTTCCGTGTTTTGCACAAAATCTCCTGTGCCACTGTTATTCTGTTGTTCTCTTTCTCTCCCTACCGCACACATACACACACACAAACAAACACAAACTCACACACTCACAGTCACACACGCACACATCTCCAGAGGCACAGGCATAAACGGAGTTATACGCATGCGCACTGGAGAGCTTCTGCAAGACAGGGCCCTGGGATGAACCCTGCTTCGCACTTCCTGGAAGCACCCCCAGCCTTTTAAGGCCAGCTCTGAGAACCCATTGGCAGGCTTTCTTCAGAAGGCTGCTCTCTGAGTCCCGCCCTCGCAAATTCTCCTCTGTTCTCATTGGCCAGCTCTTGGTTGACGCCCCTGAGGGTGATGTTCTTCTTCTCTAATTGGCCAGATATCTCTATGAATACACACTGGGCCCTCCCCTCAGGCTCAGAGGGCACAGTCTCTTAGACACGCCCCCGGGGAATGTCTGCCTTCTTCTGAAGGCCCTGTTTCTGCCAACACGACACAACAGCTCCTGTGTGGACCCGTCCTTAGGACACTGCCTGCTTGAGCTAGGCTGGCCATGCTCTTGGGGCACACCCAGAAACTCTGTCTCCACTCTTGTAGCACAGTGCCTCAGGCCACTTGCCCCATGGAGCCTTAGTCCCGCACTTGTGCTGCCCTCTCGTGGACACTCAGCAGAATGCAGCTGAGTACAGGGATTCACAAGCTCCCTGTAGAGTCATCCGAGGCAAAGAGAGAAACCCCTTCCACTTGCAAAGCCAAATGGGGGATCCCCCAACCCCACAGGAAAGAACAGATGTCTAGGGCACTCTATGTCAATTTCAACCTTGCTGTCCATAGGCCACAAATCCCAGAGTACTCATTCCACAGAATCACTACACTCAACTATGGGCTTTGCTGCCACCTTGTGGAAACACAGCAGAAAACAGCTGAGCTCCCCCATGCCACTCCTCTTTGAGTCTACACAGAAAATTACACACGGCATGGGAATAGCAAAGGAAAGAACCCATCTGAGGACCACCTGTGCGAATGCACAACAGTGTCCAGAATATCCAATGTGCCATTTATATTTGAAAAACCACTTGTGCAGTGGAAACTTCCTTTGTCATAGCACAACCCAGTTCCTAAGACCCTGCGTCAGGAATAGAGAAAAAATAGCAGTGATCATAACTGAAACACACTTATGTACACTTACACACTTACATACACAGACACACACACACACACACACACCCTCCCACAGAGACGCACACACTTTTCCCTGAAATAACGTGGATTGGGGTTGCTGTTTTGCACTCAAGTAAAAGGTCAAAGTTTCATGGTTGGAGGGGAGAAGTGTTAAGTTTCTGGCATATGAAGGTGAGAAGTGCCTAGAGCAGATCTATAGTTACATGGACAACGAAGGATGCATTGGTTGGAGGCACAGCTGGTGGAGATGCCAGGGAACTAAGTGGAAGCCCAGGACCCCGTTTTGAGCCCCTGCTCACCACTTACCCAGCTAGGGAAAAGCTGGGCTAGTGTCAAATCAGAAAGCAGCTGTATCTCTGTCTCTCTTCCTGATTGGTCCCTGCTCTCTCAATTTATGACTGTTTCCTTTTCTTCAGTAATAAAGTTACAAATGATGTACAGAAATACAGGGAAAGAGGGAAAATTATCCCCGTTCCCACTATTACATGTAACTGTTGACTGTAACAATTCATCCCTCAAAAAAGAACAGAATAAATATTTGTGAGGTTAAAAACATTGTAGGTTAAATAGTATACATTCTTTAGAGCCATGCAATACTAATCCATTAAGCATTGGATGTCACTGTCAAAAACAGTGCAGTAATAGTTGTAGTAGTGTGTAGTATCTGCAAAAGGAAATGTATTGTGTTTCAAACGTTCCCTTCAATTATAAGAGAAAATCTATCAGGAAGAATAAATGACCCCTCATGTGATATGGGACTAAATAAATAAATAAATATGCAAATTAATGGGGATGATCTAGGAGGATTTGAAAAAAAAAAAACGAAAAACCCACAGGAAGACCTGATTAAAGCAGAAATATAGAAAATGTCTGCTGAGAAACAGAGGGCTGCTTCAAAACTTCCCTGACACTTCAGGGTCCAGGCAAATTAAGAATTCCCAAGAATGAAAAGAAAGCCATACATATTGAAGCTTACACTAGAAAATGGAGGCAAGTTCTGTGCTATGATAATTACATTGAGGATACTGATAGAAAGGTTATTGGAAATGCTCCTGGAAGGCTTATAATTTATAATTGTAGTGAATCCTGCTCCAACTATGTGACCAATTATTTAAGAATAAGGAGGCTGTTATAAATGTGGTAATTCTGCATTAAGATCAGATAAAAAGGTCAACAATTCTAAAAATGACTGATATATATGTAAGTGTATCTTTATTATAGACTCTGAGGGATACTGGCATGGCTATGAGGAGACAGAGTATGGCTTGTGCCAGAGAGACTTACAAAGCTGAGGTTCCAGAAACCTAGGTGAAATCACCAAAAAATAGTCAGAGATCAGCAGTGTCCTGGTGATTCCCTTTGTATATCTGGGCCTGTCAGTAAAATAATGTATCAGTAAAATATTAATGAGTGCAGACAGAGTGAGTGAGAGCCTGTGAGAGTTAGAGACAGAGAAGGCAAGAAGAGAAATAGAAGAGTGGGAAAGAGACCAGAAGTCAAAAACCTCCCACACTGTGTTCATACATGACAGGTTCAAACGTGGGTTGTAGAGATTGTAAGGCAGAAGTCTCAAGTCCACAGAACCCAGACCACCACAGCCTTCACCATATGTGTGTAATATTTACAACACGAAATGTATTGTGAGTGTAAACTTCCCTTCAATTATAAGAGAAAAATCTATCAAGCAGAAGAAATGACCCTCATGTAATATAGGAGTAAATAAATAAATAAATATGCAAATAAATGGGGATGATATAGGAGAATTTGAAAAAAATGAAAAATATAAACAAAAAGAACAAGAACCTGATTGCAGCAGAAAATGAAAACCATCTGCTGAGAAATAGAGGGCTGCTTCAAAAATTCCGAGACACTTCAGAGTCCAGGGAAAATAAGATTTCAGGAGAATGAAAAGAAACTCATATGTACTGAAGCTTACACTAGAGAAAGGAGACAAGTTCTGTACTATGATAATTACAATAAGGATTCTGATACAAATGCTATTAGAAATGCTACTGGAAGGTTATATTATTTATAATTGTATTTAATACTGCTCCAACTAGGTGGCCAAATATTAATGAAAAAGGAAGCTGTTATAAATGTGTTAATTCCGATAAAGATCAATTACATAGGTCGACAATTCTAAAAATAAAATCCATATATATATGGATGTATATGTTTATTATAAAGTTGGAGACATAGTGCCATGGATATGAGGAGACACAATATGACTTGTGTCAGAGCGACTTACGATGCTGTGACTCCAGTAGCCTAGGTGAAATCACCAACACAACAAGCCAGAGCTCAGCAATGCTCTGGCAACTCTCTTTGTATATCTGGGCCTGTCAATAAAATAAGGATACAAGTAAAATATTACTGAGTGCAGAAAGAGTGAGTAAGAGCCTGTGAGAGACAGAGACAGAGAAGGAGAGAAAAGAAATAGATGAGTTGGAAAGTGACCAGAAGTCAAAAACCTCCTACACTGTGTTCATTTATGACAGGTTCAAACCTGGCTTGTAGAGATTGTAAGGCAGCAGCTCTCATGCCCACAGACCACATACAGCCACATCCTTAACCATATGCTGTACTACCAGACCTGACTGTAATGTGTGTGTGAGCGTGTGTCTGTCTGTATGTCAGTGTGTGTCTGTGTGTGCTCAGAGCTCACCTATAGTAGTCTCAGAGCATGGGTGTCAAGGTAGCCGGCCTCACCTGCAACTAATGTACAGAGAACCTAGCTGGACAGGGAAAGTCAGCTAGCCCAGATTCTCGCTAAGCAAGAATGCATATGCACAGGGACTCTCATGTCTCCCTCTCCTGAGTTCCCGATTCAATCCCATGCCTCACTATCATCCAAAAACTAACAACGGGGTAAACTGGGGCACGCCTCAGAATTCATGGGCATGAGGCTGAGTAGGCAGTCACGTTAGGCTGTCTACTCAGCCTCCTGAATCTCAGTCCACTGCTCAGGACAGCAGATTACAAGCCCTGAAAGAACCCAGAAAGAGATGTGTTTCAATATAGATGGGAACTGTGTTTGACCAAACAATAGTGGATGAACCCAGCCTCTTACACCTACCCTTTGGGTCCGGCTAAGGCAATTGCTCCTGTGGCCTCACAATCCCTGATCATGGTGTCCTGGTGTCCACACATCACACTCAGAGAGATTCCCAGAAGTAGGCATGCATGAGTTTCCCATACAATGTCGCTCTGCTTGCAGGAAGCACACACTCCCTGGGCCCTTGCTATGCAGAGACAAAAGGAAGATAGATGTCTCCATTGGCTGAATTAGGAGCTTCCAGTGGAGATCACAGCCCCGCCCCTCACCTGAGGGCCTGGCTGCTGCTAATAAAGGCAATTGGAAACACCTGTTACCACTTGGGGCCTGAGGACATACTCAGGAATCCCTCCAGGAGCTAGCAGGCTGGCAGACCTCCTGACCCCGGGATAGCTGTGCTCCTAGTTGGGAGGGCCTTAGGGCCAGAGGTGAGAATATTCCCTAGATACAAGAAAGAAATTCAGGTTTCAAAAGGATTTGAAACCCCATGAGGCACTTGGAAAAGACATTTCATAGCCATCAAAACACCCTCTTTCTGAATCCTGGAAACTTCCGTTTTGCGTGGAAAATTTGGACACTGCTGTGGCCATCAGTACCAGAGATCCTTTACATTTGGCTAACAGAAGGAAAGCACAATGTGTGTCCCAGGGGGATAGAGTTTCACTTCTCTTCACCTGGGCTTTCATGGAATAAGGACAAGGAAGAGGTGCAGGAAATTGAGGAGGGCTGCATTTAGGCTGAGTGTCAGCCACAGGGCCCTGGAGAATGGGAGTCAAGCACAGAGGGCCTGGACTGCTGCAGCTGTAGATGGACATATGCCTGTTACCTGCAGCAGGAACGCTGTCTACTCAGTTCCCCTCTGTACTACGCCATATGCAGGAGACTAAATAATCCAAAGGGCAAAGAAAGGAAAATTTTCAACACCGTGAAGACCGAGTTCACAATGCATGCACTGACTTCCAGGAAGGTTCCAGGGAAGAAGGCACACAGAGACAGTCTGAGAGACAGAATGACAGTGACTGAAAAGGACAGAAATACTGTCCCTGTGTTGATCAGTGTCAGAGCACTGAAGACAAACTCTCCATGCCCATGCATACTTCTTACAAGTGGCATTGCTATTTTATGTTTGTGAGGAAAGGTTACACTTAGAACATCTAGGTCTTAGCCCACTCTGAGAAGCAACACTTGTCCTGCAGCCCACACTCCAAAACTGCCCTTGCCTCTCCAAATTAGAAGAAGTTTTAGTGATGTTCCAGCCAAATTCAGGCTGGAGTATTTCATCTCCCTGGTCCAGTCTCATTCTTTCCTGTGTGCAGGGAACTGCACTATGTGTATTTCTTCTTTGATTTACAGTTTTGGGACAGGACTCTGTGGACAAAAAGAGTAAGAGGGAAGTAGATGTTTTGACAGCTGTAGTTTGTGCTGAGAGAGATTTGTAGAGTGATAAATGATATGGCTCTGTGAGATGTCTCTCTCTCTCTCTCTATATATATATATATATAATATATATATATTATATATATATTATATATATATTATATATATATAGATATATAGATATATATATATCTCTTTATATATATATATATATATATATAAAGAGAGAGAGAGACTGTTGTAGTCATTTTCTACAATGGATTCGATATGACATTCAACAATTGATTACTAAAACCTGGAGAGAAACTGTGCATCAGGAAAAGAATTGTCCAATGGAGTAAAATCTCCAAATCATTAGCTATATGTAGCTCCAACGGGACTTATCTAAAAAGGCTCGAGAAGGAACTCATCCAGGAGACTCTCCATATCGACTGGCACCACAAGTTTCCTAGTCTGGCAACACACACAGGGCAGCTGCTATTTCCCAGTGCAAGCCTCAGGGAAAAAACCTCTCCCTCTTCAGTGTCTCAGAATTCAAAAACCTCCTACACTGTGTTCATTGATGACAGATTCAAACCTGGCTTGTAGAGATGGTAAGGCAGCAGCTCTCATTCCCTCAGACCCCAGACAGCCCCAGCCTTCACCATATGCTGTACTACCAGACCTGACAGTAATGTCTGTGTGTGTGTGTGTGTGTCTGTCTGTCTGTCGGTCTGACTGTTTGTGTCTGTTTGTGCTCAGAGATCACCTGTAGTAGTCTCAGAGCATGGGTGTCAAGGTAGCCAGCCTCACCTGCAACTTATGTACGGAGAACCTAGCTGTTCAGGGCAAGCCAGCTAGCCCAGATTCTGTCTAAGCAAGAATGCATATGCAAAGGGACTCTCATGTCTAAATCTCCTGGGTTAACTATTCAATCCCATGGCTCACATCTATCATCAGGGGAAAGCTGGGCCACCCCTCAGAATTCAGGGGCATGCGCCTGTCCAGTCACATTTGGCTGCCTAGTCACCCTCCAGGCTCTCAGTCCACTGCTCAGGGCAGCAGATTACAAGCACAGACAATACCCAGAAAGAGGTGTGTTTCAACATAGATGTGAACTCTGTTCGTCCAAACAATAGTGTATGAACCCGGTCCCTTACACCTACCCTTTCGGTCCGGCTAAGGCAATTGCTCCTGTGGCCTCACATCCCTGATCATGGTGTCCTGGTTTCCACACATCACACTCAGAGAGATTCCCAGATGTTGGCATGCATCAGTGTCCCATACAATGCCACTCTGCTTGCAGGAAGCACAAAATCCCCTGGCCCTTGCTATGGACAGACAGAAGAAAGATGGATGCCTCCATTGTTAATTCGTAGCTTCCAGTGGAGATCACAGCCCACACATCACCTGAGGGCCTGGCTGATGCTAATAAAGGCAATTGGAAACACCTGTTACCACTTGGGCCCTGAGGACATACTCAGGAATCCCTCCAGGAGCTAGCAGCCTGGCAGACCTCCTGATCCCGAGATAGCTGTGCTCCGAGTTGGGCAGCCCTTCTGGCCAGAGGTGAGAATATTCCCTAGCTACAAGAAAGAACTTCAGGTTACAAAAGGATTTTTGAAATCCCCATGAGGAACTTGGAAAAGACATTTCACATCCATTAAAACACACTCTTTCAGAAACCTGGAAGCTTCCGTTTTGCGTGGAAAATGTGGACACTGTTTGGCCATCAGTACCACAGATCCTTTACATTTGGCTTATTAGAGGGAAAGCATAATGTGTGTGCCAGGGGGATAGAGTTTCACTTCTCTTGACCTGGTCTCTCATGGAATAAGGACAAGGACGCTGTGCAGGAAGGTGAGGAGGGCTGCATTTAGGCTGAGTGTCAGCCTCAGGGCCCTGGAGAATGGAAGTCAAGCACAGAGGGCCTGGACAGCTGCAGCTGCAGATGGTCATATGCCTGGACCCTGCAGCATCAAAGCTGTCTCCGCAGTTCCCCTCTGTACTACACCATGTGCATGAGACTAAATAAAACAAAGGGCAAAGAAAGGAAAATTTCAACACCAGGATGACTGAGTTCACGATGCATGCACTGACTTCCAGTAAGGGCCCAGGGAAGAAGGCACATAGAGACAGTCAGAGAGACAGTATGGTCCAACCTCAGCCTGTCCTGTGTGCAGGGAACTGCACTATGTCTATTTCTCCTTATATAAACGATATGGCTCTGTGAGATGTCTTTCTTACTGTGGCTCAGAAGAGCCAGGTGTATTCATTTTAGTACCCTAATACAGAGCTGAGCAGGTCTCTAGCTAAAAAATATTTTCAGACCTTTACAATTTACATATATAGAGAGAGAGATAGAGAGAGAGAGACACTGACATAGTCATTTTCTACAATGGATTCGATATGACATTCAGACAATTGATTGCTAAAACCTCGAGAAAAACTGTGCATCAGGAAAAGAATTGTCCGAAGAAGTAAAATCTCCAAATCATTAGCTATATGCAGCTAAAACGGGACCGATAGAAAAATGCTCGAGAAGGAACTCATCCAGGAGACTCTCCACATGGACAGGCACCACAAGTTTCCTAGTCTGGCAACACACACAGGGCAGCTGCTAGTTCCCAGTGCAAGCCTCGGGGCAAAAACCTCTCCCTCTTCAGTGTCTCAGAATTCAAAAACCTCCTAAACTGTGTTTATTGATGACAGGATCAAACCTGGCTTGTAGAGATTGTAAGGCAGCAGCTCTCATGCCCACAGACCCAGACAGCCCCAGCCTTCACCATATGCTGTACTACCAGACCTGACAGTAATGTGTGTGTGTGTGTGTGTGTCTGTTTGTCTGTCTGACTGTGTGTGTCTGTGTGTGTTTAGAGCTCACCTGTAGTAGTCTCAGAGCATGGGTAGCAAGGAAACCAGCCTCAACTGCAACTTATGTACAGATAACCTAGCTGGTCAGGGCGAGCCAGCTAGCCCAATTCTGGCTAAGGAAGAATGCATATGCAAAGGGACTCTCATGTCTAAATCTCCTGAGTTCCCTATTCAATCTCATACCTCACTCTCTCACCCAAACACTGCCAACAGGGGAAGCTGGGGAACCCCTCCGAATTCAGGGGCATGAGCCTGTCCAGTCACGTTTGGCTGCCTACTCAGCTTCCATGCTCTCAGTCCACTGATCAGGGCAGCAGATTACAAGCCCAGAAAGAACCCAGAAAGAGCTGTGTCTCAACATAGATGGGAACTGTTTTCGACCAAACAATAGTAGATGAACCCGGTCCCTTACACCTACCCTTTGGGTCCAGCTAAGGCAATTGCTCCTCTGGCCTCACATCCCTGATCATGGTGTCCTGGTGTCCACACATCACACTCAGAGAGATTCCCAGAAGTAGGCATGCATGAGTGTCCCATACAAAGTCTCTCTGTTTGCAGGAAGCACAAAATCCCTGGGCCTTTGCTATGGATAGACAAAAGAAAGATGGATGCCTCCATTGGCTGAATCAGGAGCTTCCAGTGGAGATCACAGCCCCGCCCCTCACCTGATGGCTTGGCTGCTGCTAATAAAGGCAATTGGAAACACCTGTTACCACTTGGGCCCTGAGGACATACTCAGGAATCCCTCCAGGAACTAGCAGGCTGGCAGACCTCCTGATCCTGGGATAGCTGTGCTGCTAGTTGGGTGGCCCTTCTGACAGAGGTGAGAATATTCCCTAGATACAAGAAAGAACTTTAGGTTTCAAAAGGATTTGAAAACCCCATGAGACACTTGGAAAAGACATTTTACAGCCATCAAAACTCCCTCTTTCAGAACCCTGGAAACTTCTGTTTTGTGATCCTTTACATTCGGCTTAATAGAGGGAAAGCACAATGTGTCTGCCAGGGGGATAGAGTTTCACTTCTCTTCACCTGGTCTCTCATGGAATTAGGACAAGGACGCTGTGCAGGAAGGTGAGGAAGGCTTCAGTTAGGCTGAGTGTCAGCCTCAGGACCCTGGAGAATGGGAGTCAAGCACATAGGGCCTGGACAGCTAGAGCTGCAGATGGACATATGCCTGGAACCTGAAGCAGCAATGCTGTTTCAGCAGTTCCCCTCTGTACTACACCAAGTGAAGAAGACTAAATAATCCAAAGGGCAAAGAAAGGAAAACTTCAACTCCAGGATGACAGAGTTCACGATGCATGCACTGACTTCCAGTAAGGGCCCAGGGAAAAAGGCAGGTAGAGACAGTTAGAGAGACAGAATGACAGAGACAGAAAAGGACTGAAAGTCTGGCCCTGTGTTGATCAGTGCCAGAGAACTGAAGACATACCCTCCTTGCCCATGCATACTTCTTACAAGTGGCATTGTTATTTTATGTTTGTGAGGAAAGGTTACACTTAGTACATCTAGGTCTTAACCACTCTGAGAACCAACACTTGGCCGGCAGCCCACTCTCCAAAACTGCCCCTGCCTCTCAAATTGGATGCAGTCTTAGTAATGCTCCAGCCAAGATGCAGGCTGGCGTATTGCATCTCCCTCATCCAGCCTAAGACTGTCCTGTGTGCAGGGAACTTCATTATGTCTATTTCTTCTTTCATTTACAGTTTTGGGATAGGACTCGGTGGACAAAAAGTGCAAAAGTGAAGTAGATGATTTGGTAGCGGTAGTTTTTGCTGAGAGAGATTTGTAGAGTGATAAGAGGTATACAAATGGCTCTGTGAGATGTCTCTCATGACTGTGGATCAGAAAGGCCAGGGGTATCCTCATTACTACCCTAATCCAGAGCTGTGCAGGTCTCTAGCTAAAAATATTTTCAGATCTCTATATGTTACACACACACACACACACACACACACACACACACACATATATATATATATATATATATATATATATATATATATATAGAGAGAGAGAGAGAGAGAGAGAGAGAAAGACACTGATGTAGTCATTTTCTACAATGGATTCGGTATGACATTCAGACAATTGATTGCTAAAACCTGCAGAGAAACTGTGTATCGGGAAAGAATTTTCCAAAGGAGTAAAATCTCAAATACATTAGCTATATGCAGCTCCAATGGGACAGAGCGAAAAAGGCTTGACAAGGAACTCATTAAGGAGACTCTCCACATGTACAGGCACCACAAGTTTCCTACTCTGGCAACAGACACAGTCCATCAAGTAGTTCCCAGTGCAAGCCACAGGGCAAAAACCTCTCCCTCTTCAGTGTTTTTACATCTGAAAAGAAGAAAAGTGACCAAGGGCCAAAGAGAGCTGTGATGGTGTCAATATTGAGCTGTAAATCAGAATGAGCCAAGTGTTTCCTGTGTAGATATTGAGCTTTAATTCAGAATGTACCAAGTGTTTTGCAAAAAAATCACTTTATTATAAACTCTGAGTGATACTGGCATGGTAATGAGGAGACATAATATGGCTTGTGTCAGAAAGACTTACAAACTGAGGCTCCAGTAGCCTAGGTGAAATGGCCAATACAACAAGCGAGAGCTCAGCAGTGTTCTGGTAACTCTCTTTGTATATCAGGGCATGTCAGTAAAATAAGTATATAAGTAAAATATTAATGATTGAAGACAGAGTGTGTGAGAGCATGTGAGAGTTAGAGACAGAGAAGGAGAGAAGAGACATAGATGAGTTGGAAAGAGACCAGAATTCAAAAACCTCCTACACTGTGTTCATTGATGACAGGTTCAAACCTGGCTTGTAGAGATTGTAAGGCAGCAACTCTCATTCCCACACAGACACCAGACAGCTCCAGCCTTCACCATATGCTGTACTACCAGACCTGACAGTAATGTGTGTGTGTGTGTGTGTGTGTGTGTGTGTGTGTGTCTTTGTGTGATCAGAACTCACTTGTAGTCTAGAACATGGGTGCAAAGGCAGCCAGCCTCACCTGAAACTTATGTACAGAGAACCTAGCTGGTTAGGGAAATACAGATAGCCCAGATTCTGGCTAAGAAAGAATGCATATGCAAAGGGACTCTCATGTCTCGCTCTCCTGAGTTCCCGATTCAATCTCATGCCACACTATCATCCAAAAACTGCCAACGGGGGAAGCTGGGGCACCCCTCAGAATTCAGGGGCAGGACCCTGTCCAGTCACGTTTGGCTGCATACTCAGCCTCCAGGCTCCCAGTCCAGTTCTCAGTGGACAGCAGATTACAAGCCCAGAAAGAACCCACAAAGAGCTATGTCTCAACATAGATGGTAAGTGTGTTTGACCAAACAATAGAGGATGAACCCGGACCCTTACTCCACCCCTTTGGTGCTGCTAAGGCAAATGATCCTGTGGCCTCACAATCCCTGATCACGGTGTCCCGGTGTCCACACATCACTCTCAGAGAGTTTCCCATAAGTAGGCATCCATGAGTGTCCCATACAAAGTCACTCTGCTTGCAGGAAGCACAAACTCCGCGGGTCCTTGCTATGGAGAGACAAAAGATGGATGCCTTCATTGTCTGAATTAGGAGTTTCCAGTGGAGATCACAGCCCCGCCCCTCACCTGAGGGCCTGGCTGCTGCTAATAAAGGAAATTGGATACATCTGTTACCACTTGGGACCTGAGGACATACTCAGGAAACCCTCCAGGAGCTAGCAGGCTGGCAGACCTCCTGACCCCAGGATAGCTGTGTTCCTTGTTGGGAGGGCATTCTGGCCAGAGGTTAGAATACTCCCTAGATACAAGAAAGAACTTCAGGTTTCAAAAGCATTTGAAACCCCATGAGGCACTTAGCAAAGACATTTCACAGCCATCAAAAAACCCTCTTTCTGAACCCTGGAAGCTTCGTTATGTGTGGAAAATCTGGACACTGGTGTGGCCATCAGTACCACAGATCCTTTACATTCGTCCCAATAGAGAGAAAGCACAATGTGTGTGCCAGGGGGATAGAGTTTCACTACTCTTGACCTGGGCTCTCATGGAATAAGGACAAGGATGCGGTGCAGGAAATTGAGGAGGGCTGCATTTAGGCTGAGTGTCAGCCTCAGGGCACTGGAGAATGGAAGTCAAGCAGATTGCCTGGACAGCTGTAGATGGAGATGTTCATATGCCTGTTACCTGCATCAGGATCGCTGTCTCCTCAATTCCCCAATGCACAACGCCATATGTAGGAGACTGAATAATCCAAAGGGCAAAGAAAGAAAAATTTCAACAACAGTTAGTCGGAGTTCACTATGCATGCACTGAATTCCATAAGGGCCCAGTTAAGAAGGCACGTAGAGACACTCAGACAGGATGACAGAGACAGAAAAGGACTGAAATTCTGGCCCTATGTTGATCAGTGCCAGAGCACTGAAGACAAACCCTCCATTCCCATGCATACTTCTAACAAGTGGCATTGTTATTTTATGTTTGTGAGGAAAGGTTACGCTTAGAACATCTAGGTCTTAGCCCACTCTGAGAAGCAACACGTGGCCTGCAGCCCACTCTCCAAAACTGCCCTCGCCTCTCCAATTTGGATGCAGTCTTAGTGATGCTCCAGCCAAGATGCAGGCTGGCTTATTGCATCTCCCTGGTCCAGCATCCGACTGTCTTATGTGCAGGTAACTGCACTATGTCTATTTCTTCTTTGATTTACAGTTTTGGGATAGGACTCGGTGGACAAAAAGAGCAAGAGGGAAGTAGATGATTTGGAAGCGGTAGTTTGTGCTGAGAGAGATTTGTAGAGTGATAAGAGGTATATGAATGGCTCTGTGAGATGTCTCTCATGACTGTGGCTCAGAAGGGCCAGGTGTATCCTCATTACTACCCTAATCCAGAGCTGTGCAGGTCGCTAGCTAAAAGATATTTTCAGATCTCTACATGTTACATATATATATATATATATATATATATATATATATAGAGAGAGAGAGAGAGAGAGACAGAGAGAGAGAGAGACAGAGAGAGAGAGAGAAAGAGCGAGACACTGATGTAGTCATTTTCTACAATGGATTCGATAAGACATTCAGACAATTGATTGCTAAAACATGGAGAGAAACTGTGCATCACGAAAAGAATTGTCCAAAGGAGTAAAATCTCAAAATCATTAGCTATATGCCGCTCCAAGGAGACAGAGCGAAAAAGGCTTGAAAAGGAACTCATCAAGGAGAATCTCCACATGGACAGGCAACACAAGATTCCTAGTCTGGCAAGAGTCACAGTGCATCTGGTAGTTCCCATTGTAAGCCTCAGGGCAAAAACCTCTCCCTCTTCAGTGTTTTTACATCTGAAAAGAAGAAAAGTGAACAAGGGCCAAAGAGAGCTATAATGGTGTCAATATTGAACTGTAAATCAGAATGTACCAAGTGTTTTGCAAAAAAATCACTTTATTATAAACTCTGAGTGATGCTGGCATGGAAATGAGGAGACAGAATATGGCTTGTGTCAGAAAGACTTACAAACTGAGGCTCCAGTAGCCTAGGTGAAATCGCCAACACAACAAGCCAGAGCTCAGCAGTGCTCTGGTAACTCTCTTTGTATATCTGGGCCAGTCCGTAAATATATATATATATGTAAAATATTAATGATTGAATACATAGTGTGTGAGAGCTTGTGAGAGTTAGAGACAGAGAAGGCGAGAAGAGAAATAGATGAGTTGGAAAGAGACCAGAATTCAAAAACCTCCTACACTGTGTTCATTGATGACAGGTTCTAACCTGACTTGTAGAGTTTGTAAGGCAGCAGCTCTCATGCCCACAGACACCAGACAGCCCAAACCTTCACCATATGCTGTACTACCGGACTTGACAGTAATATGTGTGTGTGTGTCTGTCTGTCTGTCTTTGTGTGTCTGTGTGTGCTCAGAACTCACCTATAGTAGTCTAAGAGCATGGGTGGCAAGGTAGTCAGCCTCACCTGCAACTTATGTACAGAGAATCTAGCTGGTTAGGTAAAGACAGCTAGCCCAGATTCTGGCTAAGCAAGAATGCATATGCAAAGGAACTCTCATGACTTGCTCTCCTGAGTTCCCGATTCAATCTCATGCCTCACTATCATCCAAACACTGCCAATGGGGGAAGCTGGGAACCCCTCAGATTTAAGGGGCAGGACCCTGTCCAGTCACGTTTACTTCATACTCAGCCTCCAGGCTTCCAGTCCACATCTCAGTGGACTGCAGATTACAAGCCCAGAAAGAATCCAGAAAGAGCTGTGTCTTAACATAGATAGGAACTGTTTTTGACCAAAAAATAGTGGAGGAACCCTCCCCTTACACCTCCCCTTTGGGTCCTGCTAAGGCAATTGCTCCTGTGGCCTCACAATCCCTGATCACGGTGTTCTTGTGTCCACACATCACACTCCGAGAGATTCCCAGAAGTAGGCATCCATGATTCTACCATACAAAGTCGCTCTGCATGCAGGAAGTACAAACTCCCCTGGCCCTTACTATGGAGAGACAAAAGGAAGATGGATGCCTCCATTGGCTGAATTAGGAGTTTCCAGTGGAGATCACAGCCCCACCCCTAACTTGAGGGCCTGGCTGCTGCTAATACAGGCAATTGGAAACACCTGTTATGACTTGGGACCTGAGGACATACTCAGGAATCCGTCCAGGAGCTAGCAGACTGGCAGACCTCCTGACCCCAGGATAGCTGTGCTCCTAGTTGGGAGGGCATTCTGGCCAGAGATGAGAATATTCCCTAGATACAAGAAAGAACCTCAGGTTTCATAAGCATTTGAAACCCCATGAGGCACTGGGAAAAGACATTTCACAGCCATTAAAATACCCTCTTTCTGAACCCTGGAAGCGTCCGTTTTGTGTGGAAAATCTGGACACTGGTGTGGCCATAAGTACCACAGATCCTTTACATTCAGCCCAATAGAGGGAAAGCACAATGTGTGTGCCAGTGGAATAGAGTTTCACTTCTCTTGACCTGGTCTCTCATGGAATAAGGACAAGGATGCGGTGCAGGAAATTGAGGAGGGCTGTATTTAGGCTGAGTGTCAGCCTCAGGGCCCTGGAGAATGGGAGTCAAGCACAGAGGGCCTGGACAGCTGCAGCTGGAGATGGACATATGCCTGTTACCTGCAGCAGGATCACTGTCTCCTCAGTTCCCCTCTGTACTACGCCATATGCAGGAGACTGAATAATCCAAAGGGCAAAGAAAGAAAAATTTCAACACCAGGAAGTCCGAGTTCACGATGCATGCACTGACTTCCATAAGTGCCCAGTGAAGAACGCACATAGAGACTGTCAGAGAGACAGGATGACAGAGACAGAAAAGGACTGAAATTCTGGCCCTGTGTTTATCAGTGCCAGAGCACTGAAGACAAACCCTCCATGCCGATGCATACTTCTAACAAGTGGCATTGTTATTTTATGTTTGTGACGAAAGGTTACACTTAGAACATCTAGGTCTTAGCCCACTCTGAGAAGCAACACTTGGCCTGCAAAACTGCCAACACTCTCCAAAACTGCCTTCATCTCTCCAATTTGGAAGTAGTCTTAGTGATGCTCCAGCCAAGATGCAGGCTGGCTTATTGCATCTCCCTGGTACAGCATCAGACTGTCCTGTGTGAAGGGACCTGCACTGTGTCTATTTTTTCTCTTATTTACAGTTTTGGGATAGGACTCGATGGAGAAAGAGAGCAACAGGGAAGTAGATGATTTGGCAGCTGTATTTTGTGCTGAGAGAGATTTTAGAGTGATAAGAGGTATAGGAATGGCTCTGCGAGATATATTACATGACTGTGGCTCAGAAGGTCCAGGGGTTTCCGCATTACTACCCTAATCCAGAGCTGTGCAGGTCTCTGGCTAAAAAATATTTTCAGACCTCTACATGTTACATATATATATATAGAGAGCGAGATACTTATGTAGTCATTTTCTACAATGGATTGGATATGACATTCAAACAATTGATTGCTAAAACCTGGAGGGAATCTGTACATCAGGAAAAGAATTGTCCAAAGGAGTAAAATATCCAAATCATTAGCTATATGCAGCTCCAACGGGACTGAGCAAAATAGGCTCAAGTAGGAACTCATCCTGGAGACACTCCACATGGACAGGCTCACAATTTTCCTAGTCTGGCAACACACACAGGGCAGCTGCTAGTTCCCAGTGCAAGCCACAGGACAAAAACCTCTCCCTCATCAGTATCTTCACATCTGAAAAGAAGAAAAGTGGCCAATAGCCAAGGAGAGCTATAATGGTGTCATATTGAGCTGTAAATCAGAATGTGCCAATTGCTTTGCACAAAATTACCTGTGCCACAGTGATACTGTTGTTCTATCTGTCTCTCCCTCCCTCACACACACAAACAAACACACACAAACACACACTCTCACAGTGACACACACGCACACATCCACAGTGGCACAGGCACAAACGGAGTTATACACATGTGCACTGGACAACTTCTGCAAGGCAGGGCCGTGGGCTGAACCCTGCTTCGCACTTCCTGGAAGCATGCCCATCCTTTTAAGGCCAGCTCTGAGCTCCCATTGGCGGGATTCCTTCAGAAGGCCTGCACACAGGGCGCCAGCCAGGCTCTGATAGGCCAGAGGCCTAGGCCATGCCCAGAACCCCTGCCAGAAATCTCATTGGCCAGTGTGCTTGGACACGCCCAGGAGGGTCAGGGCCTCTATTCATTGATAGGCCAGAAGCCTTGAATACCATGAGTGAAGACAGGGTGTGTGAGAGCATGTGAGAGTTAGGGACAGAGAAGGCAAGAAGTGAAATAGATGAGTTGGAAAGAGACCAGAATTCAAAAACATCCTACACTGTGTTGATTGATGACAGGTTCAAACCTGGCTTGTAGAGATTGTAAGGCAGCAGCTCTCATGCCTACTGACCCCAAACAGCCCCAGCTTTCACCATATGCTGTACTACCAGACCTGACAGTAGTGTGTGTGTGTGTGTGTGTGTGTGTGTGTGTGTGTGTATGTGTGTGTGTCGGTCTCTCTCTCTCTCTGTGTCTGTGTTCAGAGCTCACCTGTAGTAGTCTCAGAGCATGGGTGTTAAGGTAGCCAACCCCAACTGCAACTTATGTACAGAGAAACTAGCTGGTCACGGAAAGCGTGCTAGCCCAGATTCTGGCTAAGGAAGAATGCCAGAGAACTTGTGGAAGCCCAGGACCTAATTTTTAGCCCCTGGTCACCACTTACCCAGCTAGGGAAAAGCTGGTCTAGTGTCAAATCAGAGCTGCAGCTGTCTCTCTGTCTCTCTTCCTGCTTGGGCCCTGCTCTAACAATGTATGACTGTTTCCTTTTCCTCAATACGAAAGTTACAAGTGATGTACAGAAATACAGGGAACGTGGGAAAAATTACCACCCTTGCCCACTATTACATGTAACTGTTGACTGTAAACCATTCATCCCCCAAGAAAGAACAGAATAAATATTTGGGTGGTTAGAAACATTGTAGGTTAAATAGTGAGCATTCTCTAGAGCCATACAATACTAATCCATTGTGCACTGGATGTCACTGTCAAAAACAGTGCAGTATTAGTTGTAGTAGTGTGTCGTATCATGAAAAGGAAATGTATTGTGTGTCAGAAGTTCCCTTCAATTATAAGAGAAAATCTATCAGGTAGAAGAAATAACCCCTCATGTGATATTGGACTAAATAAATAAATAAATATGCAAATAAATGGGGATGATCTAGGAGGATTTGAAAAAAAATAAAAACAAAGACCACAGGAAGACCTGATTACAGTAGAAATATAGAAAACGTCTGCTGAGAAACACAGGGCTGCTTCAAAAATTGTCTGACACTTCAGGGTCCTGGAAAATTAAGAATTACCAAGATAAAAAGAAAGGCATACATATTGAAGCTTACACTAGAAAATGGAGGCAAGTTCTGTGTTATGATAATTACAATAAGGATACTGAAAGAAAGGCTATTGGAAATTCTCCTGGAAGGTTTCTAATTTAAAATTGTAGTGAATCCTGCTCCAACTATGTGACCAATTATTTATGAATAAGGAGGCTGTTATAAATGCGGTAATTCTGCATTAAGATCAAATAAAAATTCAACAATTCTAAAAATAACTGATACATATATATATATGTATATATATGTACATATATGTATGTGTATCTTTATTATCAACTATGAGGGATACTAGCATGGCTATGAGGAGACAGAGTATGGCTTGTGCCAGAGAGACTTACAAAGCTGAGGCTCCAGAAGCCTAGGTGAAATCGCCAAAAAAACAAGCCAGAGCTAAGCAGTGCTCTGGCAACGCTCTTTGTATATCTGGGCCTGTCAATAAATAATATATAAGTAAAATATTAATGAGTGCAGACAGAGTGAGTGAAAGCCTGTGAGAGTCAGAGACAGAGATGGCTAGAAGAGAAATAGAAGAGTTGGAAAGAGACCAGAAGTCCAAAACCTCCTACACTGTGTTCATTGATGACAGGTTCAAACCTGTGCTGTAGAGATTGTAAGGCAGCAGTCTCATGTCCACAGACCCCAGACAACCCCAGCCTTCACTATATGTGTTTAGTATTTACCACAGGAAATGTATTGTGAGTGTAAACTTCCCTTCAATTTTAAGAGAAAAATCTATCAAGCAGAATAAATGACTCTTCATGTAATATAGGACTAAGTAAATAAATAAACATGCAAATAAATTTGGATGATTTAGGAGGATTTGACAAAAATGAAAAATAAATACAAAAATCACAAGAAGACCTGATTAGAGCAGAAACACAGAAACCATCTGCTGAGAAACAGAGGGCTGCTTCAAAAATTCCGAGACACTTCAGAGTCCTGGGAAATTAAAATTTCAGGAGATTGAAAAGAAACTCATATGTATTGAAGCTTACACTAGAGAAAGGAGGCAATTTCTGTACTATAATAATTACAATAAGGATGCTGATAGAATGCTATTAGAAATGCTACTGGAACGTTCTATTATTTATAATTGTATTGAATCCTGCTCCAACTATGTGGCAAATTATTAATGAAAAAGGAAGCTGTTATAAATGTGTTAATTCTGATTAAGATCAATTACATAGGTTGACAATTACAAAAATGACAGATATATATATATATGTATTTATATATGTGTATATATATGTATATGGATTTATATCTTTTTTATAAAGACTGAGACATACTGCCATGGATATGAGGAGACAGAATATGGCTTGTGTCAGAGAGATTTACAAAGCTGAGGCTCCAGTAGCCTAGGGGAAATCACCAACAAAACAAGCCGGAGCTCAGCAGTGCTCTGGCAACTCTCTTTGTATATCAGGGCCTGTCAATAAAATAAGGATATAAGTAAAATATTACTGATTACAGACAGAGTGAGTGAGAGCCTGTGAGTGTCAGAGACAGAGAGGCGAGAAGAGAAATAGAAGACTTGGAAATAGATCAGAAGACAAATCCCCCCTAGACTGTGTTCATTCATGACAGGTTCAAACCTGGGTTGTAGAGATTGTAAGGCAGCAGCTCTAATGCCCACAGACCCCAGACAACCCAAGCCTTCACCATATGTGTGTAGTATTTCCCCCAGGAAATGTATTGTGCATCAAAAGTTCCCTTCAATTATAAGAGAAAATCAATCAAGCAGAAGAAATGACCCGTCATGTGATACCTGACCAAATAAATAAATATGCAAATAAATGGGGATGATCTAGGAGGACTTTAAAAAATAAAAAAATGAAAACAAAAACCACAAGAACACCTGCTTCAAAAATTCCCTAACACTTCAGGATCCAGGGAAATTAAGATTTCCAGAAAAAGAAAACAAACACATAAGTATTGTGGCTTACACTAGAAAAAGAAGGGAAGTTCTGGGCTATGATAATTACAATAAGGATGCTGATAGAAACAATATTAGAAATGCTATTGGAAGGTTCTATTATTTATATTTGAATTGAATGCTGCTCCAACTATACGGCCAATTATTTCTGAAAAACTAGGCTGTTATAAATGTGGTATTTCTGAATTAAGGTCAAATACATATGTCAACAATTGTAAAAATGACAGATATATAAATAAATATATATATATTTATATATGTATGTATATCTTTAATATAAACTCTCAGTGATAATGGCATGGAAATGAGGAGAAGGAATATGGCTGTGTCAGAAAGACTTACAAACTGAGGCTCCAGTAGCCTAGGTGAAATCACCAACACAACAAGCCAGAGCTCAGCAGTGCTCTGGTAACTCTCTTTGTATGTCTGGGCCTTTCATTAAAATACATATGTAAGTAAAATATTAATGAGAGAAGACAGAGTGTGTGAGAGCATGTGAGATTTAGAAACAGAGAAGGCGAGAAGAGGAATAGATGAGTTGGAAAGAGACCAGATTTGAAAAACCTCCTACATTGTGTTCATTGATGGCAGGTTCAAACCTGGCTTGTAGAGATTGTAAGGCAGCAGCTTTCATGCCCACAGACCCCAGACAGCCCCAGCCTTCACCATATGCTCTACTACCAGACCTGACAGTAATGTGTGTGTGTGTGTGTGTGTGTCTGTCTGTCTGTCTGTCTGTCTGTCTGACTGTGTGTGTCTGTGTGTGCTCAGAACTCACCTATAGTAGTCTCAGAGCATGGGTTTCAAGGTAGCCATCCTTACCTACAACTTATGTACAGAGAACCTAGCTGGTTAGGGAAAGCCAGCTAGCCCAGATTCTGGCTCAGCAAGAATGCATATGCAAAGGGACTCTCAAGTCTCGCTCTCCTGAGTTCCCGATTCAATCTTATGCCTCACTATCATCGAAACACTGCCAATGGGGGAAGCTGGGGCACCCCTCAGAATTCAGGGGCAGGACCCTGTAAAGTCACGTTTTGCTGCATACTCAGCCTCCAGGCTACCAGTACACTTCACAGGGCAGCAGATTACAAGCCCACAAAGAACCCAGAAAGAGTTCCAATATAGATGGGAACTGTGTTTGACCAAACAATATTGGATGAACCCTGCCCCTTACACCTCCCCTTTGGGTCCTACTAAGGCAATTGCTCCTGTGGCCTCACAATCCCTGATCATGGTGTCCTGGTGTCCATACATCACACTCAGAGAGATTCCCAGAAGTAGGCATCCATGAGTATCCGATACAAATTCGCTCTGCTTGCAGCAAACACAAACACCCCAGGCACTTGCTATGGAGAGACAAAAGGAAGATGGATGCCTCCATTGGCTGAATTAGGAGCTTCCAGTGGAGATTGCAACCCCGCCCCTCACCTGAGGGCCTGGCTGCTGCTAATAAAGGCAATTGGAAACACCTGTTACGACTTGGGACCTGAGGACATACTCAGGAAACCCTCCAGGAGCTAGCAGGCTGGAAGACCTCCTGACACCAGAATAGCTGTGCTCCTAGTTGGGAGAGCATTCTGGCCAGAGGTGAGAATATACCCTAGATACAAGAAAGAAATTCAAGTTTGAAAAAGTTGTGAAACCCCATAAGGATCTTGGAAAAGACTTTTCACAGACATCAAAACACCCTCTTTCAGTACCCTGGAAGCGTCCGTTTTGCTTTGAAAATCTGGAAACTGGTGTGGCCATCAGTACCACAGATCCTTTACATTGGGCCGAATACAGGGAAAGCACAATGTGTGTGCCAGGGGGATAGAGTTTCACTTCTCTTGACCTGGTCTCTCATGGAATAAAGACAAGGATGCGGTGTAGGAAATTGAGGAGGGCTGCATATAGCTGAGTGTCATACTCAGGGCCCTGGAGAATGGGAGTCAAGCACAGTGGGCCTGGACAGCTGCAGCTGGAGATGGACATACGCCTGTTACCTGCAGCAGGATCACTGTCTCCTCAGTTCCCAAATGTACTACGCCATATGCAGGAGACTAAATAATCCAAAGGGCAAATAAAGTAAAATATCAACACCAGGATGTCCGAGATCACTATGCATGCACTGACATCCAAAAAGGGCCCAGTTAAGAAGGCACGTAGAGACAGTCAGAGAGACAGGATGACAGAGATAGAAAAGGACTGAAATTCTGGCCCTGTGTTGATCAGTGCCAGAGCACTGAAGATAAACCCTCCATGCCCATGCATACTTCTTAAAAGTGGAATTGTTCTTTTATGTTTGTGAGGAAAGGTTACACTTAGAACATCTAGGTCTTAGCCCACTCTGAGAAGCAACACATGGCCTGAAGCCCACTCTCCAAAACTGCCCTCGCCTCTCCATTGGAAGTGGTCTTAGTGATGCTCCAGCCAAGATGCAGGCTGGTGTATTGCATCTCCCTGGTCCAGCCTCAGACTGTCCTGTGTGAAGGGAAATGCACTATGTCTATTTCTTCTTTGATTTACAGTTTTGGGATATGACTCGGTGGACAAAAAGAGCAAGAGGGAAGTAGATGATTTGGAAGCGGTAGAATGTACCAAGTGTTTTGCAAAAATCACTTTATTATTAACTCTGAGTGATACTGGCATGGAAATGAGGAGACAGAATATGGCTTGTGTCAGAAAGACTTACAAACTGAGGCTCCATAAACCTAGGTGAAATCGCCAACACAACAAGCCAGAGCTCAGCAGTGCTGTGGTACCTCTCTTTGTATATCTGGGCCTGTCAGTAAAATAAGTATATAAGTAAAATGTTAATGAGTGAAGACAGAATGTGTGAGAGCATGAGAGAGTTAGAGACAGAGAAGGCGAGAAGAGAAATAGATGAGTTGGAAAGAGACCAGAATTCAAAAACCTCCTACAGTGTGTTCATTGATGACAGGTTCAAACGTGGCTTGTAGAGATTGTAAGGCAGCAGCTCTCATGCCCACAGACCCAGACTGTCCAGGCCTTCCCCATATGCTGTACTACCAGACCTGACAGTAATGTGTGTGTATGTGTGTGTCTGTCTGTCTGTATGTCTGTCACTGTGTGTCTGTGTGTGCTCAGAATTCACCTATAGTAGTCTCAGAGCATGGGTGGCAAGGTAGCCAGCCTCAAGTGCCTCACGAGATTCCCAGAAGTAGGCATCCATGAATGTCCCATACAAAGACGCTCAGCTTGCAGGAAGCACAAACTCCCCAGTCCCTTACTATGGAGAGGCAAAAGGAAGATGGATGCCTCCATGGGCTGAATGAGGAGTTTGCAGTGGAGATCACAGCCCCTCCCCACACCTGAGGGCCTGGCTGCTGCTAATAAAGGCAATTGGAAACACCTATTACCACGTGGGACCGGAGGACATACTCAGAAATCCCTCCAGGACCTAGAAGGCTGGCACACCTCCTGACCCAAGATAGCTGTACTCCTAGTTGGGAGGGCCTTCTGGCAAGAGGTGAGAATATTCCCTAAATAAAAGAAAGAACTTCAGTTTTCAAAATGATTTGAAACCCCATGAGGCACTTGGAAAAGACTTTTCACAGCCATCAAAACACCCTCTTTCATAAACCTGCAAGCTTCCATTTTGCATGGAATATCTGAACACTGGTGTGGCCATCACTATATATATAGATGGGAACTGTTTTTGACCAAACAATAGTGGAAGAACCCGGCCCATTATACCTCCCCTTTGGATCCGCTAAGGCAATTGCTCCTGTGGCCTCACAATCCCTGATCACGGTGTATTGGTGTCCACACATCACACTCAGAGAGATTTCCAGAAGTAGGCATCCATGAGTGTCCCATACAAAGTGGCTCTGCCTGCAGGAAACACAAACTCCCCGAGCCCTTGCTATGGAGAGACAAAAGGAAGATGGATGCCTCCATTGGCTGAATTACTAGTTTCCAGGGGAGATCACAGCCCCGCCCCTCACTTGAGGGCCTGGCTGCTGCTAATAAAGGCAATTGGAAACACCTGTTACCACTTGGGACCTGAGGACATACTCAGGAATCCCTCCAGGAGCGAGCAGGCTGGTAGAGCTCCTGACCCCAGGATAGCTGTGCTCCGAGTTGGGAGGGCATTCTGGCCAGAGGTGAGAATATTCCCTAGTACAAGAAAGAACTTCATGTTTCAAAAGGATTTGAAACCCCATGAGGCACTTGGAAAAGACATTTCACAGCCATCAAAAAACCCTCTTTCTGAACCCTGGAAGCGTCCGTTTTGTGTGGAAAATCTGGACACTGGTGTGGCCATCAGACCACAGATCCTTTACATTAGTCCCAATAGAGGGAAAGCATGATGTGTGTGCCAGTGGGATAGATTTTCACTTCTCTTGACCTTGGCACTCATGGAATATGGACAAGGATGAGGTGCAGGAAATTGAGGAGGGCTGCATTTAGGCTGAGTGTCAGCCTCAGGGCACTGGAGAATGGAAGTCAAGCACAGAGGGCCTGGACAGCTGCAGCTTGAGATGGTCATATGCCTGTTACCTGTAGCAGGAACGCTGTCTCCTCAATTCCCCAATGTACTATGCCATATGCAGGAGACTGAATAATCCAAAGGGCAAAGAAAGGAAAATTTCACAACCAGGAAGTCCGAGTTCACGATGCATGCACTGAATTCCATAAGGGCTCAGTGAATAAGGTACGTAGAGACAGTCAGAGAGACAGAATGACAGAGACAGAAAGGGACTGTAATTCTGGCCCTGTGTTGAGCAGTGCCAGAGGACTGAAGACAAACCCTCCATGCCCATGCATACTTCTAACAATTGGCATTGTTATTTTATGTTTGTGAGGAAAGGTTACACTTAGAACATCTAGGTCTTAGCCCACTCTGAGAAGCAACACTTGGCCTGCAGCGCACACTCCAAAACTGACCTCGCCTCTCTGATTTGGAAGTAGTCTTAGTGATGCTCCAGCCAAGATGCAGGCTGGCTCATTACATCTCCCTTGTCCAGCCTCAGACTGTCCTGTGTGCTGGGAACTGCACTATGTTTATTTCTTCTTTGATTTACAGTTTTGGGATAGGACTCGGTGGACAAAAAAGCCAGAGGGAAGTAGATGATTTGGCAGTGGTAGTTTGTGGTGAGAGAGATTTGTAGAGTGATAAGAGGTATACAAATGGCTCTGTGAGATGTCTCTCATGACTGTGGCTCAGAAGGTCCAGTTGTATCCACAATACTACCCTAATCCAGAGCTGTGCAGGTCTCTAGCTAAAATATTTTCAGATCCCTACATGTTACATATATATATATATATATATATATATATATATATATATATAGAGAGAGAGAGAGAGAGAGAGAGAGAGAGAGACACTGATGTAGTCATTTTCTACAATGGATTCGATATGACATTCAGACAATTGATTGCTAAAACTTGGAGAGAAACTGTGCATCAGGAAAATAATTGTCCAAAGGAGTAAAATCTCAAAATCATTAGCTATATGCAGTTCCAATGGGACTGCGCGAAAAAGGCTTGAGAACGAACTCATCAAGGAGACTCTCCACATGGACAGGCGCCACAAGTTTCCTAGTCTGGCAACAGACACAGTGCATCTGGTAGTTCCCGGTGCAAGCCTCAGGGCAAAAACCTCTCCCTCTTCAGTGTTTTTACATCTGAAAAGAAGAAAACTGACAAAGGGCCAAAGAGAGGTACAATGGTGTCAGTATTGACTTGTAAACCAGAATGTACCAAGTGTTTTGCAAAAAAATCACTTTATTATGAACTATGAGTGATACTGGCATGGAAATGTGGAGACAAAATATGGCTTGTGTCAGAAAGACTTACAAACTGCGGCTCCAGTATCCTAGGTGAAATCTGTATTATTTATTTATTGATTGATTGATTGCCTCAAGGGGTTATTGCTGCAGCTCACTGCCTGCGCCACGAATAATCCACAGCTACTGCACTCCATTTGTTCCCCTTTCGTTGCCCTTGTTGCTTGGTTACTGTAGTGGTTATTGTTGCTGTTGTTGTTCTGACACTTTCATCGGACAGAGAGAAAAGGAGAGAGTAGGGGAAATACAGAGTGGGAGAGAAACATAGAGCCCCTGAAGACCTGCTTCACCCCCTGTAACGCGACTCCCCTGCAGGTGGGGGTCTGGGTGAGACACCCCAGACCCTTCCACCTGTCCCCTATTTTCGTGAGTGCCACAAGCCCTTAACCCTCTGACATACCGCCAAACCTCCCTGCATTTACTTTTTAAGGCAATATGACCTGCCTCGTTTGGAATCCTCATTATCCTGAGGGTCAGTCCTGGGGACAGTGTCATGACACGACACACAGCAATCTCTGGTGTCAGAGAGCACCTGGAACAGCAGCTGGGGCTCTAGTGCCAGGGCAGGAGCAACTCCCCATCCACCCTCCATGGAGTCCACCTGCCTGCATTTTGGTCCGTTTCCCTCCAAAAAAGGTTTTTCCCTTTTTTCACTGAGAAACAGGCAGCAGACAGGTTAACCAGGCAGGGGAAATAAATAAATAAAATGTTATTTTTTTTAACCGTAGCGAATGACCATCTTCTGGGAAGTACTGGTTTTGAACCTGAAAAGTCTGTCTGTCTGTCTCCTAGTGCACAGAAAGAGCCACTAGCCCAGCCAGACCTCACGTTCAGATGGGGTGTTTTTGCCAGTCAAAGGTCTGCACAGCGCACTAGGGATTGGGTGGCCTGAGACCCAAATGTTACATTGTAGATGGACTGTTTGCAGTTCTTGCTCCCCAGGACATTGGACTGTCTCAACTACCTCACTTACAACATGAAAAAAAGACTCTTGACAACCTTTGAGCAAATGGAGTGACGGTGAGGGGAGCTGGTTGCATGTCTGTGCTGCTCAAGCCCAGGTGCTGTGGGGGGCCGAGGAAGAGGCTGTAAGGGAGCTAGGGGGCATAAGGAGACTGTATGAGAGGCAGGCTGGAGTCAGGGGAGCACGTGAGTGTGTGCAGGGCTGTGTGTGGTTGTGGTGGCAGGGGGTTAGGACAGGTCCCCCTGCTGGATGGTGAGATGGCAGCTGAGCTGGCCCTGGGTTCCCAGGGCTGAAGGGCAGAAGCAGAGTGGCAGTAAAGTAGTGCAGGGAGGCACACAGTAGATGTTAGTTGGGGATCTGGGGGACAGAGGGCAAGGGGAAAGGGGGCATCCTTGAGGAGGGGTCTGGACTAGAGAATGAGGGGAGGTGTAGGCATGGAAGGTCCCAGGAACCAGGAACTGACAGGAACAGATTCCTGCACCCACCCACTGGATAGAAGCTGCAGCAGCCAGAGCAGCAGCCCTGGCTTGCCTAGGCCAAGGGCCCAGAGTGAGTCCCTTTGAGGATGAGGAAGACGAGGAGGAAGTGGAGGAGGAGGAGTAGGAGGAGGAGGAGGAGGAAGAGGAGGAGGAAGAAGAGAAGGAGGAGGAGGAGGGGCAGGAGGGCAGCAGTCAGTAGGCAACGGGATTAATAGAGGCCTCCATTACAGAGGCTAGTGTCCAGGCCCGCACCCACCAACCGTCAGGGGAAGCTCAGGGCACTCAGGGACCTGGTGTGGATATCTCTGGGGCGGGGACTGTCAGTCAGTCAGCAAGACTGTGTGTCAGTGCACATGGTGGGACAGGGGACTGGCTGAACTTGGTCCCCAGCCCTGGGCTGTCAGATGCCAGCCCCTTGCCAAGACACACACCAATCTGCCCATAGCCCCTTGGCCCGGCCGACCTGAACCTGCTTTGGCCTGGGGCTCTGGCTCTGGTGGCTGGCCACCACCCCTCAGGTCAAGTTCAGGGTGGGGGTCATGGCTGCTGGTCAACTGGATGGGCGGGGTCCCTGTGCCCTAGCAACCACAGGAGCCCTCTGTGATGTTCTAGCCCCTGGCATTCTGTTCTGGCCACACTGGCACTGGGCAGCCCAACTGCCCTGCCACTAGGTCAGCCAGCAGCGCCCAGACGCCTGGGCCCTGGCACAGAGGGACGGAAGGATGGGAAGACAGTGCTGACCGACGAGGGAACTCAGGGACCTCTGACAGCCAAGAGAAACAGGTGGAGGTGTGCCTGGGATCCAGGGAGCCCAGTCCAGAGTGGCCTGCATGCCTGCCTGCCTTCCTGGATGTCTCTATGCTGCCTTTGTACAGGTAGGTTTCTCAGGTCCCCTCCACTCCTGTCCTCACCATCCACTCCCCTCTCCTCTCCTCTGCACTTTGCTTCTCTCCTTTGTCTGTCCTCTCTTCCGGGTGCCCTGCTCAACAGCTCCAGCACTTGTGATGCTTCTCCAGTGACAGCTGTTTGCAACCCCTTCCACCCCCTCCCTGCCCCTGAGGTGACCCAGCTCACAGGGTCTCCGGCTCACCCCACCCACACCCCCACACCACATTCACTGGTTCAGCTCCTCTGCCCTATTCAGACGAACTGGCCCCTTTGCAACCTACCTATGCGTCCTTGTTTGTCTTCACAATTCAAGGAGAGATCTCCTTTTGTACTTAGCTTGGTTGACTGGTTGGATGGATGGATGGATGGATGTATAGCTGGATGGGTGGATGGATGGATGGACAGGTCAATGGGTTGGTTTTGTAGAGGCAGAGTACCATCTAGGGGTACTAGATACCGCTGGTGTCAGAGCCCTAGTCTATGTCAAATGGAAAACATGAATTCATCAATAACAAAAATGAATAACCACCTAAATAAATGAATAAATATTAAAACTGGGTTAAAAATACATGGCGTCATTGCCTTTCTGCATATGGTATCCTGTGAGGGTCTTAACAAGGAAAGCATTGTCCTGAGTAGCCCCTTTGAAGCAGTCGAATATTTCATTTTCCTTTTTCTTTTTTGACTTTCCATTTTCTATATTATTTATTGGAATAAAAAACAGGAATTGAGAGGGAAGGGAGGGATAGAGAGTTTGAGACACAGAGTGAGACACCTACAGCACTTCTGCACCACTTGTAAAGATTTCTCTCGGCAGGTGGGTACCAGGGTCTTGAAGCCCAGT
This sequence comes from Erinaceus europaeus, assembly GCF_950295315.1. Taxonomy (NCBI): domain Eukaryota; kingdom Metazoa; phylum Chordata; class Mammalia; order Eulipotyphla; family Erinaceidae; genus Erinaceus; species Erinaceus europaeus. The sequence goes on from NW_026647169.1 coordinate 1,071,803, forward strand.
GCTCCTGCATTGTAACTTGAGTGCTTAACTGGGTGTGGAACCACCTGGTACCCTTGATGGGACATGTTTTTAGCAAGGTATAGAAATTCTCCTGGCAAGGTAATAAATAAATAAATGAAGAAATAAATAAAAGTCCTTTGAAATTATCTCAGTGGAAACACACAGGGACATTTACATCTCTGTTACCTGTATTACTTATTCATTTATTGATTGATTGCCTCAAGGGGTTATTACCACAGCTCATGCCTGCGCCACAAATAACCCACAGCTCCTGCACTCCAATTGTTCCCCTTTCGCTGCCCATGTTGCTTGGTCACTGTGGTGGTTATTGTTGCTGTTGTTGTTCTTACTGACACTTGCATCGGACAGAGAGAAAAGGAGAGAGCAGGGGAAATACAGAGTAGGAGAGAAACATAGATCCCCTAAAGACCTGCTTCACCCCCTGTAAAGAGACGCCCCTGCAGGTGGGGGTCTGGGCACCACACCCCATATCCTTCCACCTGTCCCCTCTTTTCGTGAGCGACACAATCCCTTAACCCTCTGACATACCGCCAACCCTCCCTGCATTTACTTGTTAAGGTAATATGACCTGCCTAGTTTTGAATCCTCATTATCCTGAGGGTCAGTCCTGGAGACGGTGTTATGACATGACACAGAGAGATCTCTGGTATCAGAGAGCACCTGGAACAGCAGCTGGGGCTCTAGTGCCAGGGCAGGAGCAACTCCCCATCCACTCTCCATGGATCCACATGCCTGCATGTTGGTCCTTTTCCCTCCAAAAAAAGGTTTTTCCCTTTTTTCACTGAGAAACAGGCAGCAGACAGGTTACACAGGCAGGGGAAATAAATAAATAAAAAGCTTTTTTTTTTTTTTTTTTTTTTAACCATAGTGAATGACCATCTTCTGGGAAGTACAGGTTTTGAACATGAAAACTCTGTCTGTCTGTCTCCTAGTCCACAGAAAGAGCCACTAGCCCAGCCATATCTCACGCTCAGATGGGGTGTTTTTGCCAGTCAAAAGTCTGCACAGTTCACTAGGGATTGGGCGGCCTGAGACCCAAATATTACATTGTAGATGGAATGTTTGCAGTTCTTGCTCTCTTGGACATTGGAATGTCTCAACTACCTCCCCTAAAGCATGCAAAAATACTCTTGATAACCTTGGAGCAAATGGAGTGGGGGAGAGGGGAGCTGGTTGCATGTCTGTGCTGCTCAAGCCCAGGTGTCTGTGGGGGGCCGTGGGATACACCGTAAGGTGGCTAGGGGGCAGAACGAGACTGTTTGAGAGGCAGGCTGCAATCAGCGGAGCCCGTGAGTGTGTGCAGGCCTGTGTTTGTGTGTGGTGGCAGGGGGTTATGGCAGTTCCCCCTGCTGGATGGAGATAAGGCAGCTGGGCTGGCCCTGGGCCTCGAGGGCTGAATGGCAGAAGCAGGGTGGCAGTAAAGTAGCGCAGGTAGGCACACAGTAGATGTTAGTTGGGGAGCTGGGGGACAGAGGGCAAGGGGAAAGGGGGCATCCTTGAGGAGGAGTCTGGACTAGATAGTGGGGGGAGCTGGAGGCATGGAAGGTCCTAGGAACCAGGGACTGACAGGAACAGATTCCTGAGCCCACCACTGGATATAAGCTGCAGCAGCCAGAGCAGCAGCCCTGGCTTGCCTAGGCCAAGGGCCCTGAGTGAGGCCCTCTGAGGATGAGGGAGAGGAGGAGGAGGTGGAGGAGGAGGAGGAGGAGGAGGAAGAGGAGGAAGAGGAGGACAAGAAGAGGAAGATGAGGATGAGGAGGGGCAGGAGGGCTGTTGACAGTAGGCAATGGGATTAATAGAGGCCTCCATTATGGACACATTGGTCCAGGCAGGCACCCACCAACCCTCAGAGGCAGCTCTGGGCACCCAGGGACCTAGTGGGGGTATCTCTGGGTCAATGACTGTCAGTCAGTCAGCAAGACTGTGTGTCATGGCACATGGTGGGACAGGGGCCTGGCGGAACTTGGTACCCCGCCCTGGGCTGTCAGATGCCAGCCCCTTGCCCAGACACACACCAATCTGCCCATAGCCTCTTGGCCCGGCCTACCTGCACCTGCTTTGGCCTGGGGCTCTGGCTTTGGTGGCTGGCCACCACCCGTCAGTTGAAGTTCAGGGTGGGGGTCATGGCTGCTGGACAACTGGATGGGTGGGGTCTCCGTGGCCTAGCAACCACAGGAGCCCTCTGTGATGTCCTAGCCCCTGGCATTCTGTGCTGGCCACACTGGCACTGGGCAGCCCAACTGCCCTGCCACTAGGTTAGCCAGCAGCGACCAGACACCTGGGCCCTGGCACAAGGAAAGGAAGGATGGGAAGACAGTGCTGACCGACGAGGGACCTATGGGCTGGCAGCCAAGAAAAGACTGGTAGAGGAGTACCCGGGATCCAGGGAGCCCAGGCCAGAGCTGCCTGCATGCCTGCCTGCCTTCCTGGATGACTGTATGCTGCCTTTGTCCAGGTAGGTTTCTCAGGTCCCCTCCACTCCTGTCGTCTCCTGTCCTCTCCTGTCCTCACCATCCACTCGCCTCTCCTCTCCTCTGCACTTTGCTTCACTCCTTTGTCTGTCCTCTCTTCCGGGTGCCCTACTCAGCAGCTCCAGCACTTGTGATGGTTCTCCAGTGACAGTTGTTTGCAACCCCTTCTACCCCCTCCCTGCCCCTGAAATGACCCAGCTCACAGGGACTCCGGCTCAGCCAACCCACACCCACACCCCCCAACACATTCCCTGGTTCAGCCACTCTGCCCTATTCAGCCGAACTGGCCCCTTTGCAACCTACATATGCATCCTTGTTTGTCTTCACAATTCAACGAGAGATCTCCTTTTGTACTTAGCTTGGTTGACTGGTGGATGGGTGGATGGATGGATGAATGGACAGATGGATGGATGTATAGCTGGATGGATAGCTGGATGGGTGGATGGATGGATGGACAGGTCAATGGATTGGTTTTTTAGAGGCAGAGTACATCTAGGGGTACTTGAGACCGCTGGTGTCAGAGCCCTAGTCTATGTCAAATGGAAAACATGAATTCATCAATAACAAAAATGAATAACCACCTAAATAAATAAATAAATAAATAAATATAAAAACTGGGTTAAAAATATATGGTGTCTTGGCCTTTCTGTATATGGTATGCTGTGAGGATCTTAACGAGGAAAGCATTGTCCTGAGTAGCTCCTTTGAAGTAGTGGAATATTTCATTTTCCTTTTTCTTTTTTGACTTTCCATTTTCTTGATTATTTATTGGAATAAAAAGACAGGAATTGAGAGGGAAGGGAGGGATAGAGAGTTTGAGACACAGAGAGAGGCAGCTGCAGCACTTCTGCACCACTTGTAAAGATTTCCCCCGGCAGGTGGGGACCAGGGTCTTGAAACCCAGTCCTCCTGCATTGTAACATGAGTGCTTCACTGGGTGTGCCACCACATGGTACCCTTGATGGGACACTGTTTTTAGCAAGGAATAGGAAATCTCGTGGCAAGTTAATAAATAAATAAATGAAGAAATAAATAAAAGTGCATTGACATTAACTCAGTGGAAACACACAGGTACATATACATCTCTGTTACCTCTGTTACTTATTAATTGATTGATTGATGGGCTCAAGGGGTTTTTGCCACAGGTCAGTGCCTACGCCACAAATAATCCACAGCTCCTGCACTCCATTTGTTCCCCTTTCGCTGCCCTTGTTGCTTGGTCACTGTGGTGGTTATTGTTGCTGTTGTTGTTGAACCTGAAAACTCTTTCTGTCTGTCTCCTAGTCCACTGAAAGAGCCACTAGCCCAGCCAGATCTCACACTCAGATGGGGTGTTTTTGCTAGTCAAAGGTCTGCACAGCGCACTAGGTATTGTGCGGCCTTAGACCCAAATTTTACATTGTAGATGGAGTGTTTGCAGTTCTTGCTCCCCAGGACATTATACAGTATCAACTCCCTCCCTTACAGCATGAAAAAAGACTCTTGACAACCTTTGAGCAAATGGAGTGGGGACGAGGGTAGCTGGTTGCATGTCTGCGCTGCTCAAGCCCAGATACGTTTCTCAGGTCCCCTCCACTCCTGTCCTCTCCTGTCCTCACCATCCACTACTCTCTCCTCTTCTCTGCACTTTGCTTCTCTCCTTTATCTGTCATTGTGGTGGTTATTGCTGCTGTTGTTGTTCTTACTGACATTTGCATCGGACAGAGAGAAAAGGAGAGAGCAGGGGAAATACAGAGTGGGAGAGAAACATAGAGCCCCTAAAGACCTGCTTCACCCCCTGTAAAGCGACTCCCCTGCAGGTGGGCGTCTGGGTGAGACACCCCAGACCCTTCCACCAGTCCCCTCTTTTCTTGAGCGCCACAAGCCCTTAACCCTCTGACATACCGCCGAACCTCCCTGCATTTACTTTTTAAGGCTATATGACCTGCCTCGTATTGAATCCTCATTATCCTGAGGATCAGTCCTGGAGACAGTGTCATGACACGACACACGGAGATCTCTGGTATCAGAGAGCACCTGAAACAGCAGGTGGGGCTCTAGTGCCAGGGCAGGAGCAACACCCCATCCACCCTACATGGAGTTCACCTGCCTGCATTTTGGTCCTTTTCCATCCAAAAAAAGGTTTTTCCCTTTTTTCACTGAGAAACAGGCAGCAGACAGGTTACCCAGGCAGGGGAAAAAAAAATAAAAAGCTCTTTTTTTTTTTTTAACAGTAGTGAATGACCATCTTCTGGGAAGTACAGGTTTTGAACCTGAACACTCTGTCTAGTCATTAGAATGAGCCACTAGCCCAGGCAGATCTCACGCTCAGATGGGGTGTTTTTGCCAGTCAAAGGTCTGCACAGCGCACTAGGGATTGGGCGGCCTGAGACTCAAATGTTACATTGTAGATGGACTGTTTTCAGTTCTTGCTCCCCAGGACATTGGACTGTCTCAACTCCCTCCCCTACAGCATGAAAAAAAGACTCTTGACAACCTTTGAGCAAATGGAGTGGGGGTAAGGGGAGCTGGTTGCATGTCTGAGCTGCTCAAGCCCAGTTGTCTGTGGGGGGCCAATGCAGAGTCTGTAAGGGGGCTAGGGGGCAGAAGGAGACTGTTTGAGAGGCAGGCTGCAGGCAGGGTAGCCCGTGAGTGTGTCCAAGGCTTTGTGTGGGAGTGGTGGCAGGGGGTTAGGGGAGGTCCCCCTGCAGGATGGTGAGATGGCACCTGGGCTGGCAATGGGCCTCCAGGGCTTAAGGGCAGAAGCAGGGTGGCAGTAAAGTAGCACAGGGAGACACATAGTAGATGTTACTTGGGGAGCTGGGGGACAGAGAGCAAGGGGAAAGGGGGCATCCTTGAGGAGGGGTCTGGACTAGAGAGTGGGGGAAGCTGGAGGCATGGAAGGTACCAGGAATCCGGGACTGACAGGAACAGATTCCTGCACCCACCCACTGGATAGAAGCCGCAGCAGCCAGAGGAGCAGCTCTAGCTTGCCTACGCCAAGGGCCCTGAGTGAGTCCCTCTGAGGATGACGAAGAGGAGGAGGAGGTGGAGGAGGAGGAGTAGGAGGAGGAGAAGGAAGAAGAGGAGGAGGAATAAGAGGAGGAGGAGGAGGGGCATGAGGGCTGCTGTCAGTAGGCAACGAGTTTAATAGAGGCCTCCATTACCGAGGCATGTGTCCAGGCAGGCACCCACCAACACTCAGGGGAAGCTCAGGGCACCCAGTGACCTGGTGTGGGTATCTCTGGGGCAGGGACTGTCAGTCAGTCAGCAAGACTGTGTGTCAGTGCACATGTTGGGACAGGGGACTGGTGGAACTTGGTCCCCAGCCCTGGGCTGTCAGATGCCAGCCCCTTGCCCAGACACACACCAATCTGCCCATAGCCCCTTGGCCCGGGTGACATGTACCTGCTTTGGCCTGGGGCTCTGGCTCTGGTGGCTGGCCACCACCCCTCAGGTCAAGTTCAGGGTGGGGGTCATGGCTGCTTGTCAACTGTATGGGCGAGGTCCCCGTGGCCTAGCAACCACAGGAGCCCTCTGTGATGTCCTAGCCCCTGGCATTCTGTGCTGGCAACACTGACACTGGGCAGCCCAACTGCCCTGCCACTAGGTCAGCCAGCAGCGCCCAGATGCCTGGGCCCTGGCACAGAGGGACAGAAGGATGGGAAGACAGTGCTGACCGACGAGGGGCCTCAGGGCTAGCAGCCAAGAGAAGACAGGTGGAGGTGTGCCCTGGATCCAGGGAGCCCAGGCCAGAGCTGCCTACATGCCTTCCTGGATATCTGTATGCTGCCTTTGTCCAGGTAGGTTTCTCAGGTCCCCTCCACTCCTGTCCTCTTCTGTCCTCTCCTGTCCTCTCCTGTTCTCACTATCCACTCCCCTCTCTTCTCCTCTGCACTTTGCTTCTCTCCTTTGTCCTCTCTTCCGGGTGCCCTGCTCAACAGCTCCAGCACTTGTGATGGTTCTCCAGTGACAGCTGTTCGCAACCCCTTCCACGCCCCCCTGCCCCTGAAGTGACCCAGCTACAGGGTCTCCAGCTCACCCCACGCACACCCACACCACCAACACATTCCCTGGATCAGCCCATCTGCCCTATTCTGCCGAACTGGCCCCTTTGCAACCTATCTATGCATGGTTGTTTGTCTTCAACATTCAAGGAGAGATCTCCTTTTGTACTTAGCTTGTTTGACCGGTGGGTGGATGGATGGATGGATGGATAGCTGGATTGGTGGATGGATGGATAGTTGGATAGCTGGATGGATAGCTGAATGGGTGGATGGATGGATGGAAGGTCAATGGATTGGTTTTGTAGAGGCAGAAGTACAATCTAGGGGTACTTGAGACCTTTGGTGTCAGAGCCCTAGTCTATGTCAAATGGAAAACATGAATTCATCAATAACAAAAATGAATAACCACCTAAATAAATAAATAAATATAAAAACTGGGTTAAAAATACATGGCGTCTTTGCCTTTCTGCATATGGTATGCTGTGAGGATCTTAACAAGGAAAGAATTGTCTTGAGTAGCCCCTTTGAAGAATGAGAATATTTCATTTTCCTTTTTCTTTTTTCACTTTCCATTTTCTTGATTATTTATTGGAATAAAAAGACAGGAATTGAGAGGGAAGGGAGGGATAGAGAATTTGAGACACAGAGAGAGACAGCTGCAGAACTTCTGCACCACTTGTAAAGATTTCCCCTGGCAGGTTGTTACCAGGGTCTTGAAGCCCAGTTCTCCTGCATTGTAATATGAATGCTTAAGTGGGTGTGGCACCACCTGGTACCCTTGAAGGGACACTGTTTTTAGCAAGGAATAGAAATTCTCGTGGCAAGGTAATAAATAAATAAATGAAGAAGTAAATAAAATGCATTGACATTAACTCAGTTGAAACACACGGACATATACATCTCTGTTACCTGTATTACTTATTCATTGATTGATTGATTGCCTCAAGCGGTTATTGCCACAGTTCAGTGCCTGCTCCACGAATAATCCACAGCTCCTGCACTCCATTTGTTACCCTTTCGCTGCCCTTGTTGCTTGGTCACTGTGTTGGTTATCGTTGCTGTTGTTGTTCTTACTGACACTTGCATCGAACAGAGAGAAAAGGAGAGAGCAGGGGAAATACACAGTGGGAGAGAAACATAGAGCCAGACAGGGGAAAAATAAATAAAAAGCCTTTTTTTTTTTTTTTAACCGTAGCGAATGACCATCTTCTGGGAAGTACTGGTTTTGAACCTGAAAAGTGTGTCTGTCTGTCTCCTAGTGCACAGAAAGAGCCACTAGCCCAGCCAGATCTCACGCTCAGATGGAGTGTTTTTGCCAGTCAAAGGTGTTGACAGCTCACTAGGGATTGGGCGGCCAGAGACTGTTTGCTGTTCTTGCTCCCCAGGACATTGGAATGTCTCAACTCCCTCCCCTACAGCATGAAAAAAGACTCTTGAAAACCTAGAGCAAATGGAGTGAGAGCGAGGGTAGCTGGTTGCATGTCTGTGCTGCTCAAGTACAGGTGTCTGTGGACGACTGTGGGTACACTGTAAGGGGTATAGGGGGCAGAAAGAGACTGAGAGGCAGGCTGCAGTCAGGGGAGCCCGTGAGTGTGTGCAGGGCTGTGTGTGTGTGTGTGGTGACAGGGGTTTATGGCAGTTCCCCCTGCTGGATGGAGAGAAGGTAGCTGGGCTGGCCCTGGGCCCCCAGGTCTGAATGGCAGAAGCAGGGTGGCAGTAAAGTAGCGCAGGAAGGCACACAGTAGATGTTAGTTGGGGAGCTGGGAGACAGAGGGCAAGGGGAATGGGGGCATCCTTGAGGAGGGCTCTGGACTAGAGAGTGGGGGGAGCTGAAGGCATGGAAGGTCCCAGGAATCAGGGACTGACAGGAACAGATTTCTTCACCCACCCACTGGATAGAAGCTGCAGCATCCAGAGCAGCAGCCCTGGCTTGCCTAGGCCAAGGGACCTGAGTGAGTACCTATGAGGATGACGAAGAAGAGGACGAGGTGGTGGAGGAGGAGGAGGAGGAGGAGAAGAGGAGGAGGAGGAAGAAGAGGAGGAGAAGGAAAAGGGGCAGGAGTGCTGCTGTCAGTAGGCAACGGGATTAATAGAGGCCTCCTTTATGGAGGCATGTGTCCAGGCAGGCACCCACTAACACACAGGGGCAGCTTAGGGCACCCAGGGACCTGGAGTGGGTATCTCTGGGTCAGGGACTGTCAGTCAGTCAGCAAAACTGTGTGTCAGTGCACATGGTGGGACAGGGGCCTGGCGGAACTTGGTCCCCCGCCCTGGGCTGTAAGATGCCAGCCTCTTGCCCAGACACACACCAATCTGCCCATTTCCCCTTGGCCCGGCCAACGTGCAATTGCTTTGGCCTGGGGCTCTGGCTCTGGTGGCTGGCCACCAGCCCTCAGGTCAAGTTCAGGGTGGGAGTCATGGCTACTGGTCAACTGGATGGGCGGGGTCCCCGTGGCCTAGCAACCACAGGAGCCCTCTGTGATGTCCTAACCCCTGGCATTCTGTGCTGGCCACACTGGCACTGGGCATCCCAACTGCCCTGCCACTAGCCCAGCCAGCAGCGCCCAGACGCCTGTGCCCTGGCACAGAGGAACGGAAGGATGGGAAGACAGTGCTGACCGACGAGGGACCTCAGGGCTGGCAGCCAAGAGAAGACAGCTGGAGGTGTGCCTGGGATCCAGGGAGCCCAGGCCAAGCTGCCTGCATGCCTGCCTGCCTTCCTGGATGTCTCTATGCTGCCTTTGTCAAGGTAGGTTTCTCAGGTCCCCTCCACTCCTGTCCACTCCTGTCCTCACCATCGAATCCCCTCTCCTCTCCTCTGCACTTTGCTTCTCTCCTTTGTCCTCTCTTCCGGGTGCCCTGCTAAACAGCTCCAGCACTTGTGATGGTTCTCCAGTGACAGCTGTTCACAACCCCTTCCACCCCCCCTCTGCCCCTGACATGACCCAGCTCACAGGGTCTCTGGCTCACCCCACCCACACCCACACCCCCCAACTCATTCCCTGGTTCAGCCACTCTGCCCTATTCAGCCGAACTGGCCCCTTTTCAACCTACCTATGCATCCTTGTTTGTCTTCACCATTCAAGGAGAGTTCTCCTTTCGTACGTAGTTTGGTTGACTGGTGGATGGATGGATGGATGGATGGACGGAAGGATGGACAGATGGATGGATGGATAGCTGGATGGGTGGATGGATGGATGGACAGGTCAATGGATTGGTTTTGTAGAGGCAGAGTACCATCTAGGGGTACTTGAGACCTCTGGTGTCAGAGCCCTAGTCTATGTCAAATGGAAAACATGAATTCATCAATAACAAAAATGAATAACCACCTAAATAAATAAATAAATATAAAAACTGGCTTAAAAATACATGGCGTCTTTGCCTTTCTGCATACGGTATGCTGTGAGGATCTTAAAAGGAAAGCATTGTCCTGAGTAGCCCCATTTAAGTAGTGGAATATTTCATTTTGCTTTTTCTTTTTTGACTTTCCATTTTCTTGATTATTTATTGCCTCACTATCATCCAAACACTGCCAACCGGGGAAGCTGGGGCACCCCTCAGAATTCAGGGGCAGGACCCTGTCCAGTCACGTTTGGCTGCATACTCAGCCTCCAGGCTCCCAGTCCACTTCTCAGTGGAAGCAGATTACAATCCCGGAAAGAACCCAAAAATAGCTGTGTTTCAACATAGATGGGAACTGTGTTTGACCAAACAATAGTGGATGAACCCGGCCCCTTACACCTCCCCTTTGGGACCGGTTAAGGCAGTTGCTCCTGTGGCCTCACAATCCCTGATCATGGTCTACTGGTGTCCACACATCACACTCAGAAAGATTCAGAAGTAGGCATCCATGAGTGTCCCATACAAAGTCGCTCTGCTTGCAGGAAGCACAAACTCCCCCGGCCATTGCTATGAAGAAACAAATGAAGATGGCTGCCTCCATTGGCTGAATTAGGAGTTTCCAGTGGAGAACACTGCCCCGCCAATCACCTGAGGGCCTGGCTGCTGCTAATAAAGGCAATTGGAAACACCTGTTACCACTTGGGCCCTGAGGACATACTCAGGAATCCCTCCAGGAGCTAGCAGTCTGGCAGACCTCCTGACCCAGGATAGCTGTGCTCCGAGTTGGGAGGGCCCACTGGCCAGAGGTGAGAATATTCCCTAGAAACAAGAAAGAAATTCAGGTTTCAAATGGATTTTAATCCCCATGAGGCATATGGAAAAGAATTTTCACAGCCATCAAAACACCCTCTTTCTGAACCCTTGAAGCTTCCATTTTGTGTGGAAAATCTGGACACTGGTGTGGCCATCAGTACCACAGATCCTTTACATTCGTCCCAATAGAGGGAAAGCATGATGTGTGTGCCAGGGGGATAGAGTTTCACTTCTCTTGACCTGGGCTCTCATGGAAAAAGGACAAGGATGAGGTGCAGGAAATTGAGGAGGGCTGCATTTAGGCTGAGTGTCAGCCTCAGGGCCCTGGAGAATGGAAGTCAAGCACAGAGGGCCTGGACAGCTGCAGCTGGAGATGGTCATATGCCTTTTACCTGCATCAGGAACGCTGTCGCCTCAATTCCCCAATGAACTACGCCATATGCAGGAGACTGAATAATCCAAAGGGCAAAGAAAGGAAAATTTCAACACCAGGAAGTCCGAGTTCACGATGCATTCACTGAATTCCATAAGGGCCCAGTGAAGAAGGCACGTAGAGACAGTCAGAGAGACAGAATGACAGAGACAGAAAAGGAATGAAATTCTGGCCCTGTGTTGATCAGTGCCAGAGCACTGAAGACAAACCCTCCATGCCCATGCATACTTCTAACAAGTGGCATTGTTATTTTATGTTTGTGAGGAAAGGTTACACTTAGAACATCTAGGTCTTAGCCCACTCTGAGAAGCAACTCTTGGCCTGCAGCCCACTCTCCAAAACTGCCCTCGCCTCTCCAATTTGGAAGTAGTCTTAGTGATGCTCCAGCCAAGATGCAGGCTGGCGTATTGCATCTCCCTTTTCCAGCCTCAGACTGTCCTGTGTGCTGGGAACTGCACTGTTTATTTCTTTTTTGATTTACAGTTTTGGGATAGGACTCGGTGGACAAAAAAGCAAGAGGAAAGTAGACCCTGTCCAGTCACGTTTGGCTGCATACTCAGCCTCTAGGCTCCCAGTCCACTTCTCAGTGAACAACAGATTACAAGCCCTGAAAGAACCCAGAAAGAGCAGTGTCTCAACATAGATGGGAAATGTTTTTGACCAATCAATATTGGATGAACCCAGCCCCTTACACCTCCCTTTTGGGTCCTGCTAAGGCAATTGCTCCTGTGGCCTCACAATCCCTGATCACGGTTTCCTGGTGTCCACACATCACACTCCGAGAGATTCCCAGAAGTAGGCATCCATGTGTGTCCCATACAAAGTCACTCTGCTTGCAGGAAGCACAAACTCCCAGGGCCCTTGCTGTGTAGAGACAAAAGGAAGATGGATGCCTCCATTGGCTGAATTAGGAGTTTCCAGTGGAGATCACAGCCCCGCCCCTCACCTGAGGGCCTGGCTGCTGCTAATAAAGGCAATTGGAAACACCTGTTACCACTTGGGACCTGAGGAAATACTCAGGAATCCCTCCAGGAGCTAGCAGGTTGGCAGACCTCCTGACCCAAAGATAACTGTTATCCCAGTTGGGAGGGCATTCTGGCCAGAGGTGAGAATATTCCGTAGATACAAGAAAGAACTTCAAGTTACAAAAGGATTTGAAACCCCATGAGGCACTTGGAAAAGACATTCACAGACATCAAAAAACCCTCTTTCTGAACCCTGGAAGTTTCTGTTTTGCGTGGAAAATCTGGACACTGGTGTGGCCATCAGTACCACAGATCCTTTACATTTGGCCCAATAGAGGGAAAGCCCAATGTGTGTGCCAGCGGAATAGAGTTTCATTACTCTTGACCTGGGCTCTCATGGAATAAGGACAAGGATGCAGTGCAGGAAATTGAGGAGTGCTGCATATAGGCTGAGTGTCAGCCTCAGGACCCTGGAGAATGGGAGTCAAGCACAGAGGGCCTGGACAGCTGCAGCTGGAGATGGACATATGCCTGTTACCTGCAGCAGGATCGCTGTCTCCCCAGTTCGCCAATGTACTACGCCATAATGAGGGGACTGAATAATCCAAAGGGCAAAGAAAGGAAAATTTCAACACCAGGAAGTCCTAGTTCAGGATGCATGCACTGACTTCAATAGGGGCCCAGTGAAGAAGGCACATAGAGACAATCAGAGAGACAGAATGACAGAGACAGAAAAGGAATGAAATTCTGGCCCTGTGTTGATCAGTGCCAGAGCACTGAAGACAAACCTTCCATGCCCATGCATACTTCTAACAAGTGGCATTGTTATTTTATGTTTGTGAGGAAAGGTTACACTTAGAACATCTAGGTCTTAGCCCACTCTGAGAAGCAACACTTGGCCTGCAGCCCACTCTCCAAAACTGCCCTCGCCTCTCCAATTTGGAAGTAGTCTTAGTGATGTTCCAGCCAAGATGCAGGCTGGCGTATTGCATCTCCCTGGTCCTGCATCAGACTGTCCTGTGTGCAGGGAACTGCACTATTTCTTCTTTGATTTACAGTTTTGGGATAGGACTCGGTGGACAAAAAGAGCAAGAGGGAAGTAGATGATTTGGCAGCGGTAGTTTGTGCTGAGAGTGATTTGTAGAGTCATAAGACTTATACGAATGGCTCTGTATGATGTCTCTCATGACTGTGGCTCAGAAGGGCCAGGTGTATCCTCATTACTAATCTAATCCAGAGCTGTGCAGGTATCTAGCTAAAAAATATTTTCAGATCTCTTCATGTTACATATATATATGTATGTATATAGAGAGACACGGATGTAGTCATTTTCTACAATGGATTCAATAGGACATTCAGAAAATTGATTGCTTAAAAATGGAGAGAAACTGCATCAGGAAAAGAATTGTCCAAAGGAGTAAAATTTCAAAAACCTTAGCTATATGCAGCTCCAACTGGACAGAGCGAAAACGTCTAGAGATGGAACTCATCCAGGAGACTCTCCACATGGAGAGGTTCCACAAGTTTCCTAGTCTGGCAACAGACACAGTGCATCTGGTAGTTCCCAGTGCAAGCCTCAGGGCAAAAACCTCTCCCTCTTCAGTGTTTTTACATCTGAAAAGAAGAAAACTGACCAAGGGCTAAAGAGAGCTACAATGGTGTCAATACTTATCTGTAAATCAGAATGTACCAAGTGTTTTGCAAAAAAAATCACTTTGTTATAAACTGTGAGTGATACTAGCATGGAAATGAGGAGACAGCATATGGCTTGTGTCAGAAAGAGTGACAAACTGAGGCTCCAGTACCCTAGGTGAAATCGCCAACACAACAAGCCAGAGCTCAGCACTGCTCTTGTAACTCTCTTTTTATATCTGGGCCTGTCAGTAAAAAAGTATATAAGTAAAATATTAATGATTGAAGACAGAGTGTGTGAGAGCATGTGAGAGTTAGAGACAGAGAAGGCGAGAAGAGAAATAGATGAGTTGGAAAGAGACCAGAATTCAAAAACCTCCTACACTGTGTTCATTGATGACAGGTTCAAACCTGGTTTGTACAGATTGTAAGGCACCAGTTCTCATGCCCACAGACCCCAGACATCCCCAGCCTTCACCATATGCTGTACTATCAGACCTGACAGTAATGTGTGTGTGTGTGTGTGTGTCTGTCTCTGTGTGTCTCTGTGTGCTCAGAACTCACCTATAGTACTCTCAGAGCATGGGTGGCAAGGTAGCTAGCCTCACCTGCCACTTATGTACAGAGAATCTAGATGCTCAGGGCAAAACAGAAAAGGACTGAAATTCTGGCCCTGTGTTGATCATTGCCAGAGCACTGAAGACAAACGCTCCATGCCCATGCAAACTTCTTACAAGTGTCATTGCTATTTTATGTTTGTGAGGAAAGTAACACTTAGAACATCTAGATCTTAGCCCACTCTGAGAAGCAAGACTTGGCCTGCAGCCCACTCTCCAAAACTGCCCTTGCCTCTCCAAATTAGAAGTAGTCTTAGTGATGCTCCAGCCAAGATGCAGGCTGACGTATTGCATCTCCTTGATCCAGCCTCAGCCTGTCCTGTGTGCAGGGACTGCACTATGTCTATTTGTTCTTTGATTTACAGTTTTGGGATAGGACTTGGTGGACAAAATGAGAAAGAAGGAATTAGATGATTCGCATCTGTCTTTTGTGCTGAGAGAGATTTTTAGAGTGATAAGAGGTATACGAATGGCTCTGCGAGATATATTTCATGACTGTGGCTCAGAAGGGCCAGGGGTTTCCGCATTACTACCCTAATCCAGAGCTGTGCAGGTCTCTAGCTAAAAAATATTTTCAGACCTCTACATGTTACATATATATATATATAGAGAGAGAGCGAGATACTTATGTAGTCATTTTCTACAATGGATTGGATATGACATTCAAACAATTGATTGCTAAAACCTGGAGGGAATCTGTGCATCAGGAAAAGAATTGTCCAAAGGAGTAAAATCTCCAAATCATTAGCTATATGCAGCTGCAACGGGACTGAGCAAAAAAGCCTCGAGTAGGAACTCATCCAGGAGACACTCCACATGGACAGGCTCACAAGTTTCCTAGTCTGGCAACACACACGGGGCAGCTTCTAGTTCCCAGTGCAAGCCACAGGACAAAAACCTCTCCCTCTTCAGTATCTTCACATCTGAAAAGAAGAAAAGTGGCCAATGGCCAAGGAGAGCTATAATGGTGTCATATTGAGCTGTAAATAAGAATGTGCCAATTGCTTTGCAGAAAATCACCTGTGCCACAGTGATACTGTTGTTCTATCTGTCTCCCTCACACACACACACACACAAACACACACTCTCACAGTCACACACACGCACACATCCACAGAGGCACAGGCACCAACGGAGTTATACACATGCGCACTGGACAGCTTCTTCAAGGCAGGGCCCTGGGCTGAACCCTGCTTCGCACTTCCTGGAAGCATGCCCATCCTTTTAAGTCCAGCACTGAGCTCCCATTGGCGGGATTCCTTCAGAAGACCCGCACACAGGGCGCCAGCCAGGCTCTGATAGGCCAGAGGCCTAGGCCACGCCCAGAACCCCTGCCAGCAATATCATTGGCCAGTGTGCTTGGACACGCTGAGGATGGTCAGGGCGTCTATTCAGTGATAGGCCAGCAGCCTTGAATACCATGAGTGTAGAAAGGGTGTGTGAGAGCATGTGAGAGTTAAGGACAGAGAAGGCAAGAAGTGAAATAGATGAGTTGGAAAGAGACCAGAATTCAAAAACCTCCTACACTGTGTTCATTGATGACAGGTTCAAACCTGGCTTGTAGAGATTGTAAGGCAGCAGCTCTCATGCCCACAGACCCCAAACAGCCCCAGCTTTCACCATATGCTGTACTACCAGACCTGACAGTAGTGTGTGTGTGTGTGTGTGTGTGTGTGTGTGTGTGTGTGTGTGTCGGTCTCTCTCTATGTGTGTGTCTGTGTGTGTTCAGAGCTCACCTGTAGTAGTCTCAGAGCATGGGTGTCAAGGTAGCCAACACCAACTGCAACTTATGTACAGAGAAACTAGCTGGTCAGGGAAAGCCAGCTAGCCCAGATTCTGGCTAAGGAAGAATGCCAGAGAACTTGTGGAAGCCTAGGACCCAATTTTGAGCCCCTGGTCACCACTTACCCAGCTAGGGAAAAGCTGGTCTAGTGGCAAATCAGAGCTGCAGCTGTCTCTCTGTCTCTCTTCCTGCTTGGGCCCTGCTCTATCAATTTATGACTGTTTCCTTCTCCTCAATACGAAAGTTACAAGTGATGTACAGAAATACAGGGAAAGTGGGAAAAATTTCCCCTTTGCCCACTATTACATGTAACTGTTGACTGTAAACCATTCATGCCCCAAGAAAGAACAGAATAAATATTTGGGAGGTTAGAAACATTGTAGGTTAAATAGTGAGCATTCTCTAGAGCCATGCAATACTAATCCATTGTGCATTGGATGTCACTGTCAAAAACAGTGCAGTATTAGTTGTAGTAGTGTGTCGTATCATGAAAAGGAAATGTATTGTGTGTCAGAAGTTCCCTTCAATTATAAGAGAAAATCTATCAGGTAGAAGAAATGACCCCTCATGTGATATTGGACTAAATAAATAAATAAATATGCAAATAAATGGGGATGATCTAGGAGGATTTGAAAAAAATAAAAACAACGACCACAGGAAGACCTGATTACAGCGGAAATATAGAAAACGTCTGCTGAGAAACAGAGGGCTGCTTCAGAGTCCTGGAAAATTAAGAATTACCAAGAATGATAAGAAACGCATACGTATTGAAGCTTACCCTAGAAAATGGAGGCAAGTTCTGTGCTATAATTACAATAAGGATACTGAAAGAAAGGCTATTGGAAATTTCCTGGAAGGTTTATAATTTAAAATTGTAGTGAATCCTGCTCCAACTATGTGACCAATTATTTATGAATAAGGAGGCTATTATAAATGCGGTAATTCTGCATTGAGATCAAATAAAAAATTCAACAATTCTAAAAATAACTGATACATATATATATGTATATACATATATATATATATGTACATATATGTAAGTGTATATTTATTATAGACTCTGAGGGATACTGGCATGGCTATGAGGAGACAGAGTATGGCTTGTGCCAGAGAGACTTACAAAGCTGAGGCTCCAGAAACCTAGGTGAAATCGCCAACAAAACAAGCCAGAGCTCAGCAGTGCTCTGGCAACTCTCTTTGTATATCTGGGCCTGTCAATAAATAATATATAAGTAAAATATTAATGAGTGCAGACAGAGTGAGTGAGAGCCTTTGAGAGTCAGAGACAGAGATGGTGAGAAGAGAAATAGAAGAGTTGGAAAGAGACCAGAAGTCAAAAACCTCCTACACTGTGTTCATTGATGACAGGTTCAAACCTGGGTTGTAGCGATTGTAAGGCAGCAGTCTCATGTCCACAGACCCCAGACAACCCCAGCCTTCACCATATGTGTGTAGTATTTACCACAGGAAATGTATTGTGAGTGTAAACTTCCCTTCAATTATAAGAAAAAAAATCTATCAAGCAGAATAAATGACTCTTCATGTAATATAGGACTAAATAAAAAAATAAACATGCAAATAAATTTGGATGATCTAGGAGGATTTGACAAAAAAGAAAAATAAATACAAAAAGCACAAGAAGACCTGATTAGAGCAGAAACATAGAAACCATCTGCTGAGAAACAGAGGGCTGCTTCAAAAATTCTGAGACACTTCAGAGTCCAGGGAAATTAAGATTTCAGGAGATTGAAAAGAAACTCATATTTATTGAAGTTTACACTAGAGAAAGGAGGCAATTTCTGTACTATAATAATTACAATAAAGATGCTGATAGAATGCTATTAGAAATGCTACTGGAAGGTTATATTATTTATAATTGTATTGAATCCTGCTCCAACTATGTGGCAAATTATTAATGAAAAAGGAAGCTGTTATAAATGTGTTAATTCTGATTAAGATCAATTACATAGGTTGACAATTCCAAAAATGACAGATATATATATGTATATTTATATATGTGTATATATGGATTTATATCTTTTTTATAAAGTCTGAGACATACTGCCATGGATATGAGGAGACAGAATATGGCTTGTGTCAGAGAGACTTATAAAGCTGAGGCTCCAGTAACCTAGGGGAAATCACCAACAAAACAAGCTGGAGCTCAGCAGTGCTCTGGCAACTCTCTTTGTATATCTGGGCCTGTCAATAAAATAATGATATAAGTAAAATATTACTGAGTGCAGACAGAGTGAGTGAGAGCCTGTGAGAGTCAGAGACAGAGATGGCGAGAAGAGAAATAGAAGAGTTGGAAATAGACCAGAAGACAAACCCCCCCTAGACTGTGTTCATTCATGACAAGTTCAAACCTGGGTTGTAGAGATTGTAAGGCAGCAGCTCTAATGCCCACAGACCCCAGACAACCCAAGCCTTCATCATGTGTGTGTAGTATTTCCCCCAGGAAATGTATTGTGCGTCAAAAGTTCCCTTCAATTATAAGAGAAAATCAATCAAGCAGAAGAAATAACCCGTCATGTGATAACTGACCAAATAAATAAATATGCAAATAAATGGGGATGATCTAGGAGGACTTTAAAAAATAAAAAAATGAAAACAAAAACCACAAGAAGACCTGCTTCAAAAATTCCCTAACACTTCAGGATCCAGGAGAATTAAGATTTCCAGAAAAAGAAAACAAACACATAAGTATTGTGGCTTACACTAGAAAAAGAAGGGAAGTTCTGGGCTATGATAATTACAATAAGGATGCTGATAGAAACAATATTAGAAATGCTACTGAAGGTTCTATTATTTATATTTGAATACAATGCTGCTCCAACTATATGGCCAATTATTTCTGAAAAACTAGGCTGTTATAAATGTGGTATTTCTGAATTAAGGTCAAATACATATGTCAAGAATTCTAAAAATGACAGATATATAAATATATATATTTATATATGTATGTATATCTTTAATATAAACTCTCAGTGATAATCGCATGGAAATGAGGAGACAGAATATGGCTGTGTCAGAAAGACTTACAAACTGAGGCTCCAGTAGCCTAGGTGAAATCGCCAACACAACAAGCCAGAGCTCAGCAGTGCTCTGGTAACACTCTTTGTATATCTGGGCCTGTCATTAAAATACGTATATAAGTAAAATATTAATGAGAGAAGACAGAGTGTGTGAGAGCATGTGAGATTTAGAGACAGAGAAGGCGAGAAGAGGAATAGATGAGTTGGAAAGAGACCAGAATTGAAAAACCTCCTACATTGTGTTCATTGATGACAGGTTCAAACCTGGGTTGTAGAGATTGTAAGGCAGCAGCTTTCATTCCCACAGACCCCAGAAAGCCCCAGCCTTCACACTATGCTGTACTAGAGACCTGACAGTAATGTGTGTGTGTGTGTGTGTCTGTCTGTCTGTCTGACTGTGTGTGTCTGTGTGTGCTCAGAACTCACCTATAGTAGTCTCAGAGCATGGGTTTCGAGGTAGCCAGCCTTACCTGCAACTTATGTACAGAGAATCTAGCTGGTTAGGGAAAGCCAGCTAGCCCAGATTCTGGCTCAGCAAGAATGCATATGCAAAGGGACTCTCAAGTCTCGCTCTCCTGAGTTCCCGATACAAACGTATGCCTCACTATCATTGAAACACTGCCAATGGGGGAAGCTGGGGCACCCCTCAGAATTCAGGGGCAGGACCCTGTCCAGTCACGTCTGGCTGCATACTCAGCCTCCAGGCTACCAGTCCACTTCTCAGGGCAGCAGATTACAAGCCCACAAAGAACCCAGAAAGAGTTCCAACATAGATGGGAACTGTGTTTGACCAAACAATATTGGATGAACCCAGCCCCTTACACCTCACCTTTGGGTCCTACTAAGGCAATTGCTCCTGTGGCCTCACAATCCCTGATCATGGTGTACTGGTGTCCATACATCACATTCAGAGAGATTCCCAGAAGTAGGCATCCATGAGTATCCCATACAAAGTCGCTCTGCTTGCAGCAAGCACAAACTCCCCAGGCCCTTGCTATGGAGAGACAAAAGGAAGATGGATGCCTCCATTGGCTGAATTAGGAGCTTCCAGTGGAGATCGCAGCCCCGCACCTCATCTGAGCGCCTGGCTGCTGCTAATAAAGGCAATTGGAAACACCTCTTACCACAAGGGGCCTGAGGACATACTCAGGAATCCCTCCAGGAGCTAGCAGGCTGGCAGACCTCCTGACACCGGAATAGCTGTGTTCCTAGTTGGGAGGGCATTCTGGCCAGAGGTGAGAATATAACCTAGATACAAGAAAGAACTTCAAGCTTGAAAAGGATGTGAAACCCCATGAGGATCTTGGAAAAGACTTTTCACAGACATCAAAAAACCCTCTTTCAGAACCATGGAAGCGTCCGTTTTGCGTTGAAAATCTGGACACTGGTGTGGCCATCAGTACCACAGATCCTTTACATTGGGCCGAATAGAGGGAAAGCACAATGTGTGTGCCAGGGGGATAGAGTTTCACTTTACTTGACATGGTCTCCCATGGAATAAGGACAAGGATGCGGTGTAGGAAATTGAGGAGGGCTGCATTTAGGCTGAGTGTCAGACTCAGGGCCCTGGAGAATGGGAGTCAAGCACAGAGGGCCTGGACAGCTGCAGCTGGAGATGGTCATATGCCTTTTACCTGCATCAGGAACGCTGTCTCCTCAATTCCCCAATGAACTACGCCATATGCAGGAGACTGAATAATCCAAAGGGCAAAGAAAGGAAAATTTCAACACCAGGAAGTCCGAGTTCAGGATGCATGCACTGAATTCCATAAGGGCCCAGTGAAGAAGGCACTTAGAGACAGTCAGAGAGACAGAATGACAGAGACAGAAAAGGAATGTAATTCTGGCCCTGAGTTGAGCAGGGCCAGAGCACTGAAGACAAACCCTCCATGCCCATGCATACTTCTAACAAGTGGCATCGTTATTTTATGTTTGTGAGTAAAGGTTATACTTAGAACATCTAGGTCTTAGCCCACTCTGAGAAGCAACACTTGGCCTGCAGCCCACTCTCCAAAACTGCCCTCGCCTCTCCAATTTGGAAGTAGTCTTAGTGATGCTCCAGCCAAGATGCAGGCTGGCGTATTGCATCTCCCTTGTCCAGCCTCAGACTGTCCTGTGTGCTGGGAACTGCATTATGTTTATTTCTTCTTTGATTTACAGTTTTGGGATAGGACTCGGTGGAAAAAAAAAGCAAGAGGGAAGTAAACTGAGGCTCCATAATCCTAGGTGAAATCGCCAACACAACAAGCCAGAGCTCAGCAGTGCTCTGGTAACTCTCTTTGTATATCTGGGCCTGTCAGTAAAAAAAGTATATAAGTAAAATATTAATGATTGAAGACAGAGTGTGTGAGAGCATGTGAGAGTTAGAGACAGAGAAGGCAAGAAGAGAAATAGATGAGTTGGAAAGAGACCAGAAGACAAAAACCTCCTACACTGTGTTCATTGATGGCAGGTTCAAACCTGGCTTGTAGACATTGTAAGGCAGCAGCTCTCATGCCCACCGACCCAGACAGCCCCAGCCTTCACCATATGCTGTACTACCAGACCTGACAGTAATGTGTGTGTGTGTCTGTCTGTCTTTCTGTGTCTGTGTGTGCTCAGAATTCACCTATAGTAGTCTCAGAGCATGGGTGGCAAGGTAGCCAGCCTCACGTGCCTCACGAGATTCCCAGAAGTAGACATACATGAGTGTCCCATACAAAGTCGCTCTGCTTGCAGGAAGCACAAACTCCCCGGGCCCATACTGTGGAGATACAAAAGGAAGATGGATGCCTCCATGGGCTGAATTAGGAGTTTCCAGTGGAGATCACAGCCCCTCCACTCACCTGAGGGCCTGGCTGCTGCTAATAAAGGCAATTGGAAACACCTGTTACTACGTGGGACCTGAGGTCATACTCAGAAATCCCTCCAGGAGC
Source organism: Erinaceus europaeus (assembly GCF_950295315.1). Taxonomy (NCBI): domain Eukaryota; kingdom Metazoa; phylum Chordata; class Mammalia; order Eulipotyphla; family Erinaceidae; genus Erinaceus; species Erinaceus europaeus. Next base: position 1,093,819 of record NW_026647169.1, read on the forward strand.
TAGCAGGCTGGCAGATCTCCTGACCCAAGATAGCTGTACTCCTAGTTGGGAGGGCCTTCTGGCCAGAGGGGAGAATATTCCCTAGATAAACGAAAGAACCTCAGGTTTCAAAATGATTTGAAACCCCATGAGGCACTTGAAAAAGACTGCAGCACTCTCATTGCGCAGCCTCTGGAAGGCCCGCCCACCAGCCATTTCTGCTGGAAAGAATTGAGAATTCAAAAACCTCCTACACGGTGTTTATTGATGACAGGTTCAAACCTGGCTTGTAGAGTTTGTAAGGCATCAGCTCTCATGCCCACAGATCCACGAGAGCCCCAGCCTTCACCATATGCTGTGCTACCAGACCTGACAGTAATGTGTGTGTGTGTGTGTGTGTGTGTCTGTCTGTATGTCTGTCTGTCTGACTGTGTGTCTGTTTGTGCTGAGAGATCACCTGTAGTAGTCACAGAACATGGGTGTCAAGGTAGCCAGACTCACCTGCAACTTATATACAGAGAACCTAGCTGTTCAGGGCAAGCCATCTAGCACAGATTCTGGCTAAGCAAGAATGCATATGCAAAGGTACTCTCATGTCTCCCTCTCCTGAGTTCCCGATTCAATCCAATCCCTCACTATCATCCAAAAACTGCCAATGGGGTAAGCTGTGGCACCCCTCAGAATTTAGGGGAATGAGCCTGTCTAGTCACATTTGTCTGCCTACTCAGCCTCCAGACTCTTAGTCCACTGATCAGGGCAGCAGATTACAAGCCCAGAAAGAGCTGTGTTTCAACATAGATGGGAACTGTGTTTGATCAAACAATAGTGGATGAACCCGGCCCCTTACACCTACCCTTTGGATCCAGCTAAAGCTATTGCTCCTGTGGCCTCAATCCCTGATCATGGTGTCATGGGGTCCACAAATCACACTCAGAGAGATTCCCAGAAGTAGGCATGTATGAGTGTGCCACACAAAGTCGCTCTGCTTGCAGGAAACACAAAATCCCTGGGCCCTTTCTAGAGACAAACAAAAGAAATATGGATGCCTCCATTGGCTGAATTTGGAGCTTCCAGTGGAGATCACAGCCCCGAACCTCACCTGAGGGCCTGGCTGCTGCTAATAAAGGCTATTGGAAACACCTGTTACCACTTGGGCCCTGAGGACATATTCAGGAATCCCTCCAGGAGCTAGTAGGCTGGCAGACCTCCTGACCCAGGGATAGCTGTGCTCCTAGTTGGGAAGGCCTTCTGGCCAGAGGTGAGAATATTACCTAGATACAAGAAAGAACTTCAGGTTTCAAAAGGAATAGAAAGCCCATGAGTAACTTGGAAAAGACATTACACAGCAATCAAAACACACTCATTCTGAACCCTAAAAGCTTCCATTTCGCGTGGAAAATATGGAAACTGGTGTGGCTATAAGTACCACAGATCCATTACATTCGGCCCAATAGAGGGAAAGCACAATGTTTGTGCCAGGGGGATAGAGTTTCACTTCTCTTGACCTGGGCTCTCATGGAATAAGGACAAGTGTGGTGCAGGCAATTGAGGAGGGCTACATTTAGGCTGAGTGTCAGCCTCAGGGCCCTGGAGAATGGGAGTCAAGCACAGAGGGCCTGGGTAGCTGCAGCTTGAGATGCACATATGCCTGTTACCTGCAGCAGGATAGCTTTCTTTCAGTTCCCCTATGTACTAAGTCATATCCATGAGACTAAATAATCCAAAGGGCAAAGAATGGAAATTTTCAACTCCAGGAAGACAGAGTCTACAATGCATGCACTGACTTCCAGTAAAGGCCCAGTGAGGAAGGCAGTCAGATAGACAGAATGACAGAGACAGAAAATTACTGAAATTCTGGCCCTGTGTTGATCAGTGCCAGAGCACTGAAGACTAACCCTCCATGCCCATGCATACTTCTTTCAAGTGTCATTGTTATTTTATGTTTGTGAGGAAACATTTCACTTAGAACATCTACATCTTAGCCCATTCTGAGAATCAACACGGCCAGCAGCCCACTCTCCAAAACTGCACTCGCCTCTCCAAATTGGAAGTAATCTTAGTGATTCTCCAGCCAAGATGCAGGCTGGAGTATCTCATCTTGCTGGTCCAGCCTCAGCCTGTCCTGTGTGCAGGGAACTGCACTATATCTATTTCTTCTTTGATTTACAGTTTTGGTATAGGACTCCGTGGACAAAAAGAGCAAGAGGGAAGTAGATGATTTGGCAGCTGTAGTTTGTGCTGAGACAGATTTGTAGAGTGATAAGAGGTATACGAATGGCTCTGTGAGATGTCTCTCATGACTGTGGCTCAGAAGGGCCAGGTGTATCCACGTTACTACCCTAATCCAGAGCTGAGCAGGTCTCTAGCTAAAAAAACATTTTCAGACCTCTACATGTTATATATATATATATGGAGAGAGAGAGATACCCTGATGTAGTCATTTTATACAATGGATTCGATATGAAATTTAGAAAATTGATTGCTAAAACCTGGAGAGAAACTGTGCATCAGGAAAATAATTGTCTAAAGGACTGAAATCTCCAAATCATTAGCTATATGCAGCTCCATTGGGACCGGTTGAAAAATGCTCGAGAAGGAACTCATCCAGGAGACTCTCCACATGGACAGGCACCACAAGTTTCCTAGTCTGGCAACAGACACAGGGCATCTGGTATTTCCCAGTGCAAGCCTCAGGGGAAACCCCCCCCTTCAGTGTCTCAGAATTCAAAAAACTCCTACACTGTGTTCATTGATTACAGCATCAAACCTTGCTTGTAGAGATTTTAAGGCAGCAGCTCTCATGCCCACAGACCACAGACATCCCCAGCCTTCACCATATGCTGTACTACCAGAATTGAGAGTAATTGTGTGTGTGTGACTGTCTTTCTGTCTGTCTGACTGTGTGTGTCTGTGTGTGCTTAGAGCTCACCTGTAGTATTCTCAGAGCATGGGTGTCAAGCGAGCCAGCCTCACCTGCAACTTATGTCTATAGAACATAGCTCATCAGGGCAAGCCAGCTAGCGCTGATTCTGGCTAACCAAGAATGCATGTGCAAAGGGAATCTCATGTCTAAATCTCCTGAGTTCCCTATTCAATCCCATGCCTCACTATCTATCATCCAAACACGGCGAAAGGGGAAGCTGGGGCACCCCTCAGAATTCAGGGGCATGAGCAGGTCCAGTCACGTTTGGCTGCCTACTCAGCCTCCAGTCTCTCAGTCCACTGCTTAGGGCAAAAGATTACAAGCACAGAAAGTACCCAGAAAGAGCTGTGTTTAAACATAGATGGGAACTGTGTTCGACCAAACAATAGTGGATGAACCCGGTCCCTTACACCTACACTTTGGGTCCGGCTAAGGCAATTGCTGATTATTTATTGGAATAAAAAGACAGGAATTGAGAGAGAAGGGAGGGATAGAGAGTTTGAGACACAGAGATAGACATCTGCAGCACTTCTGCACCACATGTAAAGATTTCCCCCGCAGGTGGGCACCAGGGTCTTGAAGACCAGTCCTCCTGCATTGTAACATGAGAGCTTAACTGGGTGTGGCACCACCTGATGGGACACTGTTTTTAGCAAGGAATAGAAATTCTCGTGGCAAGGTAATAAATAAATAAATGAAAGTGCATTGACATTAACTCAGTGGAAACACACAGGGACATATACATCTCTGTTACCTGTATTACTTATTAATTGATTCATTGATTGCCCAAGGGGTTATTGCCGCAGCTCAGGGCCTGCGCCATGAATAATCCACAGCTCCTGCGCTCCATTTGTTCCCATTTCGCTGCCCTTGTTGCTTGGTCACTCCGGTGGTTATTGTTGCTGTTGTTGTTCTTACTGACACTTGCATAGGACAGAGAGAAAAAGAGAGTAGGGGAAACACAGAGTGGGAGAGAAACATAGAGCCCCTAAAGACCTGATTCACCCCCTGTAAAGTGACTCCCCTGCAGGTGGGGTTCTGGGCGCCACACCCCAGAACCTTCCACCTGTCCCCTCTTTTCGTGAGCTCCACAAGCCCTTAACCCTCTGACATACCGCCAAACCTACCTGCATTTACTTTTAAGGCAATATGACCTGCCTCATTTTGAATCCTCATTATCCTGAGGATCAGTCCTGGAGACAGTGTCATGACATGACACGCGGAGATCTCTGGTATCAGAGAGCACCTGGAACAGCAGCTGGGGCTCTAGTGCCAAGGCAGGAGCAACTCCCGATCCACCTTCCATGGAGTCCACCTGCCTGCATTTTGGTCCTTTTCCCTCCAAAAAAGGTTTTTCCCTTTTTTCACTGAGAAACAGGCAGCAGACAGGTTACCCAGGCAGGGGAAATAAAATAAAAAGCTCTTTTTTTTTAACCATAGCGAATGACCACATTCTGGGAAGTACAGGTTTTGAACCTGAAAACTCTGTGTATCTCCTAGTCCACTGAAAGAGCCACTAGCCCAGCCAGATCTCACGCTCAGATGGGGTGTTTTTGCTAGTCAAAGGTCTGCACAGCGCACGAGGGATTGGGCGGGCTGAGATCCAAATGTTACATTGTATATAGACTGTTTGCAGTTCTTGCTCCCCAGGACATTGGACTGTCTCAACTCCATCCCTTACAACATGAAAAAAAGACTCTTGACAACCTCGAGCAAATGAAGTCTGGGCGAGGGGAGCTGGTTGCATGTCTGCGCTGCTCAAGCACAGGTGTCTGTGGGGAGCCGTGGCAGAGGCTGTAAGGGGGCGAGGAGGCAGAAGGAGACTGTTTGAGAGGCAGCTGCAGGCAGGGGAGCCTGTGAGGGTATGCAGGGCTGTGTGTGGGTGTGGTGGCAGGGGGTTAGGGCAGGTCCCCCTCCTGGATGGTGAGATGGCAGCTGGGCTGGCCCTGGGCCCCCAGGTCTGAATGGCAGAAGCAGGGTGGCAATAAAGTAGCGCAGGGAGGCACACAGTAGATGTTAGTTGGAGAGCTGGGGGACAGAGGGCATGGGGAAAGGGGGCATCCTTGAGGAGGGTTCTGGACTAGAGTGTGGGGGGAGCTGGAGGTAGGGAAGGTCCCAGGAACCAGTAACTGACACGAACAGATTCCGGCACCCACCCACTGGATAGAAGCTGCAGCAGCCAGAGCAGCAGCCCTGGCTTGCCTAGGCCAAGGGCCTTGAGTGAGTCCCTCTGAGGATGAGGAAGAGGAGGAGGAAGTTGCTGAGGACTTATTCGGATGCAATCTCCGCCCCCAGGTTTTTCTATGCCCCGCTTAACCCTACATTGCCCCCTTTCAACCAATCCTGGCCCTACACGTCACCCCTGGTTGTCGCCCAATAAAAAGCCCCCTCTCCCCTCCCCTCGCTCTCTCTGGGCTCTCGGCTCTCCCTCTCTGCGATTTGTGTACCCCTTTGCTCTGGACGTCCGCTCTCTTCTCCGTGGTGCAGCCCAACACCAGACCGCCGCAACAACATCTGGCGCCCAACGTGGGGCACGAACCCACGACCCTGAGATTAAGAGTCTCATGCTCTACCGACTGAGCATGCTCTCCCCTCGTGGTGGGCCATTGCCGGCTGGCTCCACGTGGTCTGAACCAAACCTCCCCCCCATCCTATTATAAAGACTTGTGTACCCCTTTGCTCTGGACGTCCGCTCTCTTCTCCATGGTGCAGCCCGACACCAGACCGCCGCAACAACATCTGGCTCCCATCGTGTTCCGTACCAACACCATGCCTGGCCTGAGGTCTCCAAAACTGCCCAGACACAGGTAAGTGGCATCCGCCCACTTCTGTGGCCCTGCGTTTCCCTCCACCATGGGATTTTTTCCGTTTTATGAGGAGGTGTCCCAGACATTCTATCCTTCTCTCCTGGGACAGGCTTTCGATCTCAGAGACGTTTTAATTTTTGCTACACCATGGGTTCTCATGGCTATATTTACTATTTTCAGGATATGTACAAGGCCTCCTGCCAAAAGGTTAAGTGACCTTGAGGCTGAGATACAGGAGTCAAAGGATATTTGCTTAGGACTTAAACACCCTAAGCAATCTGCAGTCAGCCCCAAAACCACTGCCTCCGGAGACACGTGTTGGGTTTCTCCTGGGGCAGCTTCCACTTCCACGACCCCTCCCCCCACTGCCCCTGAAGACACGTGTTTGGCTGCTCTTTGACCCCTCCCCCAGCTGTCCCCACAGACACGTGTTCCGCTCCTTCTGCAGACAAGTGTTTGGTCCCTTCTGTGGCAGACATGTGTTCAGTTCCTTCTGCTTATCTGGCCCCGCCCCCTGTTTCCCCTGAGGCTTCCGGTTCTCTAGCCCCTCCCCCTGCCGTTCTGCTTTCAGCTCCGCCTGAGGCTTCCTCGTCCCTGACCCTGCCCCCTGCTGATACGTCACCATTAAGGGACCTAGTGGCTCAGATACGAGAGCTAAAGGATATTTTTTCAGCATTTAAGGATTTTAAACCATGTGCAGTCCACCCTGGGAGCTCCATCCCCGTAGATATGCGTTTAGTCTCCCCTGCTTCTGATGCTTTGTTTGGAGCAGGAGCTTATGAATCTGGAGCTCAGCAGGCAGAAGCCAGGTTTCCAACCATTTATTTTGAACAGGTACGCATCTGTGCAACACAAGCATGGGAAAGGGTGACCACACCAGATGTAGATCCATCAGCTCCCATTAACTCTTTTCACCAAGGCTCTGATGAGTCATTGGCGAGCATCATCTCAAGGGTGAAGAGAAGCTTAGAGAGAAAGGTTTATAATCCTGACGTCCGCAAACTACTCCTGCGCTCTATTGTTTGGGAAGGCATGAAACCACAATACCGTCAGGTATGCCTTAATCTTAAACACCTACACCCAGATAATTGGATTCTAGCGACACAGGAACTTACATCAGGCAATTATGGGACACCCGCTACGACGCACGTCTATGCAGTTGCCCCACCTAAGCAAAACGGGGCCTGCCTTCAATGCAGTCACCAAGGACATTGGCGTAACCAATGTCCTGATAAGTTGAGACCATGCCTCCAGTCAGGGAAACCACGCCTCCAGCCAGAGCAACCCCGCTTTCATTCAGGGAGCCAGAGACCACGTACTGTTTGTCCAAAATGTCGTAAGGGGTTTCATTGGAAGAGAGATTGTCGGTCCCAATTTCATAAAGATGGTTCGCCCCTGAATGGTACAAATTCGGGGCCTGAGGTTTTGTGGACCACTCCTGTTTTAGAACAAGGTCACCCTTCTATGACAGTAAAGATTGGCAATATTCCTTTTAAATTTTTGATTGACACGGGGGCAGCAAAGACGATTTTAAGGCAAGAAGAGGTTCCCCAAGATTGGGAACTCATCCCTGGACCCAATTTACATGGAATAGGAGGGAAGACGAGAGCATTTTACACATGAGACTCGCTTATGTGGGAAGACCCAGAAGGTTCTACCGGACACTTCTGCCCTTTGGTAGCTAATATTAGCACCAACTTACTGGGCAGGGATCTTCTGGAATGTCTTAATGTTAGGATATCCACAGACGCCTCTGCAGAGCGTAAAACTCATTCCTGCGATACAAGGTCTATTCAGCACCCCCAATACTAAATGCCACGGTTCGTAGCCAAACACCCCGATTAAGCTGGCTTTCTAATGAACCTGTCTGGGTGGAACAGTGGCCTTTACCTAGGGATAAGCTAAAAATTTTAAAAGAGCTCGTCCGAGAGCAGTTGTCCTTGGGACACATTCGTCATTCTCGAAGCCCATGGAATACTCCTGTCTTTGTGAATAAAAAGCACTCGGGAAAATGTCGCCTCCTTCAAAATCTACGTGCAGTAAATAAAACCATGCAGGTCTGGGGCTCCCGCCAAAGGGGTTTGCCTCTTTCTTCTGCAATTCCCACGGGAATTCCAATCATAGCTATTGATATACAAGATTGTTTTTTCTCTATCCCCTTGCATCCGCGAGATTGTAAACGTTTTGCCTTCTCTGTTCCGTCTATTATTAAAGCCAGCCCCGCTGATAGATTTGAGTGGGTGGTGCTGCCCCAGGGTAAAAGAGGCCTTAATATAGCCCCTGAGAAGATACAGCTAATCCCTCCAATATCCTTCCTAGGTTCAGAGATTTCTCTAACGCAAATTCGTCCCTTAAAACCTAATGTTGCCTTCCCTTCTAACCTTACTCTTGCTTCTTTACAAAGGTTTCTAGGAAATTTAAATTGGCTTAGGCAGTATCTCTATCTGCCCACAAGCTGCCTCCAACCACTGTTTGACCTGTTGAAAGGAAACAAACAGCCTCTTCAAAACCTAATTTAACTCCTGAGGCATCCTTGGCACTGGAAAGGGTTAACCAGGCCCTCCAGGACATGCACCTTGTTCGATTCTCCCCCTCCTCTCCGGTAAACCTTCTAATCTTCAACTCCACCCCCACAGTAGTAGGGGCACTGTGGCAAGACCATGGGGTTCTCGAATGGCTTCACACGCCAGTAGGAGGAGCTCCAAGACTCCTCACTGAGATAGACGCATTAGTATTCATGGTTCGCCATATGAGAAATAGGTCTGTGCAGGTCTTAGGGAAAGAACCGGATTTAATCATTCTGCCCTTTTCTCTCACAGATACAGAGTGGCTTATATGCAATCATTCCCACTTTGCGATAAGCTTCGTGGGGTTTCCAGGACAAATAGATAACCATTTTCCTTCTAATAAATTGATAGCTTCTTTACCACTTCTGCACTCTACAAGCACCTAAACATTTCTCTCGGGATCCTATTACCTCTGCTCCTACAATCTTAAAATTTTAATGCTTGACCTGCCATAGTGAGAGCACTTTACTGGCTCCTGCATTATTTAATTAAGATCTTGCTATTCAGACTTTTAAGATTAATCTCCATTGATAAAAGCCAATGCTCTCTGACAGATAGATGTAATTCACCTACCCATGTTTAGTAAACAAAAACTTTTTTCTCTCAGTTGATTTTTTCTAAATTTATGTGGGCTACAGCTCAAACAAGAAAAATTAAAACACTTAAGCTTAATTAATTTAGAAAAAAGGGGGAATGCACCCCCCAGTATTCAGTTGGCTAAAGTGTCAATGAAGTAACATACTAAACCTTTTTAATATTTACAAAAATTTCAATTGTCCATTTATTATATCTCATTGACAAAGTCACCCACTTTTACAGTTAGAGACATATTTCCCTTTTGTCTTTTTTCAACACTGGATGTCCATGTTTGTTTTCCTAATCTGGCAACACACACAGGGCATCTACTACTTCCCAGAGCAAGGCTTAGGGAAAAAACCTCTCCTTCTTTAGAGTCATTACATCAGAAAATAAGAAAAGTGACCAAGGGCCAAGGAGAGCTACAATGGTGTCAATATTGAGCTGTAAATCAGAATGTGCCAAGTGTTTTGCACAAAATAATCTGTGCCACAGTGATTCTGTTGTTCTCTCTCCCTCCCTCACACACACACACAAACACACAACAACACACACTCACAGTTATACACACACACATCCAAAGAGGCAAAGGCACAAACTGAATTATACACATGCACACTGGACAGCTTCTGCAAGGCAGGGCCCTGGGTGAACCCTGCTTCGCACTTCCTGGAAGCATGCCCAGCCTTTTAAGGCCAACTCTGAGCTCACATTGTCAGGTTAACTTCAGAAGGCCTGCAGACAGGGCACCAGCCATGCTCTGAAAAGCCAGAGGCCTAGGCCACGCCCAGAATCCCTGCCATCAATATCACTGGCCAGTGTGCTAGGACACGCCCAGGAGTGTCAAGGCCCCTAGTCAGTGATTGGTCAGCAACCTTGAGCACCGCCCACACGGCCCTGCAGCAAGCTCATTGGGCAAACTCTGGAATGCGCGCCCACCAGAAACTTCTGCTGGAAAGAGACGAGAATTCAAAAACCTCCTACACTGTGTTCATTGATGACAGGTTCAAAGCTGGCTGTAGAGATTGTAAAGCAGCAGCTCTCATGCCCACAGACCCAGACAGCCCCAGTCTTTACCATATGCTGTACTATCAGAGCTGACAGTAATGTGTGTGAATGTCTGTCTGTCTGTCTGTGTCTGTGTGTGCTCAGAGATCACCAATGGAGAGTCAAAAAGAAGACGGATGACTCCTATGGCTAAAATAGGAGCTTCCAGTGGCGATCACAGCAACGCCCCCCACCTGAGTGCCTGGCTTCTGCTAATAAAGGCAATTGGCATCACCTGTTACCACTTGGGGCCAGAGGACATACTCAGGAATCCCTACAGGAGCTAGCAGGCTGGTAGACCTCCTTACCCCGGAATAGCTGTGCTCCTACTTGCTAGGGCCATTGGGCCAGAGTTGAGAATATTCCATAGATACAAGAACAAACTTCAGGTTTCAAAAGGATTTGAAACCCCAGGAGGCACTTGGAAAAGACATTTCACAGCCGTCAAAACACCCTTTGTGAACCCTGGAAGCTTCCATTTTGCACGGAAAATCTGGACAGTGGTGTGGCCATCAGTACCACAGATCCTTTACATTCGGCCGAATAGAGGGAAAGCACAATGTGTGTTTCAGGGTGGTAGATTTTCACTTCTATTGACCTGGGCTCTCATGGAATAAGGACAAGGATGCTGTGCAGGAAATTGAGGATGCTGCATATAGGCTGAGTGTCAGCCACAGGGCCCTGGAGAATGGGAGTCAAGCACAGAGGGCTTGGACAGCTGGAATTGGAGATGGACATATGCCTGTTACCTGCAGCAGGATCTCTGTCTCCTCAGTTCCACTCTGTTATACGCCATATGCATGAGACTAAGTAATCCAAAGGGCAAAGAACGGAAAATTTCAACACCAGGAAGACGGAGGTCACAATGCATGCACTGACTTGCACGAAGGGTCCAGGGAAGAAGGCACGTAGAGACAGTCAGGGAGACAGAATGACCGTGACTGAAAAGGACAGAAATTCTGATCCTGTGTTGGCCAGTGCCAGAGCACTGAAGACAAACCCTTCATTCCCATGCATACTTCTTACAAGTGGCATTGTTATTTTATGTTTGTGAGGAAAGGTTGCACTTAGAACATCTAGGTCTTAGCCCACTTTGAGAAGCAACACTTGGCCTGCAGCCCACTCTCCAAAACTGCCCTTGCCTCTCCAAATTGTAAGTAGTTTTAGTGATGCTCCAGCCAAATGCAGGCTGGCGTCTTTCATCTCCCTGGTCCAGCTTCAGCCTATCCTGTGTGCAGGGATTGGCACTATGTCTATTTCTTCTTTGATTTACAGTTTTGGTATAGGACTCGGTGCACAAAAAGAGCAAGAGGGAAGTAGATGATTTGGCAGCGTAAGTTTGTGCTGAGAGATATTGTAGAGTGATAAACCATATGGCTCTGTGAGATGTCTCTCATGACTGTGGCTCAGAAGGGCCAGGTGTATCCGCATTACTACCAGAATCAAGAGCTGTGCACGTCTCTAGCTAAAATATTTTTTCAGACCTCTACATGTTATATATATATATATATATATATATATATATATATATATAGAGAGAGAGAGAGAGAGAGAGACAGAGAGAGAGACAGAGAGAGACAGCAAGACACTGATGTAGTCATTTTCTACAATGGATGCGATATTACATTCAGACAATTGATTGCTAAAACCTGGAGAGAAACTGTGCATCAGAAAAGAATTGTCCAAAGGAGTAAAATTTCCAAATCATTAGCTATATGCAGCTCCAATGGGACCTAGGGAAAAAGGCTCGAGAAGGAATTCGCCCAGGACACTCTCCACGTGGACAGGCACCACAAGTTTCCTAGTCTGGCAACACACACAGGGCAGCTGCTAGTTCCCAGTGAAAGCCTCAGGGCAAAAACCTCTCCCTCTCCAGTGTCTTTACATCTGAAAATAAGAAAAGTGACCAAGGGCCAAGGAGAGCTACAATGGTGTCAATATTGCGCTGTAAATCAGAATGTGCCAAGTGTTTTGCACAAAATCACCTGTGCCACAGTGATTCTGTTGCTCTCTCTCTCTCCCTCCCTCACACACACACAAACAAACACACACTCTCACAGTTACTCACACGCACAAATCCACAGAGGCACAGGCAAAACGGAGTTATACACATGCACACTGGACACCTTCTGCAAGGCAGGGCCCTGGATGAACCCTGCATCGCACTTCCTGGAAGCATGCCAAGCCTTTTAAGGCCAGCTCTGAGCTCCCATTGTAGGCCTTACTTCATAAGGCCTGCAGACAGGGCACCAGCCATGCTCTGATATGGCAGAGGCATAGGCAACGCACAGAACCCCTGCCAGCAATGTCATTGGCCAGTGTGCAAGGACACGCCCAGGAGTGTCAAGGCTCTTAGTCAGTGATTGGCCAGCAATCTTGAGCACCGCCCACACGGCCCTGCAGCACGCTCATTGGGCAGCCTCTGGAAGGCCCGCACACCAGCCACTTCTGCTGGAAAGAGATGAGAATTCAAAAACCTCCTATACTGTGTTCATTGATGACAGGTTCAAAGCTGGCTTGTAGAGATTGTTAGGCCGCAGCTCTCATGCCCACAGACCCCAGAGCCCCAGCCTTCACCATATGCTGTACTACCAGACCTGACAGTAATGTGTGTGTATGTGTGTGTGTGTGTGTGTGTGTGTGTGTGTGTCTGTCTGTCTTTGTCTGTGTGTGCTCAGAGCTCACCTATAGTAGTCTCAGAGCATGGGTAGGAAGGTAGCCAGCCTCACCTGCAACTTATGTACAGAGAACCTAGCTGTTCAGGGCAAGCCATCTAGCCCACATTCTGGCTAAGCAAGAATGCACATGCAAAGGGACTCTCATGTCTCCCACTCCTGAATTTCCGATTCAATCTTATGCCTCACTATCATCCAAACACTGCCAACAGGCTAAGCTGGGGCACCCCTCAGAATTCAAGGGCAGGAGCCTGTCCAGTCACGTTTGGCTGCCTATTAAGCCTCCAGACTCTCAGTCCACTGCTCTGGGCAGCTGCTTAAAAGCCCATAATGAACCCAGAAATACCTGTGTTTCAACATAGATGGGAACTGTGTTTGACCAAACAATAGTGGATGAACCCGTCCCCTTACAACTACCATTTTGGTCAGGCTGAGGCAATTGCTCCTGTGGACTCACAATCCCTGATCATGGTGTTCTCCTGTCCACACATCACACTCAGAGAGATTCCCAGAAGTAGGCATGCATGAGTGTCCCATACAAAGTTGCTTTGCTTACAAGAAGCACAAACTCCATGGGCCATTGCTATGGAGGACAAAAGGAAGATGGATGCCTCCATTGGCTGAATTAGGAGTTTCCAGTGGAGAACACAGCCCTGCCCCTCACCTGAGGGCCTAGCTTCTGCTAATAAAGGCAATTGGAAACACCTGTTACCACTTGGGGCCTGAGGACATTCTCAGGAATCCCTCCAGGAGCTAGCAGACTGGCAGACCTCCTGACCCCGGGATAGCTGTGCTCTTAGTTGGGAGGGCCTTTGGGCCAGAGGTGAGAATATTCCCTAGATACAAGAACGAACTTCAGGTTTCAAAAGGATTTGAAACCCCAGGAGGCACTTGGAAAAGACATTTCACAGCCATAAAAACTCCCTCTTTCTGATCCCTGGAAGCTTCCGTTTTGCATGGAAATTCTGGAGACTGGTGTGGACCTCAGTACCACAGAGCCATTACATTCGGCCCAATAGTGGGAAAGCAAAATCTATGTGCCAGGGTAGTAGTGTTTCACTTATCTTAACCTGGGCAGCTGCAGCTGGAGATGGACATATGCCTGTTACCTGCAGCAGTAACACTGTCTCCTCAGTTCCACTGTATATTACTCCATATGCACGAGACTAAGTAATCCAAAGGGCAAAGAAAGGAAAATTTCAACACCAGGAAGACCGAGTTCACGATGCATGCACTGACTTCCACAAAGGTTCCAGGGAAGAAGGCAGACAGAGACAGTCTGAGAGACAGAATGACAGTGACTGAAAAGGACAGAAATTCTGGCCCTGTGTTGATCAGTGCCAGAGCACTGAATACAAAGCCTCCATGCCCATGCATCCTTCTTACAAGTGGCATTGTTATTTTATGTTTGTGAGGAAAGGTTACACTTAGAAAACCTAGGTCTTAGCCCACTCTGAGAAGCAATATTTGGCCTGCACCCCACTCTCCAAAACTGCCCTTGCATCGCAAAATTGGAAGTAGTTTTAGTGATGCTCCAGCCAAATGCAGGCTTGCATATTTCATCTCCCTGGTCCAGCCTCAGCCTGTCATGTGTGCAGGGAACTGCAATATGTCAATTTCTTCTTTGAATTACAGTTTTCGGATAGGACTCGGTGGATAAAATGAGCAAGAGGGAAGTAGATGTTATGGCAGCGGTAGTTTGTGCTGAGAGAGATTTGTAGAGTGATAAACGATATGGCTCTGTGAGATGTCTCTCATGACTGTGGCTCAGAAGGGCCAGGTGTATCCATTTTACTACTCTAATCCACACCTGTGCAGGTTTCTACCTAAAAATATTTTCATATCTCTACATGTTACATATATATATATATAGAGAGAGAGAGAGACCTCTACATATATAGAGATAGAGACACTGATGTAGTCATTTTCTACAATGGATTCGATATGACATTCAACAATTGATTGCTAAAACCTGTAGAGAAGCTGTGCATCAGGAAAAGAATTGTCCAAAGGAGTAAAATCTCCAAATCTTTAGCTATATGTAGCTCCAAGGGACCTATCGAAAAAGGCTCGAGAAGGAACTAATCCAGAAGACTCTCCACATCGACAGACACCACAAGTTTCCTAGTCTGGCAACACACACAGGGCAGCGGCTAGTTCCCAGTGCAAGCCTCAGGGAAAAAACCTCTCCCTCTTCAGTGTCTCAGATTTCAAAAACCTCCTACACCGTGTTCATTGATGACAGGATCAAACCTGGCTTGTAGAGATTGTAAGGCAGCAGCTCTCATGCCCACAGACCACAGACAGGCCCCCCCTCACCTGAGGGCCTGGCTGCTGCTAATAAAGGCAATTGGAAATAGCTGTTACAACTTGGGCCCTGAGGACATACTCAGGAATCCCTCCAGTAGCTCGCAGGCTGGCCGACCTCCTGACCCCAGGATAGGTGTGCTCCTAGTTGGGAAGGCCTTCTGGCCAGAGGTGAGAATATTCCCTAGATACAAGAACGAAGTTCAGGTTTCAAAAGGATTTGAAAACCCATGAGGCACTTTTAAAAGACATTTCACAGTCATCAAAACACCCACTTTCTGAACCCTGGAATCTTCCGTTTTGCATGGAAAATCTGGACACTGGTGTGGCCATCAGTACAACAGATCCTTTACATTTGGCCCAATAGAGGGAAAGTACAATTTGTGTGCCAAGGGGATAGTGTTTCACTTCTCTTGACCTGGGCTCTCATGGAATAAGGACTAGGATGATTTGTTTGAAGGTGAGGAGGGCTGCATTTAGGCTGAGTGTCAGCCTCAGGGCCCTAGAGAATGGGAGTCAAGCACAGAGGGCCTGGACAGCTTCAGATGGAGATGGACATATGCCTGTTACCTGT
Source organism: Erinaceus europaeus (assembly GCF_950295315.1). Taxonomy (NCBI): domain Eukaryota; kingdom Metazoa; phylum Chordata; class Mammalia; order Eulipotyphla; family Erinaceidae; genus Erinaceus; species Erinaceus europaeus. The sequence goes on from NW_026647169.1 coordinate 1,109,274, forward strand.
AGTAGGATCGCTTCCTCCTCATTTCCCCACTGTACTGTGCCTTATGCACGAGATTAAATAATCCAAAGGGCAAAGAGTGGAAAATTTCAACACCATGAAGACCGAGTTAACAATGCAAGCACTGACTTCCAGTAAGGGCCCAGTGAAGAAGGCACGTAGAGACAGACAGAGAGACAGAATGACAGTGACAGAAAAGTAGAGAAATTCTGGACCTGTGTTGATTAGTGCCAGAGCACTGAAGACAAATCCTCCATGTCCATGCATACTTCTTACAAGTGGCATTGTTATTTTATGTTTGTGAGTAAAGGTTACACTGAGAACATCTATGTCTTACCCCACTCTGAGAAGCAACACTCGGCCTACAGCCCACTATCCAAAACACCCCTGGCGTCTCGAAATTGGAAGTAGTATTAGTGATGCTCCAGCCAATATGCAGGCTGGCTTATTGCATCTCCCTGATCTAGCCTCAGCCTGTCCTGTGTGCAGAAAACTGCACTATGTTTATTTCTTCTTTAATTTACATTTTTGGCATAGGACCCAGTGGAGAAAATGAGCAAGAGGGAAGTAGATAATTTGGCAGCCTTAGTTTGTGCGGAGAGAGATATGTAGAGTGATAAGAGGTATAGGAACGGCCCTGCGAGATGTCTCTCATGACTGTGGCTCAGAAGGGTCAGGTGTATCCGCATTACTACAATAATCCAGAGCTGTGCAGGTCTATAGCTAAAAATATTTTCAGACCTCTACATGTTACATATATACATAAATATATATATATAGAGAGAGAGAGAGAAAGAGAGAGAGAGAAAGAGAGAGAGACACTGATGTAGTTATTTTCTACAATGGATTCAATATGACATTCAAATAATTGATTGCTAAAACCTGGAGAGAAACTGTGCATCAGGAAAAGAATTGTCCAAAGGAGTAAAATCTCCAAATCATTAGCTATATGCAGCTCCAATGGAACAGAGCAATATTGCCTCGAGTAGGAACTCATCCAGGACACTCTCCACATGGACAGGCACCACAAGTTTCCTAGTCTGGCAACACACACAGGGTAGCTGGTAGTTCCCAGTGCAAGCCGCAGGTAAAAAACTTCTCCCTCTTCAGTGTCTATACATCTGAAAATAAGAAAAGTGAACAAGGGCCAAGGAGAGATACAATGGTGTCAATATTGAGCTGTAAATCAGAATGTGCCAAGTGTTTTGCACAAAATCACCTGTGCCACAGTGATTATGTTGTTCTCTCTGTCTCTCCCTCCCTCACACACACACACACAAACACACACTCTCACAGTTACACACACGCACACATCCACAGAGGCACAGGCACAAACGGAGTTATACACATGCACACTGGACAGCTTCTGCAAGGCAGGGCCCGGGGGGAACCCTGCTTCGCACATCCTGGAAGCACGCCCAGACTTTGAAGGCCATCTCAGAGCTCTCATTGTTGGGCTTACATCAGAAGGCCCGCAGACAGGGCGCCAGCCATGCTCTGATATGCCAGAGGCCTAGGCAACGCCCAGAAACCCTGCCAGCAATATCATTGGTCAGTGTGCTAAGAAACCCACAGGATTATCAAGGTCCCTAGTCAGTGATTGGCCACCAACCTTGAGCACTGCCCATAAGGCTCTGAAGCACGCTCATTGGGCAGACTCTGGAAGGCCCGCCCACCAGCCACATCTGTGGAAAGAGATAAGAATTCAAAAACCTCCTACACTGTGTAAATTGATGACAGCTTCAAAGCTGGCTTGTAGAGATTGTAAGGAAGCAGCTCTCATGCCCACAGATCCCAGACAGCCCCACCCTCCACCATATTCTGTACTACCAGACCTCACAGTAATGTGTGTGTGTGTGTGTGTGTGTGTGTGTGTGTCTGTCTATCAGTCTGTGTCTGTGTGTGCTCAGAGCTCACCTATAGTAGTCTCAGAGCATGGATGACAAGGTAGCCAGCCTCACCTGCAACGTATGTACAAAGAACTAGCCGGTAGGGCAAGCCAGCTAGCCCAGATTCTGGCTAAGCAAGAATGCACATGGAAAGGGACCCTCATGTCTCCCTCCCCTGAGATCCCGATTCAATCTCACGCGTCACTATCATCCAAACACTTCCAACGGTGTAAGCTGGGGCACCCCTTAGAATTCAGGGGCAGAAGAGTGTCCACTCACGTTTGGCTGCCTACTCAGCCTCCAGATTCTCAGTCCACTGCTCAGGGCAGCAGATTACAAGCCCAGAATGAACCCAGAAAGAGCTGTGTTTCAACATAGATGGGAAATGTGTTTGACCAAACAATAGTGGATGAAACCGGCCCTCACACTTACTCTTTGGGTCCGGCTAAAGCAATTGCTCCTGTGGCCTCACAATCCATGATCATGGTGTCCTGGTGTCCACACATCACACTTAGAGAGATTCCCAGAAGTAGGCATGCATGAGTGTCTTATACAAAGTCGCTCTGCTTGCAGGAAGCACAAACTCCCAGGGCCCTTGCTATGGAGAGACAAAAGGAAGAAGGATGCCTCCATTGGCTGAATTACAAGCTTCCAGTGGAGATCACAGCCACGCCCCTCACCTGAGGGCTTGGCTGCTGCTAATAAAGGCAATTGGAATCACCTGTTACCACTTGGGGCCTGAGGATATATTCAGTAATCCCTCCAGGAGCTAGCAGGCTGGCAGAACTCCTGACCCTGGCATAGCTGTGCTCCTAGTTGGGAGGGCCTTCTGTCCAGAGGTGAGAGTATTCCCTAGATACAAGAACGAACTTCAGGTTTCAAAAGGATTTGAAACCCCAGGAGGCACTTGGAAAAGACATTTCACAGCCATCAAGACACCCTCTTTCTGAACCCTGAAATCTTCCGTTTTGCATGGAAAGTCTGGACACTGGTGTGGGCATAAGTTACACAGTTCATTTACATTTGGCACAATAGCGTGAAAGCACCATGTGTGTGCCAGGATGGTAGAGTTTCACTACTCTTGACCTGGGATCTCATGGAATAAGGAAAAGGATGTGGTGCAGGAAATTGAGGAGGTCTACATTTAGGCTGAGTGTCAGCCACAGGGCCCTGGAAATGGGAGTCAAGCACAGAGGGTCCGGACAGCTGCAGCTGGAGATGGACACATGCCTGTTACCTGCAGCAGGAACGCTGTCTCCTAAGTTCTCCTCTGTACTACGCCATATACATGAGACTAAGTAATCCAAAGGGCAAAGAAAGGAAAATTTCAACACCTGGAAGACCAAGTTCACGATGCATGCACTGACTTCCACGAAGAGTCCAGGGAAGAAGGCACGTAGAGACAGTCAGAGAGACAGAATGACAGTGACTGAAAAGGACAAATTCTGGCCGTGTATTTATCAGTGCCAGAGCACTGAATACAAACCCTCCATGCCCATGCATACTTCTTACAAGAGGCATTGCTATTTTATGTTCATGAGGACAGGTTACACTTAGAACATCTAGGTCTTAGCCCACTCTGAGAAGAAACACATAGCCTGTGCCTACTCTCCAAAACTGCCCTTGCCTTTCCAAATTGGAAGTAGTTTTAGTGATGCTCCAGCCAAATGCAGCCTGCCTTATTTCATTTCCCTGGTCCAGCCTCAGCCTGTATTGTGCGCAGGGAACTGAACTATGTCTATTTCTTCTTTTATTGACAGTTTTGGGATAAGACTCGGTGGACAGAAAGAGCAAGAGTGAAGTAGATGATTTGGCAGCTGTAGTTTGTGCTGAGAGAGATTTGTAGAGTGACAAGAGGTAAACGAATGGCTCTGTGAGATGTCTCTCATGACTGTGGCTCAGAAGGGCCAGGTGTATCCGCATTACTGCCCTAATCCAGAGCTGCGCAGGTCTCTCGCTAAAATATATTTTCATACCTCTACATGTTGCATATATATATATAATATATATATATATTATATATATATATATATATATAGAGAGAGAGAGAGAGAGAGAGAGAGCAAGACACTGATGTAGTCATTTTCTACAATGAATGTGATATGCCATTCAGACAATTGATTGCTACAACCTGGAGAGAAACTGTGCATCAGGAAAAGAATTGTCCAATGGTGTAAAATCTCCAAATCATTAGCTATATGCAGCTCCAACAGGACCTAGCTAAAAAGGTTCGAGAAGGAACTCATCCAGGAGACTGTCCACATGGACAGGCATCACATGTTGCCTAGTCTGGCAGCACACACAGGGCATCTGCTATTTCCCAGTGTAAGCCGCAGGTCAAAAACTTCTCCCTCTTCAGTGTCTTTACATCTGAAAATAAGAAAAGTGAACAAGGGCCAAGGAGAGATACAATGGTGTCAATATTGAGCTGTAAATCAGAATGTTCCAAATGTTTTGCACAAAATCACCTGTGCCAAAGTGATTCTGTTGTTCTCTCTCTCTATCCCTCCCTCAATCACACACACAAACACACACTCTCACAGTTACACACACGCACACATCCATAGAGGCACAGGCACAAACGGAGTTATACACATGCACACTGGACAGCTTCTGCAAGGCAGGGCCCGGGGGGAACCCTGCTTCGCATATCCTGGAAGCACACCCAGCCTTTGATGGCCATCTCTAGGCTCCCATTGTTGGGCTTACTTCAGAAGGCCCACAGACAGGGCACCAGCCATGCTCTGATATGCCAAAGGCATAGGCAACGCCCAGAACCCCTGCCAGCAATATCATTAGCCAGTGTGCTAGGACACGTGCAGGAGTGTCAAGGTCCCTAGTCAGTGATTGGCCAGCAACCTTGAGCACCGCCCACACGGCCTTGAAGCACGCTCATTCGACAGTCTCTGGAAGGCCCGCCCACCATCCACATGTGCTGGAAAGAGATGAGAATCCAAAAACCTCCTACACTGTGTTCATTGATGACAGGTTCAAAGCTGGCTTGTAGAGATTGTAAGGCAGCAGCTCTCATGCCCACAGATCCCAGACATCCCCACCCTTCACATTATTCTGTACTACCAGACCTCACAGTAATATGTGTGTGTGTGTGTGTCTGTCTATCTGTCTGTGTCTGTGTGTGCTCAGAGCTAACCTATACTAGTCTCAGAGCATGGGTGGGAAGGTAGCCAGCCTCACCTTCAACTTACATACAGAGAACCTAGCTGCTCAGGGCAAGCCAGCTAGCCCAGATTATGGCTAAGCAAGAATGCATATGCAAAGGGACTCTCATGTCTCCCTCTCCTGAGTTCCCGATTCAATCTCATGCCTCACTACCATCCAAACACTGCTAACAGGGGAAGCTGGGGCACACCTCAGAATTCAGGGGCAGGAGCCTGTCCAGTCACGTTTAGCTGCATACTCGTCCTCCAGGCTCCCAGTCCACTTCTCATTGGACAGCAGATTACAAGCCCACAAATAACCCAGAAAGAGCTGTGTCTCAACATAGATGGGAACTGTGTTTGACCAAACAATAGTGGATGAACCCGGCCCCTTACACATCCCCTTTGGGTCCTGCTAAGGAAATTGCTCCTGTGGCCTCAGGATTTAGGAGGACTTGAAAAAATAAAAATAATGAAAACAAAAACCACAAGAAGACCAGATTACAACAGAAACATAGAAACCATCTGCTGAGAAACAGAGGGCTGCTTCAAAAATTCCCTAACACTTCAGGGTCCAAGGAAATTAAGATTTCCAGGAAAAGAAAACAAACACATACGTATTGAAGCTTACACTAGAAAAAGGAGGGAACTTCTGGGCTATGATAATTACAATAAGGATGCTGATAGAAACACCATTAGAAATGCTACTGGAGGGAGTCAGGCTGTAGCGCAGCGGATAAAGCGCAGGTGGCCCTAAGCACAAGGACCTGCATAAGGATCCTGGTTCAAGCCGTGGCTCCCCACCTGCAGGGGTGTCTTTTCACAAGTGGTGAAACAGGTCTGCAGTTGTCTATCTTTCTCTCCCTCTCTCTGTCTTCCTCCTCCCTATCCATTTCTCTCTGTCCTATCCAACAACAATGACAAAAATAATAACTACAACAATAAAACAAGGGCAACAAAAGGGAATAAATAAATAAAAATAAATATTAAAAAAAGAAATGCTACTGGAAGGTTCTATTATTTATAAGTGTATTGTATCCTGCTCCAACTAGGTGGCCAATTATTAATGAAAAAGGAAGCTGTTATAAATGTGTTAATTCTGATAAAGATGAATTACATAGGACAATTCTAAAAATGACAGATATATATATATGTATATTTATATATGTGTATATATGGATTTATATCTTTTTTATAAAGTCTGAGAGATACTGCAATGGATATGAGGAGACAGAATATGGCTTGTGTCAGAGAGATACAAAACTGTGGCTCCAGAAGCCTAGGTTATATCACCAACAAAACAAGCCAGATCTCAGCAGTGCTCTAGTAACTCTATATATCTGGGCCTGTCAGTAAAATAAGTATATATGTAAAATATCAATGATTGAATTCAGAGTGTGTGAGAGCATGTGAGAGTTAGAGACAGAGAAGGCGAGAAGATAAATAGATGAGTTGGAAAGTGACCAGAAGTCAAAAACCTCCTACAATGTGTTCATTGATGACAGGTTCAAACCTGGCTTGTAGAGATTGTAAGGCAGCAGCTCTCATGCCCAGAGACCCCATACAGCCCCAGCCTTCACCATATGCTGTACTACCAGACCTGACAGTAATGTGTGTGTGAGTGTGTGTCTGTCTGTCTGTGTGTGTCTCTGTGTGCTTAGAGCTCACCTATAGTAGTCTCAGAGCATGGGTGTCAAGGTAGCCAGCCTCACCTGCAACTTATGTATAGAGAATCTAGCTGGACATGGCAAGCCAGCTAGCCCAGATTTTGGCTAAGCAAGAATGTATATGCAAAGGGATTCTCATGTCTCCCTCTCCTGAGTTCCTGATTCAATCCCATGCCTCACTATCAACCAAACACTGACAACGGGGTAAGCTGGGGCACCCCTCAGAATTCAGGGGCATGAGGCTGAGTAGGCAGTCACGTTTGGCTGCCTACTCATCCTCCGGAATCTCAGTCCACTGCTCAGGGCAGCAGATTACAAGCCCAGAATGAACCCAGAAAGAGCTGTGTTTCAACATAGATGGGAACTGTGTTTGACCAAACAATCGTGGATGAACCCTGCCCCTTACACCTACCCTTTGGGTCCGGCTAAGGCAATTGCTCCTGTGGCCTCACAATCCCTGATCCTGGTGTCCTGGTGTCCACACACCACACTCAGAGTGATTCCCAAAAGTAGGCATGCATGAGTGTCCCATACAAAGTCGCTCTGCTTGCAGGAAGAACAAACTCCCCGGGTCCTTGCTATGGAGAGACAAAAGGAAGACGGATGCCTCCATTCGCAGAATTAGATGCTTCCAATGGAGATCACAGCCCCGCCCCTCACCTGAGGGCCTGGCTGCTGCTAATAAAGGCAATTGGAAACACCTGTTACCAATTGGGGCCTGAGGACATACTCAGGAATCCCTCCAGGATCTAGCAGGCTGGCAGACTTCCTGACCCCGGGATAGCTGTGCTCATAGTTGGGAGGGCCTATGGGCCAGAGGTGAGAATATTCCCTAGATACAAGAACAAACTTCAGGTTTCAAAAGGATTTGAAACCCCAGGAGGCACTTGGAAAAGACAGTTCACAGCCATCAAAACACCCTCTTTCTGAATCCTGGAAGCTTCCGTTTTGCGTGGAAAATCTGGACACTTGTGTGACCATCAGTACCACAGATCCTTTACATTTGGCCCAATAGAGGGAAAGCATAATGTGTGTGCCAGGGTGGTACAGTTTCACTTCTCTTGACCTGGGCTCTCATGGAATAAGTACAAGTATGCTGTGCTGGAAATTGAGGAGGCTGCATTTAGGCTGAGTGTCAGCCACAGGGCACTGGAGAATGGGAGTCAAGCACAGAGGGCATGGACAGCTGCAGCTGGAGATGGACATATGCCTGTTACCTGCAGCAGGAACGCTGTCTCCTCAGTTCCCCTCTCCACTACGCCATATGAACGAGAATAAGTAATCCAAAGGTCAAGGAAAGGAAAATTTCAACACCAGCAAGACCGAGTTCACGATGCATGCACTGACTTCCATGAAGGGTCCAGGAAAGAAGGCACGTAGAGACAGTCAGAGAGACAGAATGACTGTGACTGGAAAGGACAGTAATTCTGGCCCTGTGTTGATCAGTGCCAGAGCACTGAAGACAAACCCTCCATGCCCATGCCTACTTCTTACAAGTGGCATTGTTATTTTATGTTTGTGAAGAAAGGTTACACTTAGAACATCTAGGTCTTAGCCCACTCGGAGAAGCAACACAAGGCCTGCGGCCCACTCTCCAAAACTGCCCTCGCCTCTGCAATTTGGAAGTAGTCTTAGTGATGCTTCAGCCAAATGCAGGTTGGCGTATTTCATCTACCTGGTCCAGCCTCAGCCTGTCCTGTGTGCAGGGAACTGCACTAAGTCTATTTCTTCTTTGATTTACAGTTTTAGGATAGGACTCAGTGGACAAAATGAGCAAGAGGGAAGTAGATGATTTGGCAGCGGTAGTTTGAGCTGAGAGAGATATGTAGAGTGATAAACGATATGGCTCTGTGAGTTGTCTCTCATGACTGTGGCTCAGAAGGGCCAGGTGTATCCACTTTACTACCCTAATCCAGAGCTGTGCAGGTCTCTAGCTAAAAAATATTTTCAGACCTCTACATGTTACATATATATGAGAGAGAGAGACTGATGCAGTCATTTTCTACAGTGGATTCGATATGCCATTCAGACAATTGATTTCTAAAACCTGAAGAGAAACTGTGCATCAGGGAAAGAACTGTCCAGAGGAGTAAAATCTCCAAATCATTAGCTATATGCAGCTCCAACGGGACAGATCAAAAAGGCTCCAGAAGGAACTCATCCAAGAGACTCTCCACATGGACAGGCACCACAAGTTTCCTAGTCTGGCAACACACACAGGGCAGCTGCTAGTTCCCAGTGCAAGCCACGGAGCAGAAACCTCTCCCTCTTCAGTGTCTCAGAATTCAAAAACCTCCTACACTGTGTTCATTGATGACAGGATCAAACCTGGCTTGTAGAGATTGTAAGGTAGCAGTTCTCATACCCACAGATCCCAGACATCCCCAGCATTCACCATATGCTGTACTACCAGACCTGACAGTAATTTGTGTGTTTGTCTGCCTGTCTGTCTGTCTGCTTGTGTGTGTCTGTGTGTGCTAAATCTCACCTGTAGTAGTCTCAGAGCATGGATGGCAAGGTAGCCAGCCTCACCTGCAACTTAGGTACAGAGAACCTAGCTGGTCAGGGCAAGCCAGTTAGCCCAGATTCTGGCTAAGCAAGAATGTATATGCAAAGGGACTCTCATGTCTGAATCTCCTGAGTTCTCTATTCAATCCCATGCCTCACTATCTATCATCCAGGGAAGCTGGGGTACCCCTCAGAATTCAGGGGCATTAGCCTGTCATGTCACATTTGGCTGCATACTCAGCCTCCAAGCTCTCAGTAAACTGCTCAGGGCAGCAGTTTACAAGCACAGAAAGTACCCGGAATGCGCTGTGTTTCAACATATATGGGAACTGTGTTCGACCAAACAATAGTGGATGAACCCGGTCCCTTACACCTACACTTTGGGTCCGGCTAAGGCAATTGCTCCTGTGGCCTCACATCCCTGATGATGGTGTCCTGGTGTCCACACATCACACTCAGAGAGATTACCAGATGTAGGCATGCATGAGTGTCCCATACAAAGTCGCACTACTTGAAGGTAGCACAAACTGCCCGGGACCTAGCTATGGACAGACAATAGAAAGATGGATGCCTCCATATGCTGAATTCAGAGCTTCCAGTGGATATCACAGCCCCGCCCCTCACCTGAGGGCCTGGCTGCTGCTAATAAAGGCTATTGGAAACAGATGTTAGCACTTGGGCCCTGAGGACATACTCAGGATTCCCTCCAGGAGCTAGCAGGCTGGCAGACCTCCTGACCCCGGGATAGCTGTGCTCCTAGTTGGGCAGGCCTTCTGGCCAGAGGTGAGAATATTACCTAGATACAAGTAATAACTTCAGGTTTCAAAAGGATTTGAAACCCCATGAGGAACTAGGAAAAGACTTTTGACAGCCTTCAAAACACCCTCTTTCTGAACACTAAAAGCTTCCGTTTTGCATGGAAAATATGGACACTGGTGTGGCAATCAGTACCACAGATCCTTTACATTCGGACTAATAGAGGAAAGGCACAATGTGTGTGCCAGCTGGATAGAGTTTCACTTCTCTTGACCTGGGCTCTCATGGAATAAGGAGAAGGATGCGGTGCAGGCAATAGAAGAGGACTGCATTTAGGCTGAGTGTCAGACTCAGGGCCCTGGATAATGGGAGACAAGCACAGAGGGCCTGGACACCTGCAGCTGGAGATGGACATATGCCTGTTACCTGCAGCAGGATCGTTGTCTCCTCAGTTCCCCAATGTAATACGCCATATGCAGGAGACTGAATAATCCAAAGGACAAAGAAGTCCGAGATCAGGAAGTCCGACACCAGGAAGTCCGAGATCACGGTACATGCACTGACTTCCATAAGGGCCCAGTGAAGAAGGCACGTAGAGACAGTAAGAGAGACAGGATGACAGAGACACAAAAGGACTGAAATTCTGGCCCTGTGTTGATCAGTGCTAGAGCCCTGAGGACAAACCCTCCATGCCTATGCATACTTCTTACAAGTGGCATTGCTATTTTAAGTTTTTGAGGAAAAGTAACACTTAGAACATCTAGGTATTAGCCACTCTGAGGAGCAACACTTGGCCTGCAGCCCACTCTCCAAAACTGCCCCTTCCTCTCCAAATTGGAAGTAGTCTAAGTGTTGCTCAGGCCAAGATGCAGGCTGGCTTATTGCATCTCCCTGGTCCAGACTCACCCTGTCCTGTGTCCAGGGAACTGCACTATGTCTATTTATCTTTGATTTACAGTTTTGGGATAGGACTCGGTGGACAAAATGAGCAAGAGGGAAGTAGATGATTTGGCAGCTTTAGTTTGTGCTGAGAGAGATTTGTAGAGTGATAAATGATATTGCTCTGTGAGATGTCTCTCATGGCTGTGGCTCAGAAGGGCCAAGTTTATCCACATTACTACCCTAATCCATAGCTGTGCAGGTCTCTAGCTAAAAATAGTTTCAGATCTCTACATGTTACATATATATATATATATGTATATATATATATATGTATATATATATTTTAAATATAGAGAGAGTGACAGAAAGACACTGATGTATTCATTTTCTACAATGGATTCGATATGACATTCAGACAGTTGATTGCTAAAACCTGGAGAGAAACTGCATCAGGAAAAGAATTGTCCAAAGCAGTAAAATCTCCAAATCATTAGCTATACGCAGCTCCAACAGGACCTAGTGAAAAAGGCTTGAGAGGGAACTCATCCAGGAGACTCTCCACATGGACAGGCACCACAAGTTTCCTAGTCTGGCAACACACAGAGGGCAGCTGCTAGTTCCCAGTGCAAGCCTCACAGCAAAAACCTCTCCCTATTCAGTGTCTTTACATCTGAAAAGAAGAAAAGTGACCAAGATCCAAGGAGAGCTACAATGGTGTCAATATTGAGCTGTAAATCAGAATGTGCCAAGTGTTTTGCACAAAATCACCTGTGCCACAGTGATTCTGTTGTTCTCTCTCTCTCCCTCCCTCACATACACACACAAACACACAAAAACAAACACTCTCCCAGTCACACACGCACACATCCACAGAGGCACAGGCACAAACGGAGTTATACACACGTGCACTGGACAGCTTCTGCAAGGCAGGGCCCTGGGTGAACTCTGCTTCGCACTTCCTGGAAGCATGCCCAACCTTTTAACGCCAGCTCTGAGCTCCCATTGTGGGGCTTACTTCAGAAGGCCCGCAGACAGGGCACCAGCCATGCTCTGACATGCCAGAGGCCTAGGCCACGCCCAGAACACCTGCCAGCAATATCATTGGCCAGTGTGCTAGGACACGCCCAGGAGTGTCAAGGCCCCTAGTCAGTGATTGGCCAGCAACCTTGAGCACCGCCCACAGAGCCCTGCAGCACGCTCATTGGGCAGACTCTGGAAGGCCTGCCCACCAGTCTCTTCTGCTGGAAAAATATGAGATTTCAAAAACCTCCTACACTGTGTTCATTGATGACAGGTTCAAAGCTGGCTTGTAGAGATTTTAAGGCAGCACTCATGCCACAGACCCCAGACAGCCCCAGCCTTCACCATATGCTGTACTATCAGACCTGACAGTAATGTGTTTGTTTGTCTGTCTGTCTGTCTGTCTATGTCTGTGTGTGCTCAGAGCTCACCTATAGAAGTCTCAGAGCATGGGTGGGAAGGTAGCCAGCCTCACCTGCAAATTATGTACAGAGAACCTTGCTGGTCAGGGCAAGACAGTTAGCCCAGATTCTGGATAAGCAAGAATGCATATGCAAAGGGACTTACATGTCTAAATCTCCTGAGTTCTCTATTCAATCCCATGCCTCACTATCTATCATCCAGGAAAGCTGGGGCAACCATCAGAATTCAGGTACATGAGCCTGTGAAATCACTTTGGCTGCCTACTCAGCCTCCAAGCTTTCAGTCCACTGCTCAGGGCAGCAGATTACAAGCCAAGAATGAACCCAGAAAGAGCTGTGTTTCAACATAGATGGGAACTGTATTTGACCAAACAATAGTGGATGAACTCGTCCCCTTACACCTAACCTTTGGGTTTGGCTAAGGCAATTGCTCCTAAGGCCTCACAATCTCCAATCATGGTGGCCTGGTGTCCACACATCACACTCAGAGAGATTCCCAGAAGTAGGCATGCATGAGTGTCCCATACAAAGTCCCTCTGCTTGCAGGAAGGCCAAACTCCCGGGCCCTTGCTATGGAGAGACAAAAGGAAGATGGATGCCTCCATTGGCTGAATTCGGAGCTTCCAGTGGAGAACACAGCCACGCCCCTCATTACAGGTCCTGGCAGCTGCTAAAAAAGGTAATTGGAAACACCTGTTACCACACAGTGCCTGAGATCAAACTCAGGAATCCCTCCAGGAGCTAGCAGACTGGCAGACCTCCTGACCCCGGGATAGTTGTGCTCCTAGTTGGGAGGGCATTCTGGCCAGAGGTGAGAATATTCCCTAGATATAAGAACGAACTTCAGGTTTCAAAAGGATTTGAAACCCCAGGAGGCAATTGGAAAAGAAATTTCACAGCCATCAAAACACCCTCTTTCTGAACCCTGGAAGCTTCCGTTTTGCATAGAATATCTGGACACAGGTGTGGTCATCAGTACCACAGATCCTTTACATTCGGCCCAATAGAGGGAAAGCATAATGTGTGTGCCAGGGTTGTAGAGTTTCTCTTCTCTTGACCTGCACTCTCATGGAATAAGGACAAGGATGTGGTCCAGAAAATTGAGGAGGGCTGCATTTAGGCTGAGTGACAGCCACAGGGCCCTGGAGAATGGGAGTCAAGCCCAGAGGGCCAGGACAGCTGCAGCTGAAGATGGACATATGCCTGTTACCTGCAGCAGGAAAGCTGTCTCCTAAGTTCTCCTCTGTACTACGCCATATGCATGTGACTAACTAATCCAAAGTGCCAAGAAAGGAAAATTTCAACACCAGGAAGACGGAGTTCATGATGCATGCACTGACTTCCACGAAGGGTCCAGGGAATAAGGCACGTAGAGACAGTCAGAGAGACAGAATGACAGTGACTGAAAAGGAAAAATTCTGGCCCTGTGTTGATCAGTGCCAGAGCACTGAAGACAAACCCTCCATTCCCATGCATACTTCTTACAAGTGGCATTGTTATTTTATGTTTGTGAGGAAAGGTTACACTTAGAACATCTAGGTCTTAGCCCACTCAGAGAAGCAACACTTGGCCTACAGCCCACTCTCCAAAACGGCCCTTGCCTCTCCAAATTGGAAGTAGTTTTAGTGATGCTCCAGCCAAATGCAGGCTGGCGTATTTTATCTCCCTGGTCAAGCCTCAGCGTGTCCTTTGTGCAGGGAACTTAACTATGTCTATTTCTTCTTTGGTTTACAGTTTTGGGATAGGACTCTGTGGACAAAAAGAGCAAGAGTGAAGTAGGTGATTTGGCAGCTGTAGTTTGTGCTGAGAGAGTTTTGTAGAGTGACAAGAGGTAAACGAATGGCTCTGTGAGATGTCTCTCATGACTGTGGCTCAGAAGGTCCAGGTGTATCAGAATTACTCCCGAATCCAGAGCTGTGCAGGTCTCTAGCTAAAATATATTTTCAGACCTCTACAAGTTATATATATATAGAAATATATATATATATATATATATATATATATATATATATATATATAGAGAGAGAGAGAGAGAGAGAGAGAGAGAGAGAGGAAGACACTGATGTAGTCATTTTCTACAATGGATGCGATATGACATTCAGACAATTGATTGCTAAAACCTGGAGAGAAACTGTGCATCAGTAAAAGAATTGTCCAAAGGAGTAAAATCTCAAAACCATTAGCTATATGCAGCTCCAACAGGACCTAGCCAAAAAGGCTTGAGAATGAACTCATCCAGAAGACTCTCCACATGGACAGGCACCACAAGATTCCTCGTCTGGCAAAACACACAGGGCAGCTGCCAGTTACCTGTGCAAGCCTCAAGGAAAAAACCTCTCCCTCTTCAGTGTCTTTACATCTGAAAGTAAGAAAAGTGACCATGGGGCAAGGAGAGCTACAATGGTGTCAATATTGAACTGTAAATCAGAATGTGCCAAGTGTTTTGCACAAAATCACCTGTGCCACAGTGATTCTGTTGTTCTCACTCTCTCTCTCTCCCTCACACACACACAAACACAAAAACACACACTTTCACAGTTACATACACGCAAACATCCACAGAGGCACAAGCACAAACGGAGTTATACACATGCACAGTGGACAGCTTCTGCAAGGCAGGGCCCTGGGTGAACCCTGCTTCGAACTTCCTGGAAGCACGCCCAGCCTTTTAAGCTCGCATTGTCGGGCTTCCTTCATAAGGCCCACAGACAGGGCACCAGCCACACTCTGATATGCCAGAGGCCTAGGCCACGCCCAGAACCCCTGCCAGCAATGTCATTGGCCAGTGTGCTAGGACACGCCCAGGAGTGTCAAGTCCCCTAGTCAGTGATTGGGCAGAAACCTTGAGCACCGCCCACATGGCCCTGCAGCACGCTCATTGGGCAGCCTCTGGAAGGCCCGCCCACCAGCCACTTCTGGAAAGAGATGAGAATTCAAAAACCTCCTACTCTGTGTTCATTCATGACAGGTTCAAACCTGGCTTGTAGAGATTGTAAGACAGCAGCTCTCATTCCCAGAGAACCCAGACAGCCCCAGCCTTCACCATATGCTGTACTACCAGACTAGACAGTAATGTGTGTGTGTGTGTCTGTCTGTCTGTCTGTCTGTGTCTGTGTGTGGTCACAGCTCACCTATAGTATTCTCAGAGCATGGTTGGAAGGTATCCAGCCTCACCTGAAACTTATGTACAGAGAACCTAGCTGGTCAGGGCAAGCCAGCTAGCCCAGATTCTGGAAAAGCAATAATGCACATGCAAATTGACTCTCATGTCTCCCTCTCCTGAATTCCCGTTTCAATCTCATGCCTCACTATCATCCAAACTGCCAACGGGGTAAGCTGTGGAATCCCTCAGAATTCAAGGGCAGCAGCCTGTCCAGTCACGTTTGGCTGCCTACTCAACCTCCAGACTCTCAGTCCACTGCTCAGGGCAGCAGATTACAAGGAAAGAATGAACCCAGAAAGAGCTGTGTTTCAACATAGATGGGAACTTTGTTTGACCAAACAATAGTGGATGAACCCGTCCCCTTACACCTACCCTTTGGGTTCGGTAAGGCAATTGCTCCTATGGCCTCAAAATCTCCAATCATTGTGTCCTGGTTTCCACACATCACACTCAGAGAGATTCCCAGAAGTAGGTATGCATGAGTGTCCCATACAAAGTCGCTCTGCTTGCAGGAAGCACAAACTCCCGGGGTCCTTGCTATGGAGAGACAAAAGGAAGATGGATGCCTCCATTGGATGAATTAGGAGCTTCCAGTGGAGATAACAGCTCCTCCCCTCACCTGAGGGTCTGGCTCTGATAATAAAGGCAATTGAAAACACCTGTTACAATTTGCGGCCTGAGGACATACTCAGGAATCCCTCCAGGAGCTAACAGGCTAGCATACCTCCTGACCCTGGGATAGCTGTGCTCCGATTTGGGAGAGCCTTCGGGCCAGAGGTGAGAATATTCGAGAATATTCCCTAGATACAAGAACGAACTTCAGGTTTCAAATGGATTTGAAACCCCAGGAGGCACTTGGAAAAGACATTTCACAGCCATCAAAACATCCTCTTTCTGAAACATGGAAGCTTCCATTTTGCAAGGAAAATCTGGATACTGGTGTGGCCATCAGAACCACAGATCCTTTACATTTGGCCCAATAGAGGGAAAGCACAATGGGTGTGCCAGGGTGGTAAAGTTTCACTTCTCATGACCTGGGCTCTCATGGAATATGGACAAGTATGTGGTGCAGGAAATAGAGGAGGGCTGCATTTAGGCTGATTGTCAGCCACAGGGCCCTGGAGAATTTAAGTCAAGCACAGAGGACCTGGACAGCTGCAGCTGGAGATGGACATATGTCTGTTACCTGCAGCAGGAAAGCTGTCTCCTAAGTTCTTCTCTGTACTACGCCATATACATGAGACTAAGTAATCCAAAGGGCAAAGAAAGGAAAATTTCAACACAAGGAAGACCGAGTTCATGATGCATGCACTGACTTTCACGAAGGGTCCAGGGAAGAAGGCACGTAGAGACAGAGAGACAGGATGACAGTGACTGAAAAGGACAAATTCTGGCCCTGTGTTGATCAGTGCCAGAGCACTGAAGACAAACCCTCAATTCCCATGCATACTTATTACAAGTGGCTTTGTTATTTTATTTTTGTGAGGAAAGGTTACACTTAGAACATCTAGGTCTTAGCCTACTCTGAAAAGCAACACTTGCCTGAAGTCCACTCTCCAAAAGCGCCCTGGCCTCTCCAAATTGAAAGTAGTTTTAGTGATTCTCCAGCCAAATGCAGGCTGGCGTATTTCATCTCCCTGATCTAGCCTCAGCCTGTACTGTGTGCAGGAAACTGCACTATGTCTACTATGTCTATTTCTTCGTTGATTTACAGTTATGGGATAGGACTCGGTGGACAAAAAGAGCAAGAGGAAAGTAGATGATTTGGCTGCTGTAGTTTGTGCTGAGAGAGATTTATAGAGTGACAAGAGGTAAACGAATGGCTCTGTGAGATGTCTCACATGACTGTGGCTCAGAAAGGTCAGGTATATCCGAATTACTACCCGAATCCAGAGCTGTACAGGTCTCTCTCTAAAATATATTTTCAGACCTCTACATGTTATATATATATATATATATATATATATATATATATATATATATATATATATATAGAGAGAGAGAGAGAGAGAGAGAGAGAGAGAGCAAGACACTGATGTAGTCATTTTCTACAATGGATGCGATATGATATTCAGAGAATTGATTACTAAAAACTGGAGAGTAACTGTGCATCAGGAAAATAATTGTTCAAAGGAGTAAAATCTCATCCAGGAGACCCTCTACATGGACAGGCACCACAAGTTTCCTAGTCTGGCAACAAACACAGGGAGCTGCTAGTACCCAGTGCAAGCCTCAGGGCAAAAACCTCTCCCTCTTCAGTGTCTTTATATTTGAAAATAAGAAAAGTGACCAAGGGCCAAGGAGAGCTACAATGGTGTCAATATTGAGCTGTAAATCAGAATGTGCCAAGTGTTTTACACAAAATCACCTGTGCCACACTGATTCTGTTGTTCTCTCTCTCTCCCTCCCTCACATACACACACAAACACACACAAACAGACACTCTCACAGTTACACACACGCACACATCCACAGAGGCACAGTCACAATGGAGTTATACACATGCAAAATGGACAGCTTCTGCAAGGCAGGGCCCTGGGTGAACTCTGCTTCGCACTTCCTGCAAGCATGCCCAGCCTTTTAAGGCCAGCTCTGAGCTCCCATTGTAGGCCTTACTTCAGAAGGCCTGCAGACAGGGCACCAGCCATGCTCTGATATGCCAGAGGCCTAGGCCACGCCCAGAACCCCTGCCAGCATTATCATTGACCAGTGTGCTAGGACACGCCCAGGAGTGTCAAGGCTTCTAGTCAGTGATTGGCCAGCAATTTGAGTACTTCCCACACGGCCCTGTAGCAGGCTCATTGGGCAGCCTCTTCTGCTGGAAAGAGATGAGAATTCAAAAACCGCCTACACTGTGTTCATTGATGACACGATCAAAGCTGGCTTGTAGAGATTTTAAGGCAGCAGCTCTCAGGTCCACAGATCCCAGACACCCCCAGCCTTCACCGTATGCTGTACTACCAGACCTGACAGTAATGTGTGTGTGTGTGTGTGTGTGTGTGTGTGTTTGTGTCTGTCTGTGTGTCTGTCTATGTCTGTGTGTGCTCAGAACTCACCTATAGTAGTCTCGGAGCATAGGTGAGAAGGTAGCCAGCCTCACCTGCAACTTATGTACAGAGAACCTAGCGGGTATGGCAAGCCAGCTAGCCCAGATTCTGGCTAAGCAATAATGCAGATGCAAATGGAATCTCATGTCTCCCTCTCCTGAGTTCCCGATTCAATCTCATGCCTCACTATCATCCAAAGACTGCCAACAGGCTAAGCTAGGGCAACCCTCAGAATTCAAGGGCAGGAGCCTGTCCAGTCACGTTTGGCAGCCTACTCAGCCTCCAGACTCTCAGTCCACTGCTCAGGGCAGCAGATTACAAGCCCAGAATGAACCCAGAAAGAGCTGTGTTTCAACATAGATGGGAACTGTGTTTGACCAAACAATAGTGGATGAACACCGCCCCTCACACTTACCCTTTGGGTCCGGCTAAGGCAATTGCTCCTGTGGCCTTACAATCCCTGATCATGGTGTCCTTCTGTCCACACATCACACTCAGAGAGAATCCCAGAAATAGGTATGCATGAGTGTCCCATACAAAGTCGCTTTGCTTGCAAGAAGCACAAACTCCCAGGGCTCTTGCTATGGAGAGACAAAAGGAAGAAGGATGCCTCCATTGGTTGAATTAGGAGCTTCCAGTGGAGATCACAGCCCGGCCCCTCACCTGAGGGCCTGGCTGCTGTTAATAAAGGCAATTGGAAACACCTGTTACCACTTGGGGCCTGAGGACATACTCAGGAATACCTCCAGGAGCTAGCAGGCTGGAAGAACTCCTGACCCCGGGATAGCTGTGCTCCTAGTTGGTAGGGCCTTCAGGCCAGAGGTGAGAATATTCCCTAGATACAAGAACGAACTTCAGGTTTCAAAATGAATTGAAACCCCAGAAGGCACTTGGAAAGACATTTCACATCCATGAAAACACCCTCTTTGTGAATCCTGGAAGCTTCCGTTTTTCATGGAAAATCTGGATACTGGTGTGGCCATCAGTACCACAGATCCTTTACATTCGGCCCAATAGAGGAAAAGCACAATGTATGTGCCAGGTGGATAGAGTTTCACTTCTCTTGACCTGGGCTCTCATGCAATAAGGACAAGGATGTGGTGCAGGAAATTGAGGAGGGCTGCATTTAGGCTGAGTGTCAGCCACAGGGCCCTGGAGAATGGGAGTCAATCACATAGGGCCTGGACAGCTGCAGCTGGAGATGGACATATGCCTGTTACCTGCAGCAGGAACGCTGTCTCTTAAGTTCTCCTCTGTACTTCGCCATATGCAGGAGACTAACTAATGCAAAGGGTAAAGAAAGGAAAATTTCAACACCAGGAAGACTGAGTTCACGATGCATGCACTGACTTCCACGAAGGGTCCAGGGAAGAAGGCACGTAGACACAGTCAGAGAAACAGAATGACAGTGACTGAAATGGCCAAATTCTGGACCTGTGTTGCTCAGTGCAAGAGCACTGAAGACAAACCCTCCATGCCCATGCATACTTCTTACAAGTGGCATTGTTATTTTATGTTTGTGAGGAAAGGTTACCTTTAGAACATCTAGGTCTTAGCCCACTCTGATAAGCAACACATGGCCTGAAGCCCACTCTCCAATACTGCCCTCGCCTCTCCAATTTGGAAGTAGTCTTAGTGATGCTCCAGCCAAGATGCAGGCTGGCGTATTGCAGCTCCCTGGTCCAGCCTCAGACTGTCCTGTGTGCAGGAAACTGCACTATGTCTATTTCTTCTTTGATTTACAGTTTTGGGATAGGATTCGGTGGACAAAAAGAGCAAGAGGGAGGTAGAGGATTTGGCAGCGGTACTTTGTGCTGAGAGAGAATTGTAGAGTGATAAAAGGAATACGAATGGCTCTTTGAGATGACTCTCATGACTGTGGCTCAGAAGGGCTAGGTATATCCGCATTACTACCCTAATCCAGAGATGTGCAGGTCCTTAGCTAAAAAATATTTTCATATCACTACTTGTTACACACACACACACACACACACACACACACACACACACACACACACACACACACATATATATAAAGAGAGAGAGAGAGAATGATGTAGTCATTTTCTACAATGGATTCTATATGACATTCAGACAATTGATTGCTAAAACCTGGACAGAACCTGTGCATCAGGAAAAGAATTGTCCAAAGAAGTAAAATCTCAAAATCATTAGCTATATGCTGCTACAACGGGACAGAGCGAAAAAGGCTCGAGAAGGGACTCATCAAGGAGACTCTCCACATGGACAGTCACCACAAGTTTCCTAGTCTGGCAACAGAAACAGTGCATCTGGTAGTTCGCAATGCAAGCCTCAGGGCAAAAACCTCTCCCTCTTCAGTGTCTTTACATCTGAAAAGAAGAAAAGTGACCAAGGGCCAAAGAGAGCTACAATGGTGTCAATATTGAACTGTAAATCAGAATGTACCAAGAGTTTTGCAAAAAATATCACTTTATTATATACTCTGAGGGATACTGGCATGGAAATGAGGAGACAGAATATGGCTTGTGTCAGAAAGACTTACAAGCTGAGGCTCCAGCAGCCTATGTGAAATCGCCAACACAACAAGCCAGAGCTTAGCAGTGCTCTGGTAACTCTCTTTGTATAACTGGGCCTGTCAGTAAAATAAGTATATAAGTAAAATATTAATGATTGAAGACAGAGTGTGTGAGAGCATGTGAGAGTT
Organism: Erinaceus europaeus; assembly: GCF_950295315.1. NCBI lineage: Eukaryota > Metazoa > Chordata > Mammalia > Eulipotyphla > Erinaceidae > Erinaceus > Erinaceus europaeus. Next base: position 1,130,469 of record NW_026647169.1, read on the forward strand.
AGAGACAGAGAAGGAGAGAAGAGAAATAGATGAGTTGGAAAGAGACCATAATTCAAAAACCTCCTACACTGTGTTCATTGATGACAGGTTTAAACCTGGCTTGTAGATACTGTAAGGCAGCAGCTCTCATGCCCACAGACCCCAGACAGGCCCATCCTTCACCATATGCTGTACTACCAGAACTGACAGTAATGTGTGTGTGTCTGTCTGGCTGTATGTGTGTGTCTGTGTGTGCTCAGAACACACCTATAGTAGTCTCTGAGCATGGGTGGCAAGGTAGCCAGCCTCACCTGCAACTTATGTTCAGAAAACCTAGCTGGTTAGGGAAAGCCAGCTAGCCCAGATTCTGGATAAGCAAGAATGCATATGCAAAGGGACTCTCATGTCTCTCTCTCCTGAGTTCCCGATTCAATCTCATGCCTCACTATCATCCTAACACTGCCAATGGGGGAAGCTGGGGCACCCCTCAGAATTCAGGGGCAGGACCCTGTCCAGTCACGTTTGGCTGCATACTCAGCCTCCAGACTCGCAGTCCACTTCTCAGTGGACAGCAGATTACAAGCCCAGAAAGAACCCAGAAAGAGCTGTTTCTCAACATAGATGGGAACTGTTTTGACCAAGCATTAGTGGATGAATTTGGCCCATTACACCTCCCATTTCGGTCCTGCTAAGGAAAATGCTCCCGTGGCCTCACAATCCCTGATCATGGTGTCCTGGTGTCCACACATCACACTCAGAGAGATTCCCAGAAGTAAGCATCCATGAGTGTCCCATACAAAGTCGCTCTGCTTGCAAAACACAAACACCCGGGCCCTTGCTATGGAGAGACAAAAGGAAGATGGATGCCTCCATTGGCTGAATTAGGAATTTCCAGTGGAGATCACAGCCCCGCACCTCACCTGAGGGCCTGGCTGCTGCTAATAAAGGCAATTGGACACATCTGTTACCACTTGGGACCTGAGGACATAATACTTAGGAATCCCTCCAGGAGCTAGGAGGCTGGCAGACCTCCTGACCCCAGGATAGCTGTGCTTCTAGTTGGGAGGGCCTTCTGGCCAGAGGTGAGAATATTCCTTAGATACAAGAAAGAACTTCAGGTTTCAAAAGAACTTGAAACCCCAAGAGGCACTTGGAAAAGACATTGCACAACCATCAAAAGACCCTCTTTCAGAACCCTGGAAGCTTCCGTTTTGCGTGGAAAATCTGGACACTGGTGTGGCCATCAGTACCACAGATCCTTTACATTTGGCCCAATAGAGGGAAAGCCAAGCAACACTTGGCCTGCATACCACTCTCCAAAACTGCCCTTGCCTCTAAAAATAGGAAGTAGTTTTAGTAATGCTCCAGCCAAATTCAGGCTGGCGTATTTCATCTCCCTGGTCCTGCCTCAGCCTGTCCTGTGTGCAGGGAACTACACTATGTCTATTTCTTCTTTGATTTAAAGTTTTGGGATAGGAATCGGTGGACAGAAAGAGCAAGAGTGAAATAGATGATTTGGAAGGTATAGTTTGTGCAGAGAGATTTGTAGAGTGACAAGAGGTAAATGAATGGCTCTGTGAGATGTCTCTCATGATTGTGGCTCAGAAGGGCCAGGTGTATCCCCATTACTAAAACAATCCAGAGCTTTTCTGGTCTCTAGCTTCCAGAGGAGATCACAGCCCCACCCCTCACCTGAGGGCCTGACTGATGCTAATAAAGGCAATTGGAAACACCTTTTGCCACTTGAGGCCTGAGGACATACTCAGGAATCCCTCCAGGAGCTAGCAGGCTGGCAGACCTCCTGACCTAGGGATAGCTGTGCTCCTAGTTGGGAGGGCCTTCGGGCCAGAGGAGAGAATATTCCCTAGATACAAGAACGAACTTCAGGTTCCAAAGGATTTGAAACCCCAGGAGGCACTTGGAAAAGACATTTCACAGTTGAGGAGGGGAATGGACTAGAGAGTGGGGGGAGGTGTAGGCATGGAAGGTCCCAGGAACCAGGGACTGACAGGAACAGATTCCTGCACCCACCCACTGGATAGAAGCTGCAGCAGCCAGAGCAGCAGCCCTTTCTTGCCTAGGCCAAGGGCCCTGAGTGAGTCCCTCTGAGGATGAGGAAGAGGAGAAGGAGGTGGAGGAGGAGGAGGTGGAGGAGGTGGAGGAAGAGGAGGAGGAAGAAGAGGAGGAGGTTGAGGAGGAGGGGCAGGAGGGCAGCTGTCAGTAGGCAACGGGATTAATAGAGGCCTCCATTACGGAGGCTTGTGTCCAGGCAGGCACCCACCAACTATCAGGGGAAGCTCAGGGCACTCAGAGACCTGGTTTGGGTATCTTTGGGGCGGGGACTGTCAGTCACTCAGCAAGACTGTGTGCCAGTGCACATGGTGGGACAGGGGCCTGGCGGAACTTGGTCCCCAGCCTTGGGCTGTCAGATGCCAGCCCCTTGCCCAGACACACACCAATCTGCCCATAGCCCCTTTGCCTGGCCGACCTGCACCTGCTTTGGCCTGGGGCCCTGGCTCTGGTGGTTGGCCACCACCCCTAAGGTCAAGTTCATGGTGGGGGTCATGGCTGCTGGTCAACTGGATGGGCGGGGTCCCCGTGGCCTAGCAACCACAGGAGCCCTCTGTGATGTCCCAGCCACTGGCATTCTGTGCTGGCCACACTGGCACTGTGCAGCCCAACTGCCCTGCCACTAGTTCAGCAGCAGAGCCCAGACGCCTGGGCCCTGGCACAGAGGGACGGAAGGATGGGAAGACAGTGCTGACCGATGAGGGACCTCAGGGCTGGCAGCCAAGAGAAGACAGGTGGAGGTGTTCCCGGGATCCTGGGAGCCCAGTCCAGAGCTGCCTGCATGCCTGCCTGCCTTCATGGAAGTCTCTATGCTGCCTTTGTCCAGGTAGGTTTCTCTGGTCCCCTCCACTCCTGTCCTCTCCTGTCCTCCCCTGTCCTCACCATCCACTCCCCTCTCCTCTCCTCTGCACTTTGCTTCTCTCCTTTGTCCTCTCTTCCGGGTACCCTGCTCAACAGGTCAATGGATTGGTTTTGTAGAGGCCGAGTACCATCTAGGGGTACTTGTGACCATTGGTGTCAGAGCCCTAGTCTATATCAAATGGAAAACATGAATTCATCAATAAAAAAATGAATAACCACCTAAATAAATAAATAAATAAATATAAAAACTGGGTTAAAAATACATGGCGTCTTTCCTTTCTGCATATGGTATGCTGTGAGGATCTTAACGAGGAAAGCATTGTCCTGAGTAGCTCCTTTAAAGAAGTGGAATATTTCATTTTCCTTTTTCTTTTTTGACATTCCATTTTCTTCATTATTTATTGGAATAAAAAGACAGGAATTGAGATATAAGGGAGGGATAGAGAGTTTGATACACAGAGAGAGACACCTGCAGCTCTTCTGCACCACTTGTAAAGATTTCCCCCGGCAGGTGCGGACCAGGGTCTTGAAGCCCAGTCCTCCTGCATTGTAACATGAGTGTTTCACTGGGTGAGGCACCACCTGGTACCCTTGACGGGACACTGTTTTTAGCAAGGAATAGAAATTCTCGTGGCAAGGTAATAAATAAATTAAGAAAAAAATAAACGTGCATAGACATTAACTCAGTGGAAACACACAGGGACATATACATCTATGTTACCTGTATTACTTATTCATTGATTGATTGATTGCCTCAAGGGGTTATTGCCACAGCTCAGTGCCTGTGCCACTAATAATCCACACCTCCTGCACTCCATTTTTTCCCCTTTCGCTGCCCTTGTTGCTTGGTCACTGTGGTGGTTATTGTTGCTGTTATTGTTCTTACTGACACTTGCATCGGACAGAGAGAAAAGGAGAGAGCAGGGGAAATACAGAGTGGGCGAGAAACATAGAACCCCTAAAGACCTGCTTCACCCCCTGTAAAGCGACTCCCCTGCAGGCGGGGGTCTGGGCGCCACACCCCAGACCCTTCCACCTGTCCCCTCTTTTCGTGAGCGCCACAAGCCCTTAACCCTCTAACATACCGCCAAACCTCCCTGCATTTACTTTTTAAGGCAATATGACCTGCCTCGTTTTGAATCCTCATAACCCCGGGCACCGCACCCGCAGCCCCACAGCCCTGCAGCCCGCAGGAGGCTGACGCCATCACGCAGGAGCCCGATGCCACCACGCAGGAGCCCGATACCACCATGCTGGAGCCCGACGCCAAAACACATTAGACCGACACCAACATACAGGAGCCCAATATCAACATGCAGGAGCCCGATGCCACCACGCAGGAGCCCAATTCCAGCACACAGGCCAGCCCACAAGGGTCGGCTCTCCACCGCGTGGCGCAGGGCACTGGACGCGTGATCCCTCCATGCCGCTCAGCCACTGCAAACAGGGAAGCAGACATGGTAGGGCCATGGGGCAGGGCCGTGGCGGACTATCATGGCCGTCATCCCTGGGCACCTAGGCCCACGCCTTCTTCAAAGATGGCCTGCCTGCCCTCTTTCTATGAATTCTGGCACCATCCCGGGCCTCCCAGACCCCCGGACTCCCTGCTGAAACTGGGCACACGAGATCTCCAGCCGCCGGTCCGGTCTGAAGGCAGACAAGCTGGAGTATGCAGAGATTTGTGCAGAGATCGCAACCTGCAATTCCTAAAAGTGAAGCTGCGTGGGAAGCCACCTCTGGATGGTGAACCCCCCCCCCCAACAAATAAGACAGTACAGATTTAAATTCGTGTTTAAAATGACATGTCTTCGTAACAAAGGTTTATCTCCTTGTGTATTAATGACCATGTTTATGTGTATGTTTAAAGTTTGGTAAACAGTAGGTTTAAGGCTAAATTCTTACTAGTCAAAGTTAAATGAAAAAGGTTTTCAACGTAATTCTCATAAAGATAAAATTAACTTACATTTAAAGTCTAAGGTAAAAATTAGTTAACAAGCAATATATTTTAACTAAGTTAGGCTAAACAAAAGGTTAAATAGATTTGTTGATATGTAAAACTCTCCACAACTTTCTCTATTAGAAATGGTAGATCGCACAATGGCTATGCTAATTATTCTAATGCCTGAGGTTTCCTCTCCGGCCCACACCTAGGGTGTGTCTCCATCTTGAATGGGTGTAACAAAAGGATAAAAGACGTTGTTGATATGTAAAAGTCTCAAATTCCCTCTCTTAGAAATGTTGGATCGTGCATTAGATATGCTAATAACAATTTTTGTTTCATAGTAAGTAATTTGCAGCCAGCTGCCTTTAGGACTCTAGGCCGTTCCCCGCCCCCATGCAAATGCCCATCAAAGAAAGTACGCCCCCAGAGGCAAGAAATGATTTTTTAAGCTGATAAAGTTTAGTTCGTGCCAGTTTCTTTTTTTAAAAATGCCTGTAATGCCTGTACGATATAGGTTTCTGTTCACCCCACACCCTTGATACTATAGTAATTTATTTAAAAAGAAAAGGGGGAATTGTCATATGCTTTACATTAGTTTGTTCTAGCCCTCCGCCCACAAGAGAATTGGATCAGTCCTGTTAATTTTGCGGGCCAGCTTGGCCCCGCCCCAAGGAAACCCGAGAGAGGGTTCCTGATTCCGAGAGTTCCTGAGTTCCTGAGATTGAGGGTTGAAGAGTTACAGAGAAAGAGAGTGTTCCACAGTAGAAGAGTTTTCAGAGGGTTTCCCAGTACGAGAGTTCCAGAGTTCCAGAGTTGAAGAGTTCCCGAGTTACAGAGTTAGAGGGAGTGCTTGTGCCACCACAAAGAGACAGCCAAGTTCTGTTTGGTGATTAGTTTGTATTAGTTTGTGAATCATTGTTCCTGAATAAAGAAATAGAGCTTCCATGCCCTGCCTTTGTCTCCGCGTCTCTGTTCACCACTGCAAAGCTAACTCAGCCAGCAAGAGCCTTCCGAAATTTTAACAACAGCTATGGACTAGAGAGTGGGCAGAGCTGGAGGCATGGAAGGTCCCAGGAACCAGGGACTGACAGGAACAGATTCCTGCACCCACCCACTGGATAGAAGCTGCAGCAGCCAGAGCAGCAGCCTTGGCTTGCCTAGGCCAAGGGCCCTCAGTGAGGCCCTCTGAGGATGAGGGACAGGAGGAGGTGCAGGCGGAGGATTAGGAGGAGGTGGAGGAAAAGGAGGAGGAAGGAGATGAGGAGGAGGAGGAGGTGGAGGGTCAGGAGGGCTGCTGTCAGTAGGCAACGGGATTAATAGAGGCCTCCATTATGGAGGCATGTGTCCAGGCAGGCACCCACCAACCCTCAGGGGCAACTCAGGGCACCCAGGTACCTGGAGTGGGTATCTCTGGGTCAGGGACTGTCAGTCAGTCAGCAAAACTGTGTGTCAGTGCACATGGTGGGACAGGGGCCTGGCGGAACTTGGTCCCCTGCCCTGGGCTGTCAGATTCCAGCCCCTTGCCAAGACACACACAAATCTACCCATAGCCCCTTGGCCCGGCCGACCTGCACCTGCTTTGGCCTGGGACTCTGGCTCGGTGGCTGGCCACCACCCCTCAGGTCAAGTTCAGGGTGGGGGTCATGGCTGCTGGTCAACTGGATGGGCGGGGTCCCTGTGGCCTAGCAACCACAGGAGCCCTCTGTGATGTCCCAGCCGCTGGCATTCTGTGCTGGCCACACTGGAACTGGGCAGCCCAACTGCCATGCCACTAGGTCAGCCAGCAGCGCCCAGACGCCTGGGCCCTGGCACAGAGGGACGGATGGATGGGAAGATAGTGCTGACCAGCGATGGACCTCACGGCTGGCAGCCAAGAGAAGACAGGTGGAGGTGTACCCGTGATCCAGGGAGTCCAGGCCAGTGCTGCCTGCATGCCTGCTTGCCTTCCTGGATGTCTGTATGCTGCCTTTGTCCAAATAGGTTTCTCAGGTCCCCTCCACTCCTGTCCTCTCCTGGCCTCTCCTGTCCTTACCATCCACTCCCCTCTCTTCTCCTCAGCACTTTGCTTCTCTCCTTTGTCCTCTCTTCCAGGTGCCCTGCTCACCAGCTCCAGCACTTGTGATGGTTCTCCAGTGACAGCTGTTCACAACCCCTTGCAACACCTACCTGCCCCTGAGGTGACCCAGGTCACAGGGTCTCCGGATCAACACACCCACAGCCCCCAACACATTCCCTGGTTCAGCCCCTCTGCCCTATTCAGCCGAACTGGCCCCTTGGCAACCTATATATGCATCGTTGTTTTTCTTCACCATTCAACGAGAGATCACCTTTTGTACTTTGGTTGGTTGACTGGTGGATGGATGGATGGATGGACAGATAGATGGATGGATGGATAGCTGGATGGATAGCTGGATGGGTGGATTGATGGATGGACAGGTCAATGGATTGGTTTTGTAGAGGCCGAGTACCATCTAGGGGTACTTGTGACCATTGGTGTCAGAGCCCTAGTCTATGTCAAATGGAAAACATGAATTCATCAATAACAAAAATGAATAACCACCTAAATAAATAAATAAATAAATATAAAAACTGGGATAAAAATACATGGCGTCTTTCCTTTCTGCATATGGTATGCTGTGAGGATCTTAACGAGGAAAGCATTGTCCTGAGTAGCTCCTTTGAAGAAGTGGAATATTTCATTTTCCTTTTTCTTTTTTGACTTTCCATTTTCTTGATTATTTATTGGAATAAAAAGACAGGAATTGAGAGGGAAGGGAGGGATAGAGAGTTTGAGACACAGAGAGAGGCAGCTGCAGCACTTCTGCACCACTTGTAAAGATTTCCCCCGGCAGGTGGGGACCAGGGTCTTGAAACCCAGTCCTCCTGCATTGTAACATGAGTGCTTCACTGGGTGTGCCACCACATGGTACCCTTGATGGGACACTGTTTTTAGCAAGGAATAGGACATCTCGTGGCAAGGTAATAAATAAATAAATGAAGAAAAAAATAAAAGTGCATTGACATTAACTCAGTGGAAACACACAGGGACATATACATCTCTGTTACCTGTATTACTTATTGATTGATTGATTGATTGCCTCAAGGGGTTATTGCCACAGCTCAGTGCCTACGCCACGAATAATCCACAGCTCCTGCACTCCATTTGTTCCCCTTTCGCTGCCCTTGTTGGTTGGTCACTGTGGTGGTTTGTTGCTGTTGTTGTTCTTACTGACACTTGCATCAGACAGAGAGAAAAGGAGAGAGCAGGGGAAATACAGAGTGGGCGAGAAACATAGAGCCCCTAAAGACCTGATTCACCCCCTGTAAAACGACTCCCCTGCAGGTGGGGGTCTGGGCGCCACACCCCAGACCCTTCCACCTGTCCCCTCTTTTCGTGAGCGCCACAAGCCTTTAACCCTCTGACATACCGACAAACCTCCCTGCATTTAATTTTAAGGCATATTTGACATGCCTCGTTTTGAATTCTCATTATCTTGAGGATCAGTCCTGGAGACAGTGTCATGACACGACACACAGAGATCTCTGGTATCAGAGAGCACCTGGAACAGCAGCTGGGGCTCTTGTGCCAGGGCAGGAGCAACTCCCCATCCACCCTCCATGGAGTCCACCTGCCTGCATTTTGGTCCTTTTCCCTCCAAAAAAGGTTTTTCCCTTTTTTCACTGAGAAACAGGCAGCAGACAGGTTACCCAAGCAGGGGAAAATTAAATAAAAAGCTTTTGTTTTTTCTTTTTTTTGAACAGTAATGAATGACCATCTTCTGGGAAGTACATTTTTTGAACCTGAAAACTCTGTCTGTCTGTCTTCTAGTCCACTGAAAGAGCCACTAGCCCAGCCAGATCTCATGCTCAGATGGGGTGTTTTTGCCAGTCAAAGGTATGCACAGCGCACTAGGGATTGGGTGGCCTACCCAAATGTTACATTGTACATGGACTGTTTGCAGTTCTTGCTCCCCAGGACATTGGACTGTCTCAACTCCCTCCAGTACAGCATTAAAAAAAGACTCTCCACAACGTTCGAGCAAATGGAGTGGGGGCGAGGGGAGCTGGTTGCATGTCTGCGCTGCCCAAGCCCAGGTGTCTGTGGGGGGCCGTGGCAGAGGCTGTAAGGGGGCTAGGGGGCAGAAGGAGACTGTTTGAGAGGAAGGCTTCAGGCAGGGGAGCCCGTGAGTGTGTGCAGGGCTGTGTGTGTGTGTGGTGGCAAGGGGTTAGGGCAGGTCCCCTTGCTGGATGGTGAGGCCCTGGGCCCCCAGGACTGAAGGGAAGAAGCAGGGTGGCAGTAAAGTAGCGCAGGGAGGCACACAGTATATGTTAGTTGGAGAGATGAGGGACAGAGGGAATGGGGAAAGGGGGCATCCTTGAGGAGGGGTCGGGACTAGAGAGTGGGGGGAGCTGGAGGCATGGAAGGTCCCAGGAACCAGGGACTGAGAGGAACAGATTCCTGCACCCACCCACTGGATAAAAGCTGCAGCAGCCAGAGCAGCAGCCCTGTCTTGTCTAGGCCAAGGGCCCTGAGTGAGTCCCTCTGAGGATGAGTAAGAGGAGGAGGATGTTGCTGAGGACTTATTCTGATGCAATCCCTGCCCCCAGGTTTTTCTATGCCCCGCTAAATCCTAGAGTGCTCCCTTTCAACCAATCCTGGCTCCACCCTCAGGTTTTTCTATGCCCCGCTTAACCCTACAGTGCCCCCTTTCAACCAATCCAGGCCCTACACGTCACCCCTGGTTGTCGCCCAATAAAAAGCCCCCTCACCCCTCCCCTCGCTCTCTCTGGGCTCTCGGCTCTCCCTCTCTGAGATTTGTGTACCCCTTTGCTCTGGACATCCGCTCTCTTCTCCGTGGTGCAGCCCAACACCAGACCGCAACAACAACATCTGGTGCCCAACGTGGGGCATGAACCCACGACCCTGAGATTAAGAGTCTCATGCTCTACTGACTGAGCATGCTCTCCCCCCGTGGTCGGCCATTGCCGGCTCGCTCCACGTGGTCTGAACCAAACCTTCCCCCCATCCTATTATAAAGATTTGTGTACCCCTTTGCTCTGGACGTCTGCTCTCTTCTCCATGGTGCAACCCGACACCAGACCGCCGCAACAACATCTGGCGCCCATCGTGTTCAGTACCCACACCACGCCTGGCCTGAGGTCTCCGAAACTGCCCAGACACAGGTAAGTGGCATCCGCCCACTTCTGTGGCCCCACGTTTCCCTCCACCATGGGATTTTTTCCGTTTTATGAGGGGGTGTCCCAGACATTCTATCCTTCTCTCCTGGGACAGGCTTTCAATCTCAGAGACGTTTTAATTTTTGCTACACCATGGGTTCTCATGGCTATATTTACTATTTTCAGGATATGTACAAGGCCTCCTGCCATAAGGTTAAGTGACCTTGAGCTCGATTCCCTGATGTTCCTTTATCACAGTTAAAACATATCCTCGCTACATGCTCTTCTTGTGCATGTCTCATAAAGACACCTGCTATCCAGACCCTTGGGGTTAACCCCCGAGGTTTAAAAGCTAATGCTATTTGGCAAATTGATGTCACCCACATACCAAACTTTGGCAAACAAAAATATATGTTTGTCTCAATTGATACCTTTTCTAAATTTATGTGGGCTACAGCTCAGACAGGAGAAAGTGCTAAAAAGCTTGTAAGGCATATGCTCTCTTGTTTTGCCGTTATGGGGGTCGCATTATTTTTGAAAATAGACAATGCACCTATGTTTATAAGCAAACAATTTAAATATTTGTATTCCCTCTGGAATATTACTCATACCACGGGCATTCCCTACAATCCACAGGGACAAAGCATTGTCAAGAGGGCCCATCAAACTCTGAAGGCTCAACTAAATAAAGATAAAGGAGGAACATATCCCCCCAATATCCAGCTAGCAAAAGCCTTAACTACGTTAAATCTCTTTAATATTTACAATAACTCGGCCTTACCCCCTATTATTCTTCCCTGGCAAACACCACCTACCCTCCCATCTATTAAGGTCAAATGGAGAGACCCAATCGATAAAGTTTGGAAAGGGCCTGACTCATTATTGACCATGGGAAGGGGTTTCGCATGCATTTTCCCTCAAAATTTCTCTAAACCTGTCTGGGTTCCTGCCCGCCATGTCCGACAATACCCGCAGGATGGCGCTGTTATTCCTGAAGAACAAGAAATACTACAAGAGGACTAGATGCAGGATACATCCCAGGATTCATAATATGGCATGGCAGAACCTACAAAAGTTGGCTCACAGAGCCCTCTCTCCTACCCCTTCCCTGAATGTCTTATGTTATGAATGGCCAGTTGTGTTTTGTGAGTGAGTGTGCTGAATGACCAAAAATTTTTGTATGACCCATCTGCTCAGAAGTACTCTAAATGTTAAAACCATTGTTACTAACATGCATTAACTCTCTAAGTAACCTGAGTGTGCTTATAGTCCAAAGTCAATTATAGTAAACCTCTAACTTGTTACAAGTTTTATTGTTTTTCACAAGTAAGTGATTACAGCTATCAAGCCTTCATATGAGGAATCATCTGTTCATATGGTAAGGTATTAAACTGTAAGAAGTTCCTCCATATCCAACCTATGTGAATTAGCAACATTCACATATTCTTGTAAACTTAACTGGTGTATCTTGTCTTGCCACCATAGGCCTGCCTTTGTCAGCCAACAATTTAAAGATGTTTCTCTTTATAACATCACCCATGCCACGGACATCCTTTACTACCCCCAAAGACAAATGGCTGTTCCCCTGGACATCACATTCACTGACTGCTTCCCTTAGACTTGATATATGATCCTAACTCTTCATATCAATGTATACATTCCCCTTTCCTTTCCTGTATACCCTTAGTTGTAGGACCCTAGCTTGTTTGACTTCGTCTGCACACAATAGGTCCTATAATTCTTTTTTTCAACATTTTAAATTTATTTATTAATGAGAAAGAGAGAAAGAACCAGACTCACTCTGGTACATGTGCTGCCAGGGATCGAACTCAGGACCTCATGCCTAAGAGTCCAAGGCTTTAGTCACTGCATCACCTCCAGGACCACAGTCCTATAATTCTTAACAAGCTCATGGCCTTTTGCGGCAACAGATTGATGCCATAAAGATGCAACCTATACAAAGTCACTATCATAGGCTGGACATGGCAGATTATTGAGTTGCTGTGGAGGATTTGCCCCCCTCCATCAGAACGTCCACCATGTAGAGGGCTGGCTAGCCAATGACGGGTAAGAGGAAACTAGCGCTATCCAGTCAACCTAAGACAGGGCATCTGGTACTACTGGGCAAAAATGACCAGGTGTTCCAATGACGGGTAAGACGGAAGACTGATCCCCAACCTAAGACAGGCACAGTCCACCCTGCCACAAAACAAAGTCCGCCAAACATCAAAACATGATATAAGACAGGGGGACATGTGGGGAGCCACATGTGCCCTCAAGGTTGCTATTTGCATGGCCATAGAGTTTATGTTAAAAGATAGTTCCTGGGAATCGGGTGGTGGCGCAGCGGGTTTAGCAAGAACTGGCTTGAGGATCCCAGTTTGAGCCCCCGGCTCCTCACCTGCAGGGGAATCACTTCACAGGCGGTGAAGCACGTCTACAGGTATCTTTCTCTCCCTCTGTCTTTCCCTCCTCTCTCCATTTCTCTCTGTTCTATCCTACAACCACAATATCAGCAATAATAACAATATAATTACAAGAACAACTAGGGCAACAAAAGACAAGATACAGAAAAAAAAGGGATAAGATAGTTCCCGCTTCCCTACACCTTAGAGTCTTTGTTAAAAGATAAGGTCTTTTTCCCATGAATCACCCAGGACCTTCCAGATAAACAGCTGACTACCATGACAAATAATATAAAATATAATCATAAATGAATAGGAAAGATACATCCCCCAATACTCAGTTGGTCAAGGCACCAAACCTCTTTTTCTATAAAGCATTCAAATCAGATGCCCTGCTAACCACGAGAAGCAGATTGTTTATGTTTCTTTCACAGGAATCCTGGAAAAACCATCTGAACCCCTGCACACCCTGACATCACTCACTAGATGGCACGACTGCCATGGCACACCCCCCGAAACCCTAGATGTCACTCAACGCGATCTGAAGTACCTGATACACAAACTCCAAGGACAGAACTTTTTTCATGCCTGGTTACCGTTCCTGCTTCTGACCTGCTTGTTACGTGTTGGCAGTTCCGGTTAGCTATCTACAAAAGAACAACATTACAGCGGCTGACCTCCCTCATGCAGCATTGCATCCCCTGCCAATTCTCCCCCTAGCCATCTACTTCAAACTGAGACTTGTATCGGACTTTCTGACATACCCTATATACATTTTACACAATTTTGAAGCAGCTTATTTCACTTCACGCTGCTGGTTTTTCATAGACTGATCCTGAGTAATTCATAGACGTTACAGACTGTTGCCTTGAGGACTATACAATGCCAAATAGCCCCTCTGTTTGGTGGGTCATGCCTCCCGCCTCCCCCTCATTATGTACCCTTGCCCCTTTCCCCACCCAAACAGGGAATGCTCCTTTACACACCAATCCTTCCCTTCACACCACACTGGCTTTTACTTCTCCCCTACTTGTCTCTTCCTATTTTGTTATATCATTTAGGCTTATGCCAAAAGGTTTCTGCCCATGGTAGTCTTTTATAGACTTTTTACATCTTATGCTATTACTAGGTAGAAAGATAGAAAAGATGTAGAGATATTGTGAAGAGATGGTTAGGCAGGCTGCGCTTAAACCTATGAGATGAGTCTCTCCAGGTAAGTCTCTCTCTCTAAAGAGGGGTTGAGCACAGGAGGACGCATAAATCTCACAAGGTTGGCAGCCATTTAAGCCTTCCCTCCCCCACAGAAAGTACTACATCTTCCCACATGAGCATGGCATTCCTCTAAAACATTTAAGCTGGCTCCATTCCATTTTTCTTTACTGTGTCCATTTAGATATAAAGGTATAGGAGGAGATGTTGCTGAGGACTTATTCTGATGCAATCTCTGCCCCCAGGTTTTTCTATGCCCTGTTAAATCCTAGAGTGCCCCCTTTCAACCAATCCTGGCCCTACACGTCACTCCTGGTTGTTGCCCAATAAAAAGCCCCCTCACCCCTCCCCTCGCTCTCTCTGGTCTCTCGGATCTCCCTCTCTGAGATTTGTGTACCCCTTTGCTCTGGACGTCCGCTCTCTTCTCCGTGGTGGAGCCGGACAACAGACCGCCTCAACAACAGGAGGAGGTGGAGGAGGAGGAGTAGGAGGAGGAGGAGGAGAAAAGGAGGAGAAGAAGAGGAGGAGGAGGAGGGCAGGAGGGCAGCTGCCAGTAGGCAACGGGATATAATAGAGGCCTCCATTATGGAGGCATGTGTCCAGGCAGGCACCCACCAACTCTCAGGGGCAGCTCAGGGCACCCAGTGACCTGGTGTGGGTATCTATGGGGCAGGCATTGTCAGTCAGTCAGAAAGACTGTGTGTCAGTGCACATGGTGGGACAGGGGCCTGGTGGAACTTGGTTCTCCAGTGACAGATGTACGCAACCCCTTACACCCCCACCCTCCCCCTGACATAACCCAGCTCACAGGGTCTCTGGCTCACCCCACGCACACCAATACCCCCAATACATTTGCTGGTTCAACCCCTCTGTCCTATTCAGCCGAACTGGCCCCTTTGCAACCTACCTATGAATCGTTGTTTGTCTTCACCATTCAAGGAGAGAACTCCTTTTGTACTTAGCTTGGTTGACTGGTGGATGGATGGACAGGTCAATGGATTGGTTTTGTAGAGGCAGAGTACCATCTAGGGGTACTTGAGACCGTTGGTGTCAGAGCCCTAGTCTATGTCAAATGGAAAACATGAATTCATCACTAACAAAAATGAATGACCACCTAAATAAATAAATAAATATAAACTATGTTAAAAATACATGGCGTCTTTGCTTTTCTGCATATGGTATGCTGTGAGGATCTTAACAAGGAAAGCATTGTCCTGAGTAGCCCCATTAGAAGTAGTGGAATATTTCATTTTCCTTTTTCTTTTTTGACTTTCCATTTTCTTGATTATTTATTGGAATAAAAAGACAGGAATTGAGAGGGAAGTGAGGGATAGAGTGTTTGAGACACAGAGAGAGACAGCTGCAGCACTTCTGCACCACTTGTAAAGATTTCCCCTGGCAGGTGGGGAGCAGAGTCTTGAAGCCCAGTCCTCCTGCATTGTAAAATGAGTACTTAACTGGGTGTGACACCACCTGGTACCCTTGATGGGACACTGTTCTTAGCAAGGAATAGAAATTTTCGTGGCAGGTAATAAATAAATAAATAAATAAATGAAGCCAGATCTCATGCTCAGATGGGGTGTTTTTGCTAGTCAAAGGTCTGCACAGCACACTAGGGATTGGGCGGCCTGAGACCCAAATGTTACATTGTAGATGGACTGTTTGCAGTTCTTGATACCCAGGACATTGGACTGTCTCACTACCTCCCCTACAGCATGAAAAAAAGACTCTCGACAACGTTCGAGCAAATGGAGTGGGGGAGAGGGGAGCTGGTTGCATGTCTGCGCTGCTCAAGCCCAGGTGTCTGTGGGGGGCTGATGCAGAGGCTGTAAGGGGGCTAGGGGGCAGAAAGAGACTGTTTGAGAGGCTGGTTGCAGGCAGGGGAGCCCGTGAGTGTGTGCAGGGCTGTGTGTGGGTGTGGTGGCAGGGGGTTAGGGCAGGTCCCCCTGCTGGATGGTGAGATGGCAGCTGGGCTGGCGCTGGGCCCCAGGACTGAAGGGCAGAAGCAGGGTGGCAGTAAAGTAGCGCAGGGAGGCACACAGTATATGTTAGTTGGAGAGCTGAGGGACAGAGGGAATGGGGAAAAAGGGCATCCTTGAGGAGGGGTCTGCACATAGCCCCTTGGCCCGGCCGACGTGCAACTGCTTTGGCCTGGGGCTCTGGCTATGGTGGCTCTCCACCACCCCTCAGGTCAAGTTCAGGGTAGGGGTCAAGGCTGCTGGTCAACTGGATTGGCGTGGTCTCCGTGGCCTAGCAACCACAGGAGCCCTCTGTGATGTCCTAGCCCCTGGCATTCTGTGCTGGCCACACTGGCACTGGGCAGCCCAACTGCCCTGCCAATAGGTCAGCCAGTAGCGCCCAGATGCCTGGGCCCTGGCACAGAGGGACGGAAGGATGGGAAGACAGTGCTGACTGACGAGGGAACTCAGGGCTGGCAGCCAAGAGAAGACAGGTGGAGGTGCGCCCGGGATCTAGGGAGCCCAGACAAGAGCTGCCTGCATGCCTGCCTGCCTTCCTGGATGTCTGTATGCTGCCTTTGTCCAGTTAGGTTTCTCAGGTCCCCTCCACTCCTGTCCTCTCCTGTCCTCTCCTGTCCTCACCATCCACTCCTCTCTCCTCTTCTCTGCACTTTGCTTATCTCCTTTGTCTGTCCTCTCTTCCGGGTGCCCTGCTCAAAAGCTCCAGCACTTGTGACAGTTCTCCAGTGACAGATGTTCGCAACCCCTTCCACCCCCTCCCTGCCCCTGACGTGACCCAGCTCACAGGTTCTCTGGTTCACCCCACACACACCAATACCCCCAAATATATTTGCTGGTTCAGCCCCTCTGCCCTATTCAGCCGAACTGGCCCCTTTGCAACCTACCTATGCATCGTTGTTTGTCTTCACCATTCAAGGAGAGAACTCCTTTTGTACTTAGCTTGGTTGACTGTTGGATGGATGGATGGATAGCTGGATGAATAGCTGGATGGGTGGATGGATGGATGGACAGGTCAATGGATTGGTTTTGTAGAGGCAGAGTACCATCTAGGGGTACAGAGTGGGAGAGAAACATAGAGCCCCTAAAGACCTGCTTCACCCCCTGTAAAGCAACTCCCCTGCAGGTGGGCGTCTGGGCGCCACACCCCAGTCCCTTCCACCTGCCCCCTCTTTTCGTGAGCGCCACAAGCTCTTAACCCTCTGACATACCGCCAAACCTCCCTGCATTTACTTTTTAAGGCAATATGACCTGCCTCGTTTTGAATCCTCATTATCTTGAGGATCAGTCCTGGAGACAGTGTCATGACACGACACACAGAGATCTCTGGTATCAGATATCACCTGGAACAGCAGCTGGGGCTCTAGTGCCAGGGCAGGAGCAACTCCCCATCCACCCTCCATGGAGTCCACCTGCCTGCATTTTGGTCCTTTTCCCTCCAAAAAAGGTTTTTCCCTTTTTTAACTGAGAAACAGGCAGCAGACAGGTTACCCAGGCAGGGGAAAAATAAATAAAAAGCTTTTATATTTCTTTTTTTTTGAACAGTAACGAATGACCATCTTCTGGGAAGTACAGGTTTTGATCTTGAAAACTCTGTCTGTATGTCTCCTAGTCCACTGAAAGAGCCACTAGCCTAGCCAGATCTCACGCTCAGATGGGGTGTTTTTACTAGTCAAAGGTCTGCACAGCTCACTAGGGATTGGTCGGCCTGAGACCCAAATGTTACATTGTACATGGACTGTTTGCAGTTCTTGCTCCTCAGGATATTGGACTGTCTCAACTCCCTCCCTTACAGAATGAAAAAAAGACTGTTGACAACCTTCGAGCAAATGGAGTGGGCGCAAGGGGAGCTGGTTACATGTCTGCGCTGCTCAAGCCCAGGTGTCTGTGGGGTGCCGTGGCAGAGGCTGTAAGGGTGTTATGGGGCAGAAGGATACTGTTTCAGTGGCAGCTGCAGGCAGGGGATCCCGTGAGTGTGTGCAGGGTGTGTGGTGGCAGGGGGTTATGGCAGGTCCCTCTGCTGGATGGAGAGAAGGCAGCTAGGCTGGCCCTGGGGCCCAGGGCTGTAGGGGAGAAGTAAGGTGGCAGTGAAGTATTGCATGGAGGCACACAGTAGATGTTACTTGGGGAGCTGGGGAACAGAGGACAAGGGGAAAGGGGGCATCCCTGAGTAGGTTTCTGGACTAGAGAGTGGGGGGGAGCTGGAGGCATGGAAGGTCCCTGGAACCAGGGACTGTCAGGAACAAATTCCTGCACCCACCCACTGGATAGAATCTGCAGCAACAAGAGCAGCAGCCCTGGCTTGCCTAGGCCAAGGGCCCTGAGTGAGTCCCTCTGAGGATGAGGAAGAGGAGGAGGATGTGGAGGAGGAGTAGTAGGAGGCGGATGAGAAGGAAGAGGAGGAGGAAGAAGAGGAGGAGGAACAGGAGGAGGAGGAGGGGTAGTAGGGAAGCTGTCAGTAGGCAACGGGATTAATAGAGGCCTCCATTAAGGAGGCATGTATCCAGGCAGGCACCCACCAACCCTCAGGGGAAGCTCAGGGCACCCAGGGACCTGGTGTGGGTGTCTCTGCGGCGAGGACTGTCAGTCAGTCAGCAAGACTGTGTGTCAGTGCACATGGTGGGACAGGCGCCTGGCAGAACTTGGTCCCCAGCCCTGGGCTGTCAGATGCCAGCCCCTTGCCCAGACACAGACCACTCTGCCCAAAGCCCCTTGGCCCGTCCGAACTGCACCTGCTTTGGTTGGGGCTCTGGCTCTGGTGGCTGGACACCACCTCTCAGGTCAAGTTCAGTGTGGGGGTCATGGCTGCTGCTCAACTGGATGGGCGGGGTCCCCGTGGCCTAGCAACCACAGGAGTACTCTGTGATGTCCTAATCCCCTGGCATTCTGTGCTGACCAACTGCCAATGGGCAGCCTAACTGCCTTGCCACTAGGTCAGCCAGCAGCGCCCAGATGCCTGGGCCCTGGCACAGAGGGACGGAAGGATGGGAAGACAGTGCTTACTGACGAGGGACCTCAGGGCTGGCAGCCAAGAGAAGACAGGTGGAGGTGTGGCCAGGATCCAGGGAGCCCAGGCCAGAGCTGGCTGCATGCCTGCCTGCCTTCTTGGATGTCTGTATGCTGCCTTTGTCCAGATAGGTTTCTCAGGTTCCCTCCACTCCTGTCCTCTCCTGTCCTCACCATCCACTCCCTTCTCTCCTCTGCACTTTGCTTCTCTCCTTTGTCTGTCTTCTCTTCTGGCTTCCCTGCTCAACAGCTCCAGCATTGTGATGGTTCTCCAGTGACAGCTGTTCGTAACCCCTTCCACCCTCTCCCTGCCCCTGAGGTGACCCAGCTCACAGGGTCTCTGGCTCACCACACCCACACCTAATCCCACCAATACATTCCCTGGTTCAGCCCCTATGCCCTATTCAGCCGAACTGGCCCGTTTGCAACCTACCTCTGCATCGTTGTTTATCTTCACCATTCAATGAGAGATCTCCTTTTGTACTTAGGTTGGTTGACTGGTGGATGGATGGATGGATGGATGCATGGATGGATGGATGGATAGATGGATGGAGAGGTGGATGGGTGGATGGATGGATGGACAGGTCAATGGATTGGTTTTGTAGAGGCAGAGTACCATCTAGGGGTACTTGAGACCGTTGGTGTCAGAGCCCTAGTCTATGTCAAATGGAAAACATGAATTCATCACTACCAAAAATGAATGACCACCTAAATAAATAAATAAATATAAACTATGTTAAAAATACATGGCGTCTTTGCTTTTCTGCATATGGTATGCTGTGAGGATCTTAACAAGGAAATCATTGTCCTGAGTAGCCCCATTTGAAGTAGTGGAATATTTCATTTTCCTTTTTCTTTTCTGACTTTCCATTTTTTTGATTATTTACTGGAATAAAAAGACAGGAATTGAGAGGTAAGGGAGGGATAGAGAGTTTGAGACACAGAGAGAGACAGCTGCAGCACTTCTGCACCACTTGTAAAGATTACCCCTGGCAGGTGGGGACCAGGGTCTTGAACCCAGTCCCCCTGCATTGTAAAATGAGTGCTTAACTGGGCGTGGCACCACCTGGTACCCTTGATGGGACACTGTTTTTAGCAAGGAATAGAAATTCTCGTGGCAAGGTAATAAATAAATAAATGAAGAAATAAATAAAAGTGCATTGACATTAACTCAGTGGGAACACACAGGGACATATACATCTCTGTTACCTGCATTACTTATTCATTGATTGAGTGATTGCCTCTAGGGGTTATTGCCACAGCTCAGTGCCTGCGCCACGAATAATCCACAGCTCCTGCACTCCATTTGTTCTCCTTTCGCTGCCCTTGTTTCTTGGTCATTGTGGTGATTATTGTTGCTGTTGTTGTTCTTACTGACACTTGCATCGGACAGAGAGAAAAGGAGAGAGCAGGGGAAATACAGAGTGGGAGAGAAACAGAGAGCCCCTAAAGACCTGTTTCACCCCCTGTAAAGCGACTCCCCTGCAGGTGGGGGTCTGTTTGAGACACCCCAGACCCTAGCACATGTCCCCTCTTTTCTTGAGCTCCACAAGCCCTTAACCCTCTGGCATACCGCCAAACCTCCCTGCATTTACTTTTTAAGGCAATATGACCTGCCTCGTTTTGAATCCTCATTATCCTGAGGATCAGTCCTGAAGACAATGTCATGACACGACACACGGAGATCTCTGTTATCAGAGAGCACCTGGAACAGCAGCTGGGGCTCTAGTGCCAAGGCAGGAGCAACTCCCCATCCACCCTCCATGGAGTCCACCTGCCTGCATTTTGGTCCTTTTCCCTCCAAAAAAGGTTTTTCCCTTTTTTCACTGAGAAACAGGCAGCAGACAGGTTACCCAGGCAGGGGAAAAATAAATAAAAAGGTCTTTTTCTTTTAACTGTCATGAATGACCATCTTCTGGGAAGAACAGGTTTTGAACCTGAACACTCTGTCTAGTCATCAGAAAGAGCCACTAGCCCAGCCAGATCTCACACTTAGATGGGGTGTTTTTGCCAGTCAAAGGTCTGCACAGCGCACTAGGGATTGGGTGGCCTGAGACCCAAATGTTACATTGTAGATGGACTGTTTGCAGTTCTTGATCCCCAGGACATTGGACTGTCTCAACTCCCTCCCCTACAGCATGATAAAAAGATAAAATGGGCAGAGGAAATGAACAAAACATTCACCACAGAGGAGTCACAAAAGGCTAACAAACATATGAAAAACTGCTCTAGGTCACTGATTGTCAGAGAAATGCAAATTAAGACAACACTAAGATACCACCTCACTCCTGTAAGAATGGCATACATCAAAAAGGACAGAAGCAACAAATGCTGGAGAGGATGTGTGGACAGAGGAACCCTTTTACATTGCAGGTGGGAATGTACATTGGTACAGCCTCTGTGGAGAGCAGTCTGGATAACTCTCAGAAGGCTAGACATGGACCTTCCATATGACCCCGTAATTCCTCTCCTGGGGTTATACCCCAAGGACTCCATAACACCCAACCAAAAAGAGGTGTGTACTCCTATGTTCATAGCAGCACAATTCATAATAGCTAAAACCTGGAAGCAACCCAGGTGCCCAACAACAGATGAATGGCTGAGAAAGCTGTGGTATATATACACAATGGAATACTATGCAGCTATCAAGAACAATGAATTCACCTTCTCTGACCCAGCTTGGACAGAGCTAGAAGGAATTATGTTAAGTGGACTAAGTCAGAAAGTTAAAGATGAGTATGGGATGATCCCACTCATCAACAGAAGCTGAATTAGAAGATCTGAAAGGGAAACTAAAAGCAGGACCTGATCAAATTGTAAGTAGGGCACCAAAGTAAAAACCCAGTGGTGAGGGGTAGACATGTAGCTTCCTGGGCCAGTGGGGGGTGGGAATGGGCGGGAGGGATGGGTCACCATCCTTTGGTGATGGGAATGGTGTTTATGTACACTCCTAGCAAAATGTAGACATATAAATCAGTAGTTAATTAATATGAGAGGGGGAAATCAATTGTATGTCTCAAAGGTTCTCAAAAGACAAACTGAATCTTTTTAATAGATAGGCTACGTATTTGATATGCGGACTCTCTCAAAAGCCTAGACCAAGTAGATTAGAAGATTCCAATAGCACAGCTATATACAAGATACTGGGTACTGTACAGCAAACCATAACAAAGGGACTTTTCAAAGTTAACCCAATTAACAAATAATGTGATGATAATATTAACTATTGATTGTCTTTTTGAACCCTAAGACAGCAGGAACCTCACATCTTCACTATAGAGCCCCTACTTCCCCCAGTCCTGGCACCCTTGGATAGTGCTCACTTTCCCGTATGCTTCTCCTAATCCATACCAAATAATATTGCATCCGCCGATCACAACCTAACCAAAGCAACGATTGCCTTCTCAACATGCTTCACCTCAGTGTGTATCCAGAGACTTCACGTGTGGAATGACAACCCTTCAGCTTCATTACTCAGTTGAGACCTTTCCTTTTATAGTACACTCTAATTTCATCTCAGGTAGTTCACTTTCTAACAAAGTCCCATAACCTAGACATACACCAGTTTCTGTGAGAGAGAGCGTATGTGCACACGTATCCATAAACTACTGGAAAATATATACCTGAAAGCAGGATTACACTAGAGTTTGCAGTGAGTACCTCCCTAACACTTCCTCTCCACTATTCCAATCTTGGGATCCATGATTGCTCAACAAATTGTTTGGCTTTGTATGTTAACTCTCTTTTCAATCACCAGGTTCCAGATGCCAAGAGGATGATGGCTAGGCTTCCCTGGATTGAAGACCCCACCAATGTGTCCTGGAGCTCAGCTTCCCCAGAGACACACCTTACTAGGGAAAGAGAGAGGCAGACTGGGAGTATGGACCGACCAGTCAACGCCCATGTTCAGCGGGGAAGCAATTACAGAAGCCAGACCCTCTACCTTCTGCAACCCTCAATGACCCTGGGTCCATGCTCCCAGAGGGCTAGAGAATGGGAAGGCTATCATGGGAGAGGGTGGGTTATGGGGATTGGGTGGTGGGAATTGTGTGGAGTTGTACCCCTCCTACCTTATGCTTTTGTTCACTAATCCTTTCTTAAATTAAAAATTTAAATAAAAAAAAAGACTCTTGACAAACTTGGAGCAAATGGAGTGGGGGTGAGGGGAGCTGGTTGCATGTCTGAGCTGCTCAAGCCCAGGTGTCTGTGGGGGGCCAATGCAGAGACTTTAAGGGGGATAGGGGGCAGAAGGAGACTGTTTGAGAGGCAGGCTGCAGGCAGGGGAGCCCGTGAGTGTGTGCAAGGCTGTGTGTAGGAGTGGTGGCAGGGGGTTAGGGGAGGTCCCCCTGCTGGATGGTGAGATGGCAGCTGTGCTGGCCACGGGCACCCAGGGCTTAAGGGCAGAAGGAGGGTGACAGTAAAGTAGCGCAGGGAGACACATAGTAGATGTTAGTTGGGGAGCTGGGGGGCAGAGAGCAAGGGGAAAGGGGGCATCCTTGAGGAGGGGTCTGGACTATAGAGTGGGGGAGGCATGGAAGGTCCCAGGAACCCGGGACTGACAGGAACAGATTCCTGCACCCACCTACTGGATAGAAGCTGCAGCAGCCAGAGGAGCAGCTCTGGCTTGCCTAGGCCAAGGGCCCTGAGTGAGTCCCTCTGAGGATGAGGAAGAGGAAGAGGAGGTGGAGGCGGAGGAGCAGGAATAGGAGGAGGAGAAAGAGGAAGAGGAAGAAGAGGAGGAGGAGAAGGGGCATGAGGGCAGCTGTCAGTAGGCAACGGGTTTAATAGAGGCCTCCATTATGGAGGCATGTGTACAGGCAGGCACCCCCCAACCCTCAGGGGCAGCTCAGGGCACCCAGTGACCTGGTGTGGGTATCTCTGGGGCGGGGACTGTCAGTCAGTCAGCAAGACTGTGTGTCAGTGCACATGGTGCACATGGTGGGACAGGGGTCTGTTGGAACTTGGTCCCCAGCCCTGGGCTGTCAGATGCCAGCCCCTTGCCCAGACACACACCAATCTGCCCATAGCCCCTTGGCCTGGGTGACATGCACCTGCTTTGGCCTGGGGCTCTGACTCTGGTGGCTGTCCACCACCTCTCAGGTCAAGTTCAGGATGGGGGTCATGGCTGCTGCTCAACTGCATGGGCGGGGTCCCCGTGGCCTAGCAACCACAGGAGCCCTCTGTGATGTCCTAACCCCTGGAATTCTGTTCTGGCCACACTGGCACTGGGCAGCCCAACTGCCCTGCCACTAGGTCAGCCAGCAGCGCCCAGACGCCTGTGCCCTGGCACAGAGGGACAGAAGGATGTGAAGACAGTGCTGACCGACGAGGGACCTCAGGTCTGGCAGCCAAGAGAGACAGGTGGAGGTGTGCCCGGGATGGATGGACAGGTCAATGGATTGGTTTTGTAGAGGCAGAGTACTATCTAGGGGTACTTGAGTCCATTGGTGTCAGAGCCATAGTCTATGTCAAATGGAAGACATGAATTCATCAATAACAAAAATGAATAACCACCTAAATAATAAAATAAATAAATATAAATACTGGGTTAAAAAATACATGGCGTCTTTGCCTTTCTGCATATGGTATGCTGTGAGGATCTTAACAAGGAAAGCATTGTCCTGAGTAGCCCCTTTGAAGTAGTGGAATATTTCATTTTCCTTTTTCTTTTTTGACTTTCCATTTTCTTGATTATTTATTGGAATAAAAAGACAGGAATTGAGAGGGAAGGGAGGGATAGAGAGTTTGATACACAGAGAGAGACAGCTGCAGCACTTCTGCACCACTTGTAAAGATTTCCCCCGGCAGGTGGGGACCAGGGTCTTGAAGCCCAGTCCCCCTGCATTGTAACATGAGTGCTTAACTGGGTGTGGCACCACCTGGTACTCTTGATGGGACAGTGTTTTTAGCAAGGAATAGAAATTCTCGTGGCAAGGTAATAAATAAATAAATGAAGAAATAAATAAAAGTGCATTGAAAGACCTGCTTCATCTCCTGTAAAGCGACTCCCCTGCAGGTGGGGGTCTGTGTTTGACCAAACAATAGTGGATTAACCCGTCCCCTTACACCTACCCTTTGGGTCCGGCTAAGGCAATTCCTCCTGTGGCCTCACAATCCCTGATCATGGTGTCCTGGTGTCCACACATCACACTCAGAGAGATTCCCAGAAGTAGGCATCCATGAGTGTCCCATACAAAGTCTCTCAGCTTGCAGGAAACACAATATCCCAGGGCCCTTGCTATGGAGAGACAAAAGGAAGGTGGATGCCTCCATGGGATGAATTAGGAGTTTCCAGTGGAGATCACAGCCCAGCAGCTCTCCTGAGGGCCTGGCTGCTGCTAATAAAGGCAATTGGAAACACCTGTTACCACTTGGGTCCTGAGGACATACTCAGAAATCCCTCCAGGAGCTAGCAGGCTGGCAGACCTCCTGACCCAGGATAGCTGTGCTCCTAGTTGGGAGGGCCTTCTGGCCAGAGCTGAGAATAAAAGACAGAACCTCAGATTTCAAAAGGATTTGAAACCCTATGAGGCACTTGGAAAAGGCTATTCACAGCCATCAGAACACCGTCTTTCAGAACCATGGAAGCTTCCGTTTTGCATGGAAAATCTGGACACTGGTGTGGCCATCACTATATATGAGAGAAACTGTGCATCAGGAAAAGAATTGTCCAAAGGAGTTATATCTCCAAATCATTAGCTATATGCAGCTCCATCGGAACAATCGAAAAAGGCTCGAGAAGAAACTCATCCAGGAGACTATCCACATGGACAGGCACCACAAGTTTCCTAGTCTGGCAACACACAGAGGGGAGCTGCTACTTCCCAGTGCAAGCCTCAGGGCAAAAACCTCTCCCTCTTCAGTGTCTCAGAATTAAAAACCTCCTACACTGTGTTCATTGATGACAGGTTCAAACCTGGCTTGTAGAGATTGTAAGGCAGCAGCTCTCATGCCCACAGACCCCAGACAGCCCCAGCCTTCACCATATGCTGTACTACCAGACCTTACAGTACTGTGTGTGTTTGTGTGTGTATGTGTGTGTGTCTGTCTGACTGTCTGTCTTACTGTGTATTGTGTGTGCTCATATCTCACCTGTAGTAGTCTCAGAGCATGGGTGTCAAGGTAGCTAGCCTCACCTGCAACTTATATACAGAGAACCTATCTAGTCAGGGCAAGCCAGCTAGCCCAGATTCAGGCAAAGCAAGAATGCATATGCAAAGGGACTCTCATGTCTAAATCTCCTGAGTTCCCTATTCAATCCCATGCCTCACTATCTATCATCCGGGGGAAGCTGGGGCACCCCTCAGAATTCAGGGGCATGAGCCTTTCCAGTCACATTTGGCTGCCTACGCAGCCACCAGGCTCTCAGTCCACTGCTCAGAGTAGCAAAATACAAGCACAGAAAGTACCCAGAAAGAGCTGTGTTTCAACATAGATGTGAACTGTGTTTGACCAAACAATAGTGGATGAACCCGGACCCTTACACCTACCCTTTGGGTCTGGCTAAGGCAATTGCTCCTGCGGCCTCACATTCCTGATCATGGTGTCCTGGTGTCCACACATCACACTCAGAGAGATTCCCAGAAGTAGGAATGCATCAGTCTCCCATACAATGTCGCTCTGCTTGCCTGGGCAAAAACTCCCCGGGCCCTAGCTACGGAGGAATAAAAGGAAGATGGATGCCTCCAATGCTGAATTAGGCGCTTCCAGTGGAGATCACAGCCCTGCACCTCACCTGAGGGCCTGGCTGCTGCTAATAAAGGCAATCGGAAACACCTGTTACCACTTGGGGCCTGAGGACACACTCAGGAATCCCTCCAGGAGCTAGCAGGCTGTCAGACCTCCTGACCCTGGGATAGCTGTGCTCTAAGTTGGGAGGGCCTTCGGGCCAGAGGTGAGAATATACCCTAGATACAAGAACGAACTTCAGGTTTCAAAAGTATTTGAAACCCCAGGAGGCACTTGGAAAGGACATTTCAAAGGCATCAAAACACCCTCTTTATGAATGCTGGAAGCTTCCATTTTGCGTGGAAAATCTGGACACTGGTGTGGCCATCAGTACCACATATCCTTTACATTCTGCCCAATAGAGGGAAAGCACAATGAGTGTTCCAGGGTGGTAGAGTTTCACTTCTCTTTACCTGGGCTCTCATGGAATAAGGACAAGGATGCTGTGCAGGAAATTGAGGAGGGCTGCATTTAGGCTGAGTGGCAGCCTCAGGGTCCTGGAGAATGGGAGTCAAGCACAGAGGGCCTGGACAGCTGCAGCTGGAGATGGACATATGCCTGTTACCTGCAGCAGGAACGCTGTCTCCTCATTTCCCCTCTGTACTGCGCCATATGCACAAGACTAAATAATCCAAAGAGCAAAGAAACGAAAATTTCAACACCAGGAATACCGAGTTCACGATGCATGCACTGCTTCCAGTAAGGGCCCAGGGAAGAAAGCATGTAGAGACAGTCAGAGAGACAGAATGACAGTGACTGAAAAGGACAGAAATTCTGGCCCTGTGTTTATCAGTGCCATAGCACTGAAGACAAACCTCCATGCACATGCATACTTTTTACAAATGGCATTGTTATTTTATGTTTGTGAGGATAGGTTACACTGCTCCTGGAAGGTTTATAATTTTTAATTGTAGTGAATCCTGCTCCAACTATGTGACCAATTATTTATGAATAAGGAGGCTGTTATCAATGTGGTAATTCTTCATTAAGATCAAATAAAAAGGTCAACAATTCTAAAAATGACTGATATATATATATGTATATATATATATGTACATATATGTAAGTGTTTCTTTATTATAGACTCTGAGGGTTACTGGCATGGCTATGAGGTGACATAGTATGGCTTGTGCCAGAGAGACTTACAAAGCTGATGCTACAGAAACCTAGGTGAAATAACAAACAAAACAAGCCAGAGCTCAGCAGTGCCCTGGTGACTCTCTTTGTATATCAGGGCCTGTCAGTAAAATAAGTATATAAGTAAAATATTAATGAGTGCAGACAGAGTGAGTGAGAGCCTGTGAGAGTCAGAGACAAAGAAGGCAAGAAGAGAAATAGAAGAGTGGGAAAGAGACCAGAAGTAAAAAACCTCCCACACTGTGTTCATACATGACAGTTTCAAACCTGGGTTGTCGAGATTGTTGGGCAGCAGGCTCACATCCACAGACCCAAGACCACCCCAGCCTTCACCATATGTGTGTAGTATTTACCACACGAAATGTATTGTGAGTGTAAACTTCCCTTCAATTATAAAAGAAAAAATATATCAAGCAGAAGAAATGACCCCTCATGTAATATAGGACTAAATAAATAAATATGCAAATAAATGGGGATTATCTAGGAGGATTTGAAAAAAATGAAAAATAAAAACAAAAAGCACAAGAAGACCTGATTACAGCAGAAAATGGAAACCATATGCTGAGAAACGGAGGGCTGCTTCAAAAATTACGATACACTTCAGAGTCCAGGGAAATTAAGATTTCAGGAGAATAAAAAGAAACTCATATGTACTGAAGCTGACACTAGAGAAAGGAGGCAAGTTCTGTACTATGATAATTACAATAAGGATGCTGATAGAAATGCTATTAGAAATGCTACTGGAAGGTTCTATTATTTATAATTGTATTGAAACTTGCTCCAACTAGGTGGACAATTATTAATGAAAAAAGAAGCTGTTATAAATGTATTAATTCTGATAAAGATCAATTACATAGGTCGACAATTCTATAAATGATATATATATATATATATATATATATGTATATATGTTTATTATAAAGTCTGAGATATACTGCCATGGAAATGAGGAGACAGAATAAGGCTTGTGTCAGAGAGGCTTACAAAGCTGGGGCTCCAGTAGCCTAGGTGATATCACCAACAAAACAAGCCAGAGCTTAGCAGTGCTCTGGTAACTCTCTTTGTATATCTGGGCCTGTCAGTAAAATAAGTATATAAGTAAAATATCAATGAGTGAAGACAGAGTGTGTGAGAGCATGTGAGAGTTAGAAACAGAGAAGGCGACAAGAGAAATAGATGAGTTGGAAAGAGACCAGCAGACAAAAACCCCCTACACTGTGTTTATTGATGGCAGGTACAACGCAGGCTTGTAGAGATTGTAAGGCAGCAGCTCTCATGCCCACAGACCCCAGACAGACCTAGCCTTCACCATATGCTGTACTTACAGACCTGACAGTAATGTGTGTGTGTCTGTCTGTCTGTATGTCTGAGTATGTGTGCGCTCAGAGCTCACCTATAGTAGTCTCAGAACATGGATGGCAAGGTAGCCAGCCTCACCTGCAACTTATATACAGAGAACCTAGCTGTACAGGGCAAGCCAGCTAGCCCAGATTCTGGCTAAGCAAGAATGCATATGCAAAGGTACTCTCATGTCTCCCTCTCCTGAGTTCCCGATTCAATCCAATGCCTCACTATCATCCAAAAACTGCCAACGGGGTAAGCTGGGGCACTCCTCAGAATTCAGGGGAATGAGCCTTTCCAGTCACGTTTGGTTGCCTACTCAGCCTCCAGACTCTCAGTCCACTGCTCAGGTCAGCAGATTACAAGCCAAGAAAGAACACAGAAATAGCTGTGTTTCAACATATATGGGAACTGTGTTTGACCAAACAATAGTGGATGAACCCGGTCCCTAACACCTATCCTTTGGGTCAGGCTAAGTCAATTGCTCCTGTGGCCTCACAATCCCTGATCATGGTGTCCTAGTGTCCACACATCACACTAAGAGAGATACCCAGAAGTACGCATGCATGAGTCACATACAAAGTCGCTCTGCTTGCAGTAAGCACAAACTCCCTGGGCCCTTGCTATGGAGAGACTAAAGGAAGATGGATTCCTCCATTGGCTGAATCAGGAGCTTCCAGTGGAGATCACAGCCCAGACCCTCACCTGAGGGCCTGGATGCTGCTAATAAAGGCAATTAGAAACACCTGTTACCACTTGGGGCCAGAGGACATACTCTAGAATCCCTCCAGGTGCTAGAAAGCTGGCAGACCTCCTGACCCCGGGATAGCTGTGCTCCTAGTTGGGAGGGCCTATGGGCCAAAGATGAGAATATTCCCTAGATACAAGAAAGAAGTTCAGGTTTCAAAAGGATTTGAAACCCCAGGAGGCACTTGGAAAAGACATTTCACAGCCATCAAAACACCCTCTTTCTGAACGCTGGTACCTTCCGTTTTGCGTGTAAAATCCAGACATTGGTGTGGCCATCAGTACCACAGATCCTTTACATTCTGCCCAACAGAGGGAAAGCACAGTGTGTGTGCCAGGGTGGTAGAGTTTCACTTCTCTTGACCTGGGCACTCATGTATTAAGGACAAGGATGCTGTGCAGGAAATTGAGGAGGCTGTATTTAGGCTGAGTGTCATCCACAGTGCCTTGGAGAATGGGAGTCAAGCACAGAGGGCGTGGACATCTGCAGCTGGAGATGGACATATGCCTGTTACCTGCAGCAATAACACTGTCTCCTCATTTCCCCTCTGTACTACGCCATATGCACGAGACTAAGTAATCCAAAGAGCAAAAAAAGGAAAATTTCAACACCAGGAAGACCGAGTTCACGATGCATGCACTGACTTCCACGAAGAAGGCACGTAGAGACAGTCAGAGAGACAGAATGACAGTGACTGGAAAGGACAGAAATTGTGGCCCTGTGTTGATCAGTGCCAGAGCACTGAAGACAATCCCTCCATGCCCATGCATAATTCTTACAAGTGGCATTGTTATTTTATGTGTGTGAGGAAATGTTACACTTAGAACATCTAGGTCTTAGCCCACTCTAAGAAGAAACACTTGGCCTGCAGCCCACTCTCCAAAACTGCCCTTGCTCTCCAAATTGGAAGTAGTTTAGTGATACTCCAGCCAAATGCAGGCTGGAATATTTCATCTCCCTGGTCCAGCCTCAGCCTGACCTTTGTGCAGGGAAAAGCACTATGTCTATTTCTTCTTTGATTTACAGTTTTGGAATAGGACTCCTTGGACAAAAAGAGCAAGAGGGCAGTAGATGATTTGGCAGCTGTAGTTTGTGGTGAGAGAGATTTATACAGTAACAAGAGGTAAACGAATGGCTCTGTGAGATGTCTCTCATGACTTTGACTCAGAATAACCAGGTGTAACCACATTACTACCCTAATCCAGAGCTCTGCAGGTCTCTAGCTAAAATATATTTTCATACCTCTACATGTTATGTGTGTATATATATATATATATATATATATATATAGAGAGAGAGAGAGAGAGAGAGAGAGAGCGCAAGACACTGATGTAGTCATTTTCTACAATGGATGTGATTAGACATTCAGACAATTGATTGCTAAAACCTGGAGAGAAACTGTGCATCAGAAAAAGAATTGTCCAAAGGAGTAAAATCTCCAAATCATTACCTATATGCAGCTCCAATGGGAACCTTAGGGCAAAAACCTCTCCTTCTTTTGTGTCATTACATCAGAAAATAAGAAAAGTGACCAAGGGCCAAGGACAGCTACAATGGTGTCAATATTGAGCTGTAAATCAGAAGGTGCCAAGTGTTTTGCACAAAATAACCTTTGCCACAGTGATTCTGTTGTCCCCTCCCTCACACACACACACAAACACACAACAACACACACTCACAGTTATACACACACACATCCATAGAGGCAAAGGCACAAACTGAATTATACACATGCACACTGGACAGCTTCTGCAAGGCAGGGCCCTGGGTGAACCCTGCTTCACATTTCCTGGAATCACCCCAGCCTTTTAAGGCCAGCTCTGAGCTCCCATTGTCAGGCTAAATTCAGAAGGCCCGCAGACAGGGCACCAGCCATGCTCTGAAAAGCCAGAGGCCTAGGCCACGCCCAGAATCCATGCCATCAATATCATTGGCCAGTGTGCTAGGACACGCCCAGGAGTGTCAAGGCCCCTAGTCAGTGATTGGCCAGCAAACTTGAGCACCGCCCACACGGCCCTGCAGCAAGCTCATTGGGCAGACTCTGGAATGCCGCCCACCAGCCACTTCTGCTGGAAAGAGATGAGAATTTAAAAACCTCCTACACTGTGTTCATTGATGACAGGTTCAAAGCTGGCTTGTAGAGATTGTAAAGCAGTAGCTCTCATGCCCTCATGCCCATACAGCCCCAGTCTTTACCATATGCTGTACTATCAGACCTGACAGTAATGTGTGTGTCTGTCTGTCTGTCTGTGTCTGTGTGTGCTCAGAGATCACCAATGGAGAGTCAAAAAGAAGATGGATGCCTCCATTGGCTAAAATAGGAGCTTCCAGTGGAGATCACAGCAACGCCCCACACTGAGTGCCTGGCTGCAGCTAATAAAGTCAATTGGAATCACTTGTTACCACTTGGGGCCAGAGGACATACTCAGGAATCCCTACAGGAGCTAGCAGGCTGGTAGACCTCCTGACCCCGGGATAGCTGTGCTCCTACTTGCTAGGGGCATCGGGCCAGATTTGAGAATATTCCATAGATACAAGAACGAACTTCAGATTTCAAAAGGATTTGAAACACCAGGAGACACTTGGAAAAGACATTTCACAGCCATAAAAACACCCTTTGTGAACTCTGGAATCTTCCATTTTGCGTGGAAAATCTGGACAGTGGTGTGGCCATCAGAACCACAGATACTTTACATTCGGCCGAATAGAGGGAAAGCACAATGTGTGTGTCAGGGTGGTAGATTTTCACTTCTCTTGACCTGGTCTCTCATGGAATAAGGACACGGATGCTGTGCAGGAAATTGAGGAGGCTGCATATAGGCTGAGTGTCAGCCACAGGGCCCTGGAGTATGGGAGTCAAGCACAGAGGGCCTGGACAGCTGGAATTGGAGATGGACATATGCCTGTTACCTGCAGCAGGATCGCTGTCCCCTCAGTTCCACTCTGTTCTACGCCATATGCATGAGACTAAGTAATCCAAGGGGCAAAGAAAGGAAAATTTCAACACCAGGAAGACGGAGGTCACAATGCATGCACTGACTTCCACGAAGGGTCCAGGGAAGTAAGCATGTAGAGACAGTCAGGGAGACAGAATGACCGTGACTGAAAAGGACAGAAATTCTGGCCCTGTGTTGGTCAGTGCCAGAGCACTGAATACAAAGCCTCCATTCCCATGCATACTTCTTACAAGTGGCATTGTTATTTTATGTTTGTGCGGAAAGGTTACACTTAGAATATCTAGGTCTTAGCCCACTTTGAGAAGCAACACTTGGCCTGCAGCCCACTCTCCAAAACTGCCCTTGCATCGCAAAATTGGAAGTAGTTTTAGTGATGCTCCAGCCAAATGCAGGCTGGCGTCTTTCATCTCCCTGGTCCAGCCTCAGCCTGTACTGTGTGCAGGGATCTGCACTATGTCTATTTCTTCTTTGATTTACAGTTTTGGTATAGGATTCGGTGCACAAAAAGAGCAAGAGGGAAGTAGATGATTTGGCAGCTGTAATTTGTACTGAGAGAGATTTGTAGAGTGACAAGAGATAAACTAATGGCTCTGTGAGATGTCTCTCATGACTGTGGCTCAGAAGGGCCAGGTGTATCCGCATTACTACTAGAATCAAGAGCTGTGCACGTCTATAGATAAAATATTTTTTCAGACCTCTACATGTTATATATATATATATATATATATATAGAGAGAGAGAGAGAGAGAGAGAGACAGAGAGACAGAGAGACAGAGAGAGAGAGACAGCAAGACACTGATGTAGTCATTTTCTACAATGGATGCGATATTACATTCAGACAATTGATTGCTAAGACCTGTAGAGAAACTGTGCATCAGGAAAAGAATTTTCCAAGGAGTAAAATTTCCAAATTATTAGCTATATGCAGCTCCAATGGAACCTAGCGAAAAAGGCTTGAGAAGGAATTCGTCCAGGACACTCTCCACGTGGACAGGCACCACAAGTTTCCTAGTCTGGCAACACACACAGTGCAGCTTCTAGTTCGCAGTGAAAGCCTCAGGGCAAAAAACCTCTCCCTCTCCAGTGTCTTTACATCTGAAAATATGAAAAGTGACCAAGGGCCAAGGAGAGCTACAATGGTGTCAATATTGAGCTGTAAATCAGATTGTGCCATGTGTTTTGCACAAAATCACCTGTGCCACAGTGATTCTGTTGTTCTCTCTGTCTCTCCCTCCCTCACACACACAGACAAACACACACTCTCACAGTTACTCACACGCACACATCCACAGAGGCACAGGCACAAAAGGAGTTATACACATGCACACTGGACAGCTTCTGCAAGGCAGGGCCCTGGATGAACCCTGCTTCGCAATTCCTGGAAGCATGCCAAGCCTTTTAAGGCCAGCTCTGAGCTCCCATTGTAGGGCTTACTGCAGAAGGCCTGCAGACAGGGAACCAGCCATGCTCTGATATGCCAGAGGCATAGGCAACGGCCAGAACACCTGCCAGCAATGTCATTGGCCAGTGTGCAAGGACACGCCCAGGAGTGTCAAGGCCCCTAGTCAGTGATTGGCCAGAAACCTTGAGGACCGCCCACACGGCCCTGCAGCACGCTCATTGGGCAGCCTCTGGAAGCCAGCACACCAGCCACTTCTGCTGGAACGAGATGAGAATTCAAAAACCTCCTACACTGTGTTCATTGATGACAGGTTCAAAGCTGACTTGTAGAGATTGTAAGGCAACAGCTCTCATGCCCATAGACCCCAGACATCCCCAGTCTTCACCATATGCTGTACTACCAGACCTGACAGTAATCTGTGTGTGTGTGTCTGTCTGTCTGTGTCTGTGTGTGCTCAGAGCACACCTAGAGTAGTCTCAGAGCATGGGTAGGAAGGTAGCCAGCCTCACATGCAACTTATGTACAGAGAACCTAGCTGGTCTGGGCAAGCCATCTAGCCCAGATTCTGGCTAAGCAAGAATGCACATGCAAAGGGACTCTCATGTCTCCCTCTCCTGAGTTTCCGATTCAATCTCATGCCTCACTATAATCCAAACACTGCCAACAGGGTAAGCTGGGGCACCCCTCAGAATTCAAGGGCAGGAGCCTGTCCAGTCACGTTTGGCTGTCTATTAAGCCTCCAGACTCTCAGTCCACTGCTCAGGGCAGCTGCTTAAAAGCCCAGAATGAACCCAGAAAGACCTGTGTTTCAACATAGATGGGAACTGTGTTTGACCAAGCAATAGTGGATGAACCCGTCCCTTACAACTACCATTTGGGTCTGGCTAAGGCATTTGCTCCTGTGGACTCACAATCCCTGATCATGGTGTCCTCCTGTCCACACATCACACTCAGAGAGATTCCCCAAAGTAGTCATGCAGGAGTGTCCCATACAAAGTCGCTTTGTTTACAGGAAGCACAAACTCCATGGGCCCTTGCTATAGAGAGACAAAAGTAAGATGGATGCCTCCATTGGCTGAATTAGGAGTTTCCAGTGGAGAACACAGCCCTGCCCCACACCTGACGTCCTGGCTGCTGCTAATAAAGGCAATTGGAAACACCTGTTACCACTTGGGACCTGAGGACATACTCAGGAATCCCTCCAGGAGGTAGCAGACTGGCGGACCTCCTGACACTGGGATAGCTGTGCTCTTAGTTGGGAGGGCCTTCGGGCCAGAGGTGAGAATATTCCCTAGTACAGGAACGAACTTCAGGTTTCAAAAGGATTTGAAACCCCAGGAGGCACTTGGAAAAGACATTTCACAGCCATCAAAACTCCCTCTTTCTGATCTCTGGAAGCTTCAGTTTTGCATGGAAATTCTGGACACTGGTGTGGCCATCCATACCACAGAGCCTTTACATTTGGCCCAATAGAGGGAAAGCACAATGTGTGTGCCAGGGTGGTAGAGTTTCACTTATCTTGACCTGGGCAGCTGCAGCTGGAGATGGAGATATGCCTGTTACCTGTAGCAGTAACACTGTCTCCTCAGTTCCACTGTATACTACTCCATATGCATGAGACTAAGTAATCCAAAGGGCAAAGAAAGGAAAATTTCAACACCAGGAAGACCGAGTTCACGATGCATGCACTGACTTCCACAAAGGTTCCAGGGAAGAAGGTAGACAGAGACAGTCTTAGAGACAGAATGACAGTGACTGAAAAGGACAGAAATTCTGGCCCTGTGTTGATCAGTGCCAGAGCATGAAGATAAACCCTCCATGTCCATGTATACTTCTTACAAGTGGCATTGTTATTTTATGTTTGTGAGGAAAGATTACACTTAGAACACCTAAGTCTGAGCCCACTCTGAGAAGCAACAGTTGGCCTGCAGCCCACTCTCCAAAACTGCCCTTGCCTCGCAAAATTGGAAGTAGTTTTAGTGATGTTCTAGCCAAATGCAGGCTGGCATATTTCATCTCCCTTGTCCAGCCTCAGCCTGTCCTGTGTGCAGGGAACTGCACTATGTCAATTTCTTCTTTGATTTACAGTTTTCGGATAGGTCTCGTTGGATAAAATGAGCAAGAGGGAAGTAGATGTTATTGCAGCGGTAGTTTGTGCTGAGAGAGATATGTAGAGTGATAAACGATATGGCTCTGTGAGATGTCTCTCATGATTGTGGCTCAGAAGGGCCAGGTGTATCCATTTTAGTACCCTAATCCAGACCTGTGCAGGTTTCTAGCTAAAAATATTTTCATATCTCTACATGTTACATATACATATATATATAGAGAGAGACCTCTACATATATAGAGATAGAGACACTGATGTAGTCATTTTCTACAATGGATTCGATATGACATTCAACAATTGATTGCTAAAACCTGTAGCGAAACTGTGCATCAGGAAAAGAATTGTCCAAAGGAGTAAAATCTCCAAATCTTTAGCTATATGTAGCTCCAATGGGACCTATCGAAAAAGGCTCCAGAAGGAACTCATCCAGGAGACTCTACACATCGACAGACACCACAAGTTTCCTTGTCTGGCAACACACACAGGGCAGCGGCTAGTTCCCAGTGCAAGCCTCAGGGCAAAAACCTCTCCCTCTTCAGTGTCTCAGATTTCAAAAACCTCCTACACCGTGTTCATTGATGACAGGATCAAACCTGGCTTGTAGAGATTGTAAGGCAGCAGCTCTCATGCCCACAGACCACAGACAGCCCCCCCTCACCTGAGGGCCTGGCTGTGGCTAATAAAGGCAATTGGAAATAGCTGTTACAACTTGGGCCCTGAGGACATACTCTGGAATCCCTCCAGTAGCTCGCAGGCTGCCGACCTCCTGACCCCAGGATAGGTGTGCTCCTAGTTGGGAAGGCCTTCTGGCCAGAGGTGAGAATATTCCCTAGATACATGAACGAAGTTCAGGTTTCAAAAGGATTTGAAAACCATGAGG
This sequence comes from Erinaceus europaeus, assembly GCF_950295315.1. NCBI lineage: Eukaryota > Metazoa > Chordata > Mammalia > Eulipotyphla > Erinaceidae > Erinaceus > Erinaceus europaeus. The sequence goes on from NW_026647169.1 coordinate 1,167,398, forward strand.
CACTTTTAAAAGACATTTCACAGCCATCAAAACACCCACTTTCTGAACCCTGGAATCTTCCGTTTTGCATGGAAAATCTGGACACTGGTGTGGCCATCAGTACAACAGATCCTTTACATTCGGCCCAATAGAGGGAAAGTACAATTTGTGTGCCAAGGGGATAGTGTTTCACTTCAATTGACCTGGGCTCTCATGGAATAAGGACTAGGATGCTGTGTTGGAAGGTGAGGAGGGCTGCATTTAGGCTGAGTGTCAGCCTCAGGGCCCTAGAGAATGGGAGTCAAGCACAGAGGGCCTGGACAGCTGCAGCTGGAGATGGACATATGCCTGTTACATGTAGTAGGATCGCTGCCTCCTCAGTTCCCCACTGTACTGTGCCTTATGAACAAGATTAAATAATCCAAAGGGCAAAGAGTGGAAAATTTCAACACCAGGAAGACCGAGTTAACAATGCAGGCACTGACTTCCAGTAAGGGCCCAGTGAAGAAGGCACGTAGAGAGAGTCAGAGAGACAGAATGACAGTGACATAAAAGTACAGAAATTCTGGACCTGTGTTGATCAGTGCCAGAGCACTGAAGACAAATCCTCCATGTCCATGCATACTTCTTACAAGTGGCATTGTTATTTTATGTTTGTGAAGAAAGGTTACACTGAGAACATCTAGGTCTTACCCCACTCTGAGAAGCAACACTCGGCCTGCAGCCCACTCTCCCGAACACCCCTGGCGTCTCGAAATTGGAAGTAGTATTAGTGATGCTCCAGCCAATATGCAGGCTGGCTTATTGCATCTCGCTGGTCCAGACTCATCCTGTCCTGTGAGCAGAAAACTGCACTATGTTTATTTCTTCTTTAATTTACAGTTTTGGCATAGGACATGGTGGAGAAAACGAGCAAGAGGGAAGTAGATCATTTGGCAGCTGTAGTTTTGCTGAGAGAGATATGTAGAGTGATAAGAGGTATAGGAATGGCTCTGTGAGATGTCTCTCATGACTGTGGATCAGAAGGGCCAGGTGTATCCGCATTACTACAATAATCCAGAGCTGTGCAGGTCTATAGCTAAAAATCTTTTCAGACCTCTACATGTTACATATATATATATAAATATATATATATATAGAGAGAGAGAGAGAAAGAGAGAGAGAGACACTGTTATAGTCATTTTCTACAACGGATTCGATATGACATTCAAATACTTGATTGCTAAAACCTGGAGAGAAACTGTGCATCAGGAAAAGAATTGTCCAAAGGAGTAAAATCTCCAAATCATTAGCTATATGCAGCTCCAATGGAACAGAACAAAATTGGCTCGAGTAGGAACTCATCAAGGAGACTCTCCATATGGACAGGCACCACAAGTTTCCTAGTCTGGTAACACACAAAGGGTAGCTGGTAGTTCCCAGTGCAAGCTGCAGGTCAAAAACTTCTCCCTCTTCAGTGTCTTTACATCTGAAAATAAGAAAAGTGAACAAGGGCCAAGGAGAGCTACAATGCTGTCAATATTGAGCTGTAAATCAGAATGTGCCACGTGTTTTGCACAAAATCACCTGTGCCACAGTGATTCTGTTGTTCTCTCTGTCTCTCCCTCCCTCACACACACACAAACACACACTCTCACAGTAACACACACGCACACATCCACAGAGGCAGAGGCACAAACGGAGTTATACACATGCACACTGGACAGCTTCTGCAAGGCAGGGCCCTGGGGGAACCCTGCTTTGCACATCCTGGAAGCACGCCCAGCCTTTGAAGGCCATCTCTGAGCTCTCATTGTTGGGCTTACTTCAGAAGACCTGCAGACAGGGCACTAGCCATGCTCTGATATGCCAGAGGCCTAGGCAATGCCCAGAAACCCTGCCAGCAATATCATTGGCCAGTGTGCTAAGAAACGCCCAGGAGTGTCAAGGCCCCTAGTCAGTCATTGGACAGCAACCTTCAGCACCGCCCATACGGCTCTGAAGCATGCTCATTGGGAAGACTCTGGAAGGTCCGCCCACCAGCCACACCTGTGGAAAGAGATGAAAATTCAAAAACCTCCTACACTGTGTAAATTGATGACAGATTCAAAGCTGGCTTGTAGAGATTGTAAGGCAGCAGCTCTCATGCCCACAGATCCCAAACAGCCCCACCCTTCACCATATTATGTACTACCAGACCTCACAGTAATGTGTGTGTGTGTGTGTGTCTGTCTGTCTGTCTGTGTCTGTGTGTGCTCAGAGCTCACCTATAGTAGTCTCAGAGCATGGATGAGAAGGTAGCCAGCCTCACCTGTAACTTATGTACAGAGAACCTAGCGGGTAGGGTAAGCCAGCTTGCCCAGATTTTGTCTAAGCAAGAATGCACACGCAAAGGGACACTCATGTTTCCCTCTCCTGAGATCCCGATTCAATCTCACGTGTCACTATCATCCAAACACTTCCAATGGTGTGAGCTGGGGCACCCCTCAGAATTCAGGGGCAGGAGAGTGTCCACTCACGTTTGGCTGCCTACTCAGCCTCCAGATTTTCAGTCCACTGCTCAAGGCAGCTGATTACAAGCCCAGAATGAACCCAGAAAGAGCTGTGTTAGAACATAGATGGGAATTGTGTTTGACCAAACAACAGTGGATGAAACCGGCCCTCACACCTACTCTTTGGGTCCGGCTAAAACAATTGCTCCTGTGGCCTCACAATCCATGATCATGGGGTCCTGGTGTCCACACATCACACTCAGAGAGATTCCCAGAAGTAGGCATGCATGAGTGTCTCATAAAAAGTCGTTCTGCTTTTAGGAAGCACAAACTCCCCGGGCCCTTGCTATGGAGAGACAAAAGGAAGATGGATGCCTCCATTGGCTGAATTAGGATCTTCCAGTGGAGATCACAGCCCCGCCCCTCACCTGAGGGCCTGGCTGCTGCTAATAAAGGAAATTGGAAACACCTGTTACCACTTGGGGCCTGAGGACATATTCAGGAATCCCTCCAGGAGCTAGCAGGCTGGCAGAACTCCTGACCCTGGCATAGGTGTGCTCCTAGTTGGGAGGGCCTTCTGGCCAGAGTGAGAATATTCCCTAGATACAAGAATGAATTTTAGGTTTCAAAAGGATTTGAAACCCCAGGAGGCACTTGGAAAAGACATTTCACAGCCATCAAGACAGCCTCTTTCTGAACCCTGGAAGCTTCCGTTTTACATGGAAAATCTGGACACTGGTTTCGGCATAAGTTCCACAGTTCCTTTACATTTGGCACAATAGAGTGAAAGCACATGAGTGTGCCAGGATAGTAGAGTTTCACTACTCTTGAACTGGGATCTCATGGAATAAGGAAAAGGATGTGGTGCAGGAAATTAAGGAGGGCTGCATTTAGGCTGAGTGTCAGCCACAGGGCCCTGGAAATGGGAGTCAAGCACAGAGGCCCTGGACAGCTGCAGCTGGAGATGGACACATGCCTGTTACCTGCAGCAGGAACGCTGTCTCCTATGTTCTCCTCTGTACTACGCCATATACATGAGACTAAGTAATCCAAAGGGCAAAGAAAGGAAAATTTCAACACCAGGAAGACCGAGTTCACGATGCATGCACTGACTTCCACGAAGGGTTCAGGGAAGAAGGCACGTAGAGACAGTCAGAGAGACAGAATGACAGTGACAGAAAAGGACAAATTCTGCCCGTGTATTTATCAGTGCCAGAGCACTGAAGACAAACCCTCCATGCCCATGCATACTTCTTACAAGAGGCATTGTTATTTTATGTTCATGAGGAAAGGTTACACTGAGAACATCTAGGTCTTAGCCCACTCTGAGAAGAAACACATGGCCTGTGCCCACTCTCCAAAACTGCCCTAGCCTCTACAAATTGGAAGTAGTTTTAGTGATGTAGTAGTTTTAGTGATGTAGTAGTTTTAGTGATGAACCAGCCACACAGCCTGTAATGTGTGCAGGGAAATGAACTATGTCTATTTCTTCTTTGATTTACAGTTTTGGGATAGGACTCGGTGGACAAAAAGAGCAAGAGTAAAGTAGATGATTTTGCAGCTGTAGTTTGTGCTGAGAGAGATTTGTAGAGTGACAAGAGGTAAACTAATGGCTCTGTGAGATGTCTCTCATGACTGTGGCTCAGAAGGGCCAGGTGTATCCGCATTACTACCCTAATCCAGAGCTGTGCAGGTCTCTAGCTAAAATATATTTTCATACCTCTACATGTTATATATATATATATATATATATATATATAGAGAGAGAGAGAGAGAGAGAGAGAGAGAGAGAGAAAGAGAGAGAGAGCAAGACACTGATGTAGTCATTTTCTACAATGGATGTGGTATGCCATTGAGACAATTGATTGCTAAAACCTGGAGAGAAACTGTGCATCAGGAAAAGAATAGTCCAAAGGAGTAAAATCTCCAAATCATTAGCTATATGCAGCTCGAACAGGACCTAGCTAAAAAGGTTCGAGAAGGAACTCATCCAGGAGACTGTCCACATGGACAGGCACCACATGTTGCCTAGTCAGGCAACACACACAGAGCACCTGCTAGTTCCCAGTGCAAGCCGCAGGTCAAAAACTTCTCCCTCTTCAGTGTCTTTACTTCTGAAAATAAGAAAAGTGAACAAGGGCCAAGGAGAGCTACAATGCTGTCAATATTGAGCTGTAAATCAGAATGTGCCAAGTGTTTTGCACAAAATCACCTGTGCCACAGTGATTCTGTTGTTCTCTCTGTCTATCCCTCCCTGAAACACACACACAAACACACACAAACACACACTCTCACAGTAACACACACGCACACATCCACAGAGGCACAGGCACAAACGGAGTTATACACATGCACACTGGACAACTTCTGCAAGGCAGGGCCCTGGGGGAACCCTGCTTCGCATATCCTGGAAGCACGCCCAGCCTTTTAAGGCCATCTCTGAGCTCCCATTGTTGGGCTTACTTCAGAAGGCCCGCAGACAGTGCACCAGCCATGCTCTGATATGCCAAAGGCCTAGGCTTCGCCCAGAACCCCTGCCAGCAATATCATTGGCCAGTGTGCTAGGACACGCCCAGGAGTGTCAAGGCCCCTAGTCATTGATTGGCCAGCAACCTTGAGCACCGCCCACACGGCCTTCAAGCACGCTCATTGGGCAGTCTCTGGAAGGCCCGCCCACCAGCCACATCTGTGGAAAGAGATGAGAATTCAAAAACCTCCTACACTGTGTTCATTGATGACAGGTTCAAAGCTGGCTTGTCGCGATTGTAAGGCAGAAGCTCTCATTCCCACAGATCACAGACATCCCCACCCTTCACCTTATTCTGTTCTACCAGACCTCACAGTAATGTGTTGTGTGTGTGTGTGTCTGTCTATCTGTCTGTCTGTGTCTGTGTGTGCTCAGAGCCAACCTATAGTAGTCTCCGAGCATGGGTGGGAAGGTAGCCAGCCTCACCTGCAACTTACATACAGAGAACCTAGCTGCTCAGGGCAAGCCAGCTATCCCAGATTCTGGCTAAGCAACAGTGCATATGCAAAGGGACTCTCATTTCTTGCTCTCCTGAGTTCCCGATTCAATCTCATTCCTCAATATCATCCAAACACTACCAACGGGGGAAGCTGGGGAACCCCTCAGAATTCAGGGGCAGGACACTGTCCAGTCTCGTTTGGCTGCATACTCAGCCTCCAGGCTCCCAGTCCACTTCTCAGAGAACAGCAGATTACAAGCCCAGAAAGGACCCAGAAAGAGCTGTGTCTCAACATAGATGGGAACTAGTTTGACCAAACAATAGTGGATGAACCCGGCCCCTTACAGCTCCCCTTTGGGTCTTGCTAAGGCAATTGCTCCTGTGACCTCACAATCCCTGATCATTGTGTCCTGGTGTACACACATCACACTCAGAGAGATTCCCAGAAGTAGGCATCCATGAGTGTCCCCTACAAAGTCGCTCTGCTTGCAGGAAGAACAAATTCCCTGGGCCCTTTCTATGGAGAGACAAAAGGAATATGGATGCCTCCATTGGCTGAATTAGGAGATTCCAGTGGATATCACAGCCCCGCCTCTCACCTGAGGGCCTGGCTATTGCTTAGAAAGGCAGTTGGAAACACCTGTTACCACTTGGGTCCTGAGGACATAATACTCAGGAATCCCTCCAGGAGCTAGGAGGCTGGAGACCTCCTGAGCCCAGAATAGCTGTGCTCCCTTCAGGCCCCAGGTGAGAATATTCCCTATATACAAGAAATAACTTCAGGTTTCAAAAGGATTTGAAACCCCATGAGGCACTTGGAAAAGACTTTTCACAGCCGTCAAAACACCCCCTTTCAGAACACTGGAAGCTAGAATAAGAGGTATAGGAATGGCTCTGTGAGATGTCTCTCATGACTGTGGCTCCGAAGGTTCAGGTGTATCGCATTACTACCCTAATCCAGAGCTGTGAAGGTCTCTAGCTAAAAAATATTTTCAGATCTCTACAAGTTATATATATATATGTATATATATATATATATATATATATATATATATATATATATATGTGTGTGTGTGTGTGTGTGTGTGTGTGTGTGTGTGTGTGTCTAGAGAGAGAGAGAGAGAGAGTGAGCAAGACACTGATGTAGTCATTTTCTACAATGGATTCGATATGATATTCAGACAATTGATTGCTAAAACCTGGACAGAAACTGTGCATCAGGAAAAGAATTGTCCAAAGGAGTAAAATCTCAAAATCATTAGCTATATGCAACTCCAACGGGACAGAGCGAAAAAGCCTCAAGAAGGAACTCATCAAGGATACTCTTCACATGGACAGGCACCACAAGTTTCCTAGTCTGGCAACAGACACAGTGCATCTGGTAGTTCCAGTGCAAGCCTTAGGGCAAAAACCTCTCCCTCTTCAGTGTTTTTACATCTGAAAAAAGAAAAGTGACCAAGGGCCAAAGAGAGCTACAATGGTGTCTATAGTGAGCTGTAAATCAGAATGTACCAAGTGTTTTGCAAAAAAAATTACTTTATTATAAACTCTGAGTGATACTGGCATGGAAATGAGGAGACAGAATATGGCTTGTGTCAGAAAGACTTACAAACTGAGGCTCCAGTAGCCTAGGTGAAATCGCCAACACAACAAGCCAGAGATCAGCAGTGCTCTGGTAACTCTCTTTGTATATCTGGGCCTGTCAGTAAAATAAGTATATAAGTAAAATATTAATTAGTGAAGACAGAGTGTGTGAGAGCATGTGAGAGTTACAGACAGAGAAGGCGAGAAGAGAAATAGATGAGTTGGAAAGAGACCAGAATTCAAAAACCTCCTACACTGTGTTCATTGGTGACAGGTTCAAACCTGGCTTGTAGAGATTGTAAGGCATCAGCTCTCATTCCCACTGACACCAGACAGCCCCAGCCTTCACCATATGCTGTACTACCAGACGTGACAGTAATATGTGTGTGTGTGTGTCTGTCTGTCTGTCTGTGTGTGTGTCTGTGTGTGCTCAGAACTCAACTATAGTATTCTCAGAGCATGGGTGGCAAGGTAGCCATCCTCACCTGCAACTTATGTACAGAGAACCTAGCTGGTCAGGGCAAGCCAGCTAGCCCAGATTCTGGCTAAGCAAGAATGCATATGCAAAGGGACTCTCATGTCTTGCTCTCCTGAATTCCCGATTCAATCTCATGCCTCACTATCACCCTAACACTGCCAAAGGGGGAAGCTGGGGCACCCCTCAGAATTCAGGGGCAGGACCCTGTCCTGTCACGTTTGGCTGCATACTCAGCCTCCAGGCTCCCAGTCTACTTCTCAGTGGACAGCAGATTACATTCCCAGAAAGAACCCAGAAAGAGCTGTATCTCAACATAGATGGGAACTGTGTTTGACCAAACAATAGTGGATGAACCAGGCCCCTTACACCTCCCCTTTGGGTCCTGCCAGGAGCCATTTCTCTGCTTGATAGATGATAAACTTTGAGACAATGGAACCCCTCTGGACAAGTGTTAATTCCCCCCTGGGCAGGCCATTTCCCCTTGGGTAAACGATTTATGAGTATTCAAGTGATTCACACAAGTGAGACAACACACAGTTTGGTTCATGCCATTTGTTGCAAGGAACATTCCTCTTTGAAGTTTGCTCCCTCTCCCCCCTTCTCCAGCATTTCCTCTCCTTCCCCAAAGCCTTATAATGCCTGTATTCAAAATAAAATTTTACAGCTTGATCAGAAACTTGACTTGCTGTCATTCTTCGTGTCTCATGTTCCTTCATTTCAGGTCTCATTGGGTTCCTAGCCCCTGTTCACCGCCCTGCTGGTCGGGGCATTCTGGCGCCCGGAACTTGGGTCAAAGAAGCCTTCTGGACATAGAAAATCTGCTGATAGAGAGGGTAGGCCTACCCGAATTCACTGAGTCACCGCGGCCCGAGGGGGGTAACGCAAAGACTCACATAGATTGCCACGGAGATACCTGACCATGAGTCGAATCTGGAGGAGAGTGTCACAGAGGCTTAGGTAAGCAATACCATGGGACATGAATTCAGCAAACTATTTATTCATTAAATGACTCAAGGAGTCACTCAAGACACGAAGAAATAGGGTTAAAAAGAAAGAATTAAAGAAGTTTTTAGATTATATTAAAAATATTTGCCCCTGGTTACCCCAGGAAGGCACTATATGAGAAACGTTGGAGAATTGGTGATTGTCTTAATGATCACTATCAGTCTTTTGGTCCTGAAAGTGTACCAGTTTCTGCCTTTTGTTACTGGAATTTAATTATTGATATCTTAAAATCTATAATAACCACGCTGATATTAAAAACCTTATTACAGAGGGTGAAAAGGTCCTCCAGCAACTTTCTAGTCTGCCGTCCAGGACAAAGTCCCCATGCCCATGCCCTTCTGTGATTAGTGATCTTGATCCCCCAGTACCAAGTCAAAATAAAAGCCTCCCAGCAACCACTGAAAGTAAAAACCCTGTTCCCCTCCCTACAGGTCCCACTGTACTTACTGAAGTACCCTCCATTGACTCTCCTATTGCTAATTCACATGAGAATGAAACCCAGCATTCTTTTCCCAGCCTCTATCCAGTTTTACAAAACCCTCCCTCTCCTGAAGTACTTCCCGTGGAGAATGAGGCTTTGCTAGAAAAAGAGGCTGCCAGATACTACAATCCTGATTGATGTCCTCCCCCCTTAATTCCCCTCCCTATATCCGTGCCCTGTGCTCTCCAGCCTGACCCTCTCCTTGATAATCCTTCTGTCAGGTAGGCACGCTCAGGAGCCCTTACAGGAATTTCCACCCTCCACAAGGTCCTTGCTGACCTGAGAGAGCAGCTTCAATTAATGAAAGAAATTGCTGCAGTTACAGAAGAGCTTACATTTTTTGCCTCACCAAAAAACCCAATCCCTAAAACTAAAACTAAGACTAAACCATCCAAATCAAACCTGGTTTTGGCTTTACCTGTTACTTGGAGCCAGGCTCAAACTGGCTAACCCTAACCCATAAGCTCTTCCTTGTCCAGACTGCCTCCCTACACCACCGCCCCTCCGTTTTGTGCTCCGGTCCTTGACTTGGCCAATAATACTGATTAGACCACTTTCTTTAAAACCGTAAAATGTACCTTAGCCCAGAAAAGAAATTTCAAAGATTTTTCTCTGCACAGCGTCCGTAAACTAAGCCCGCCTGTTACGCCTGCACAGCCAATCACAGCACAGAGCCCCTGCTCCACAGATTGGCAAAGACTGCAGTCAATCATTCCCTAGCCACTAACGCCCCTCCTGGGTAGATAGGCTGTGAGTTAGGAATCCAAAAACCAAAGCGGTTTTTCAAAGGGTAAATTTTTGTCTTCACCAAAAATGTATGTTTTAGGTCTGTGCTAACCTTGTTTTCATTAATGTGTGTTAACTCCTAAGTAACTAAAGGTTGTTTTAAGTTTTAAATAAGATTTAGTTAAGCTAAATGTGGTTTTAAAGATGCAGACTCATAGAGTTGGCACACCTTTACCAGAGTAAACTATAGGACAGTTTCGTCCTTCTGATAGCTAATATCAGCAGCAATTCATTAGTTAAAAGATTTTCTGAGATGTCTAGGCATGGTAAAATGCCTCTGCAGTCTCTCTCACTCTTGTGAAAATTGCAGATATTACCAGCACCCGAATATAAACTGCCACTGTTTGTTAATTAATTCCATCCTTGAACTGACTTTCTAATAACCCAGTCAGTGTAGAGCAGTGGCCCTGCCAGGAAAAAAAGGGTTAAATGTGCTATTCCTGGCCTGACAAAAAAATTTTATTCAACAGATGTGATTCAACAAAATTATTTAGTGTAAAATGGTCATCTAAAAGAAATGTTAACAGTAAAAATTTATTTTAACATTTCAGCTATAAGGTTTATCTTAGCTTTTTAAGTTACCTATCCAAATCAAAGTGAAAGATCAATTAAGTTGTGTACCCACCCTTGTTCACAGCTGCCCTAAGGGTGTGATAGCTTTGTGATAAACAAAGGTCCTAGCAAACAAAGTTTAACATTTTACTTAAAATTGTTTTTAAGACTGCCTTGGGTTAGTGAAAGATAACACAATAGTTATGTTAATTATTTACATGCCAGAGGCTCTTGCGTTGGTTTTCCTCTTTATATATTTCTGCTTTTAGAAATTATCTGGTTTGTTTTAAGACACTGCCAGAGGTTTATTCTTGATAAATTAAGGTAATACATTGTGTTTTTGGTCTGATAGAAGATTTGTTTTGGCAAATCCTGATTTAACAAAATTAATATTTTGAACATTTAAACTATGTGGTTTTATTTTAGCCTTTTAAGTTGCCATATTATAGTTCTAAAGAGTAAAATCTATTTATATCTATGCTTACTCATGATAGCCTTGTGATGAGTAAAGATCTTAATAAACTAAAGGTATTATAGTGTGCTTAAACTGTCTAATCAGTTTAAAAAAATGCCAAAAAAATGGTAAACAGTTTATCATGTCTACACATTAGGTATTGACTTTCTATAACATATTGGTATATTCTAATAAAGAGCCTTCTAAAATCATAGAAAAAATAAGTCAATTCTAACCATTAGATCATCAATTAACTTGGTACAAGTTCTCTCCCTAAGTATATAATTATAGGTACATCTGCACATGAAGAACTGACTGCTCATATGGCAAGATTTAAAACTAAACATTTTTAATTATTTATGGGTGTGTGATGACTCCTAAAGTCACTCATATCCTAAAATTTTTCTCATTTTTTTACAAGCCTCTTAAAATTTTAATGCTTGACCTGCCATAGTGAGAGCACTTTACTGGCTCCTGCATTATTTAATTAAGATCTTGCTATTCAGACTTTTAAGATTAATCTCCATTGATAAAAGCCAATGCTCTCTGACAGATTGATGTAATTCACCTGCCCATGTTTAGTAAACAAAAACTTTTTTTTCTCTCAGTTGATTTTTTCTAAATTTATGTGGGCTACAGCTCAAACAAGAAAAAATAAAACACTGAAGCTTAATTAATTTAGAAAAAAGGGGGAATGCACCCCCAGTATTCAGTTGGCTAAAGTGTCAATGAAGTAACATACTAAACCTTTTTAATATTTACAAAAATTTTAATTGTCCATTTATTATATCTCATTGACAAAGCCACCCACTTTTACAGTTAGAGACATATTTCCCTTTTCTCTTTTTTCAACACTGGATGTCCATGTTTGTTTTCCTTTTATTATGGTGGATGACATTGCTCTTGCAAAATCCACAGAGTCCCTGTGGCAAGTCCTTACCACAAAGGACGTCATGGCAGTATATACTCCAGCTAACCTCACCAGCTTATCCAAGTCTTCTCTTTCTGCTGACCTACCGCTGCTGACTTCATCTTTGCATGCTTATTGACTGATGACTTTTCTCAAAATGTTCTTTGATGTTCAAGGAACCTCACCTTGACTTCTAATGTGTATGCACCTCCTCTGTGTTTTGGTAAACACCATCCTATATTTTCATGTCAATTCTTCTCTACCTGGTCCTTGCCTCCTAGTCTTGCTTGTTCCACAGCTGACCCTCTATGAAGTAGAAAAATTTCATAAGTTGGCGCTGACCAGAAGACCAGACGTGCTGTGTTTCTTCCCCTGGACAACACATCCACTGACTGCTTCCCTTAGACTTGCTGGTGGCATGCTAGGACACTCTATATATTCCTCCCATAAATTTTCTGACAAATTACAACAGGTTATAGACTCCACCACAAATAGTCTTCAGTCACTACAGAGCCCCTTATGAGAACCTTAGTAGTCTTTTGTTAATGATTACCTTAAGACCCTTTATTTTTAATAAGATTACTGATTTTATAAAATTGCAGATTGATTCCTTGGCATCAAAACCTTTGCAAATACATTATCACAGACTTGATTTGGCTGACAGAGGCCTGGCTGAACCTGAGGATGAGAGACCCCCTTTTCGGATGGCATAAAACTCAGAATTATGCATTGAGGCATCCAACCATGGCAGGGAAAGGACACCAGTAAGGGGTGAAAGGCAAAGCACTGCAGGGGGAGGACCCTATAGTACGCCTCTGAGTCCCCCGTGAAGCAAACCTGATTTGCATGGAGGTTGGTGTCAGCAACAAAAATTGTTTCCCTAGAAACTGTGGCTCTGCCTCCCCTGCCCAAAAAGACACCAAGAGCCTTATAAGATGCGGGAAGGTTAGTTTTGCACCCACCCCGTGGGAGGAATCAGGTCAATATTTCCCTCCTCTGGTTAAGCCCACCAAACCTACTGTTAGTGTCTCTGCTCCTCACCCCCATTGCCTGCCTCAATTTAAAATTATAACAAAAGGAGGATATGCCAGGAGCCATTTCTCTGCTTGATAGATGATAAGCTTTGAGACAACAGAACCCCTCAAGACAAGTTTTAATTCCCCCCTGGGCAGGCCATTTACCCTTAGGTAAACCATTTATCAGTAATCAAGTGAGTCAACACAAGTGAGTCAACACACAGTTTTGTTCCTGCCATTTTTTGCAAGGAACATTCCTCTTTGAAGTTTGCTCCACCTCCCCCATCATCCAGCATGCCCTCTCCTTCCCCAATGCATTTATAATGGCTGTGTTAACAATAAAATTTTACAGCTTTATCAGAAACTTGACTTGCTGTCATTCTTCCTGTCTCATGTCCTTGATTTAAGGTCTCATTGGGTTCCTAGCCCCTATTCACCGCCCTGCTGTTCAGGGCACCTCGGCCTTTGCTATGGAGAGACAAAAGAAAGATGGATGCCTCCATTGGATGAATTAGGAGATTCCAGTGGAGCTCACAGCCCCACCCCTCACCTGAGGGCCTGGCTGCTGCTAAAAAAGGCAATTGGAAACACCTGTTACCACTTGGGACCTGAGGACATACTCAGGAATCCCTCCAGGAGCTAGCAGGCTGGCAGACCTTCTGACCCCAGAATAGCTGTACTCTGAGTTGGGAGGGGATTCTGGCCAGAGGTGAGAATATTCCCTAGATACAAGAACGAACTTCAGGTTTCAAAAGGATTTGAAACCCCATGAGGCACTTGGAAAATACATTTCACAGTCATCAAAAAACCATCTTTCTGAACCCTGGAAGCTTCCGTTTTGCGTGGAAAATCTAGACACTGGTGTGGCCATCAGTACCGCAGATCCTTTACATTCGTCCCAATAGAGGGAAAGCATGATGTGTGTGCCAGGGGGATAGATTTTCACTTATCTTGACCTGGGCTCTCATGTAATAAGGAGAAGGATGAGGTGCAGGAAATTGAGGAGGGCTGCATTTAGGCTGAGTGTCAGCCTCAGGGCCCTAAAGAATGGGAGTCAAGCACAGATGGCCTGGACAGCTGCTGCTGGAGATGGACATATGTCTGGTATCTGCAGCAGGATTGCTGTCTCCTCAGTTCGCCAATGTACTACGCAATATGCAGGAGACTGAATAATCCAAAGGGCAAAGAAAGGAAAATTTTTACACAAGAAAGTCCGAGTTCACGATGCATGCACTCACTTCCATAAGGGCCCAGTGAAGAAGGCATGTAGACACAGTCAGAGAGACAGGATGACAGAGACAGAAAAGGACTGAAATTCTGGCCCTGTGTTGATAAGTGCCAGAGCACTGAAGACAAAACCTCCATACCTATGCATACTTCTTACAAGTGGCATTGTTATTTTATGTTTGTGAGGAAAGGTTACACTTAGAACATCTAGGTCTTACCCCACTCTGAGAAGCAACACTTGGCCTGCAGCCCACTCTACAAAACTGCCCTCGCCTCTCCAATTTGGAAGTAGTCTTAGTGATGTTCCAGCTAAGTTGCAGGCTGGTGTATTGCATCTCCCTGGTCCAGACTCAGACTGTCCTGTGTGCAGGGAACTGAACTATGTCTATTTCTTCTTTGATTTACAGTTTTGGGATAGGACTCGGTGGACAAAAAGAGCAAGAGGGAAGTAGATGATTTGGCAGTGGTAGTTTGTGCTGAGAGAGATTAGTAGAGTGATAAGATGTATACGAATGGCTCTGTGAGATGTGTCTCATGACTGTGGCTCAGAAGGGCCAGGTGTATCCGCATTACTACCATAATCCAGAACTGTGCAGGTCTCTAGCTAAAAATATTTTCAGATCTCTACATGTTACATATATAAATATATAAATATATATATATATATGGAGAGATATCGACACTGATGTAGTCATTTTCTACAATGGATTCGATAGGACATTCAGACAATTGATTGCTAAAACTTGGAGAGAAACTGTGCATCAGGAAAAGAATTGTCCAAAGTAGTAAAATCTCAAAATCATTAGCTATATGCAGTTCCAAGGGGACATAGCGAAAAGGCTTGAGAAGGAACTCATCAAGGAGACTCTCCACATGGACAGGCACAACACGTTTCCTAGTCTGGCAACAGACACAGTAGTTCCCAGTGCAAGCCTCAGGGCAAAAACCTCGCCCTCTTCAGTGTTTTTACATCTGAAAAGGAGAAAAGAGACCTAGGGCCAAAGAGAGCTACAATGGTGTCAATATTGATCTGTAAATCAGAATGTATCAAGTGTTTTGCAAAAAAATCAATTTATTATAAACTTTGAGTGATACTGTCATGGAAATGAGGAGACAGAATATGGCTTGTGTCATAAAGACTTACAAACGTACGCTCCAGTAGCCTAGGTGAAATCGCCAACCCAACAACCTAGAGCTAAGCAGTGTTCTGCTAACTCTCTTTGTATATCAGTGCCGGTCAGTAAAATAAGTATAAAAGTAAAATATTAATGAGTGCAGACAGAGTGAGTGAGAGCCTGTGAGAGTCAGAGACAGAGAAGGCAAGAAGAGAAATAGAAGAGTAGGAAAGAGACCAGAAGTCAAAAACCTCCCACACTGTGTTCATACATGACAGGTTCAAATCTGGGTTGTCGAGATTGTAAGGCAGCATTCTCAAGTCCACAGACCCCAGACCACCCCAGGCTTCACCATATGTGTGTAGTATTTACGACATGAAATGTATTGTGAGTGTAAACTTCCCTTCAATTATAAGAGAAAAATCTATCAAGCAGGAGAAATGACCCCTCATGTAATATAGGACTAAATAAATATGCAA
Organism: Erinaceus europaeus; assembly: GCF_950295315.1. Classification (NCBI taxonomy): domain Eukaryota; kingdom Metazoa; phylum Chordata; class Mammalia; order Eulipotyphla; family Erinaceidae; genus Erinaceus; species Erinaceus europaeus. The sequence goes on from NW_026647169.1 coordinate 1,182,901, forward strand.
ATAAATGGGGATGATATAGGAGGATTGAAAAAAAATGAAAAATAAAAACAAAAAGTACAAGAAGACCTGATTACAGCAGAAAATGGAAACCATATGCTGATAAACAGGGGGCGGCTTCAAAAATTCCGAGACATTTCAGAGTCCAGGGAAATTAAGATTTCAGGAGAATGAAAAGAAACTCATATGTACTGACGCTGACACTAGAGAAAGGAGGCAAGTTCTGTACTATGATAATTACAATAAGGATGCTGATAGAAATGCTATTAGAAATGCTACTGGAAGGTTCTATTATTTATAATTGTATTGAATCCTGATCCAACTAGGTGGCCAATAATTATTGAAAAAGGAAGCTGTTATAAATGTGTTAATTTTGATAAAGATCAACATAGGTCGACAATTCTAAAAATAACAATTATATATATTTGTGTATATATATATATATATATATATATATATATATATATATATATATAATGTATATGTTTATTATAAAGTCTGAGAGAAACTGACATGGAAATGAGGAGACAGAATATGGCTTGTGTCATAGAGACTTACAAAGCTGTGGCTTCTGTAGCCTAGGTGATATCACCAACAAAACAATCCAGAGCTCAGCAGTGCTCTGGTAACTCTCTTTGTATATCTGGGCCTGTCAGTAAAATAAGTATGTAAGTAAAATATCAATCAGTGAAGAAAGAGTGTGTGAGAGCATGTGAGTGTTAGAGAGAGAGAAGGCGAGAAGAGAAATAGATGAGTTGGAAAGAGACCAGAAGTCAAAAACTTCCTACACTGTGTTCATTGATGACAGGTTCAAAGCTGGCTTTTAGAGATTGTAAGGCAGCAGCTCTAATGCCCACAGACCCCATATAACCCCAGCCTTCAACATATGATGTACTACCAGACCTGAAAGTAATGTGTGTGTGTGTGTGTGTGTGTGTGTGTCTAGCTGTCTGTGTGTGTCTGTATGAGCTCAGAGCTCACCTATAGTAGTCTCAAGGCATGGGTGTCAAGATAGCAAGCCTCATATGCAACTTATGTACAGAGAACCTAGCTGGTCAGGGCAAGCCACCTACCCCAGATTCTGGCTAAGCAAGAATGCATATGCAAAGGTACTCTCATGTCTCCCGCTCCTGTGTTCCTGAGTCAGTCCTATGCCTCACTATCATCCAAACACTGCCAACGGGGTAAGCCTGGGCACCCCTCGGAATTCAGGGGCATGAGCCTGTCCAGTTACGTTTGGCTGCCTACTCAGCCTCCAGACTCTCAGTCCACTGCTCAGGGCAGCAGATTACCATCCCAGAAACAGCTGTGTTTCAACATAGATGAGAACTGTGTTTGACCAAACAATAGTGGATGAAACCGGCCCTCACACCTACTCTTTGGGTCCGGCTAAAGCAATTGCTCCTGTGGCCTCACAATCCATGATCATGGTGTCCTGGTGTCCACACATCACACTCAGAGATATTCCCAGAAGTAGGCATGCATAAGTGTCCCATAAAAAGTCGCCAGCACACAAAATCCCCAAGAGCCCAATGCCAACATGCTGGAGCCCTATGCCAACACGCAAGAGCCCAAGGCCAGCACAAAAGAGCCCCTAGAGCCCAGGGCCAACACGCAAGAGCCTGAGGCCAGCCCACAGTAGCCGGCTCTCCACCGCGTGGCGCAGGGCACTGGATGCGTGATCCCTCCATGCTGCTCAGCCACTGCGAACAGGGCAGCAGATATGGCGGGGCCATGGGGTAGGGCCTCGGCAGCCTATCATGGCCGGCACCCCTGGGCACCTAGGCCCACGCGTTCTACAAAGATGACCTGCCTGCCCTCTTTCTATAAATTCTGGAACCATCCCGGGCCTCCCGGACCCCCAGGCTCCCTGCCGAAACTGGGCACACGAGATCTCCAGACGCTGGTCCGGTCTGAAGGCAGACAAGCTGGAGTATGCAGAGATTTGTGCAGAGATCACAACCTGCAATTCCTAAAAGTGAAGCTGCATGGGAAGCCACCTCCGGATGGTGAACCCCCCCAACAACTAAGTCAGTATAGATTTAAATTCGTGTTTAAAATGACATGTCTTCGTAACAAAGGTTTCTCTCCTTGTGTATTAATGACCATGATTATGTATGTTTAAAGTTTGGTAAACAGTAGTTTAAGGCTAAATTCTTACTAGTTAAAGTTAAATAAAAAAAGGTTTTTAACGTAATTCTCATAAAGATAAAAATTAACTTACATTTAAAGTCTGAGATAAAAATTAGTTAACAATCAATATATTTTAACTAAGTTGGTCTAAACAAAAGGTTAAATAGACTTGTTGATATGTAAAACACTACCTTCTCTATTAGAAATGGTAGATCGCACAATGGCTATGCTAATTATTCTCATGCCTGAGGTTTCCTCTCAGGCCCACACCTAGGGTGTGTCTCCATCTTGAATGGGTGTAACAAAAGGTTAAAAGACGTTGTTGATATGTAAACGTCTCAAATTCCTTCTCTATTAGAAACATTGGATCGTACAGTAGATATGCTAATAACAAGTTTTGTTTCATAGTAAGTAAGTTGCAGCCAGCTGCCTGTGGGACTCTAGGCCGTTCCCCGCCCCCATGCAATTGCCCATCGAGGCAAGTAGCCCCCCAGAGGCAAGAAATGTTTTTTTTCGGATATGGCCGCCTCAGGCCTTCCCCTGGCAACATGCTGGTTTTTGTTATATATGTTTCTGTTCACCCCACACCCTTGATACTATAGTCATTTAGTTAAAAAGAAAAGGGGAAATTGTCGTATGCTTTACATTGGTTTGTTCTAGCCCGCCCAGCCAAGAGAATTGGATGAGTCCTGTTAATTTCGCGGGCCTGCTTGGCCCCGCCCCAAGAAACCCGGGGAGAGGGTTCCTGAGTTCGAGAGTGTGAGAGTTTCAGAGTTCAAGAGTAAGAGAGGGTTCCTGAGTCCGAGAGTTCCTGGGTTCCTGAGTTCGAGAGTTTCAGGGTTACAGAGTAAGAGAGAGTGCCAGAGAGACAGAGTTCCTGGGTTCCTGAGTTCCAGAGTAAAAGAAAGAGTGCTTGTGCCTCCGCAAAGAGACAGCAGAGTTCTGTTTGGTGATTAGTTTGTCTTAGTTTATGAATCGTTGTTCCTGGATAAAGAAATACAGCTTCCCTGCCCAGCCGATGTCTCCGTGTCTCTGTTACCCGCCCGTGAAGCTAACCCTCATGGCAAGAGCCATCCGAAGAATTTTAACAACATACACTTACACACACAAACACACACACACACAAACACACACACACACACCTTCCACAGAGACACACACACTTTTCCCTGAAATAACGTAGATTGGGCTTACTGCTTTGCACTCAAGTAAAAGGTCAAATTTTCATGGGTGGAGGGGAGAAGTGTTAAGTTTCTGGTATATGAAAGGGAGAAGTGCCTAGAGTAGATCTAAAGTTACATGGACAACGAAGGAAGTATGGGTTGGAGGCACAGCTGGTGGAGATGCCAGGGAACTATGTGGAAGCCCAGGACCCCGTTTTGAGCTCCTGCTCACCACATGCCCAGCTAGGGAAAAGCTGGGCTAGTGTCAAATCAGAACTGCAGCTGTTTCTCTGTCTCTCTTCCTGCTTGGGCCCTGCTCTCTCAATTTATGACTGTTTCTTTCTCCTCAGTAAGAAAGATACAAATGATGTACAGAAATATAGGGAAAGAGGGGAAAAATTAACCCGGTACCCACTATTACACATAACTGTTGACAGTAAACCATTCATCACCCAAGAAAGAGCAGAATAAATATTTGTGAGGTTAAATAAGTAAATAAGTAAAATAAAGTAAAATAAGTAAAAAATAAGTAAAATAAGTAAAAAAGTAAAATAAGTATATAAGTAAAATATTAATGAGTGCAGACAGAGTGAGTGAGCGCCTGTGAGATTCAGAGACAGAGAAGGCAAGAATAGAAATAGAAGAGTGGGAAAGAGACCAGAAGTCAAAAACCTCCCACACTGTGTTCACACATGACAGGTTCAAACCTGGGTTGTAGAGATTGTAAGGCAGAAGTCTCAACTCCACAGCACCCAGACCACCCCAGCCATCACCATATGTGTGTCGTATTTACCACACGAAATTATATTGTGAGTGTAAACTTCCCTTCAATTATAAAAGAAAAATCTATCAAGTAGAAGAAATGACCCCTCATGTAATATAGGACTAAGTAAATATATAAATACGTAAATAAATGGGGATTATCTAGGAGGATTTTTAAAAGAAATGAAAAATAAAAACCAAAAGCACAAGAAGACCTGATTACAGGAGAGAATGAAAACCATCTGCTAAGAAACAGAGGGCTGCTTCAAAAATTCTGAGACACTTCAGAGTCCAGGGAAATTAAGATTTCAGGAGATGAAAAGAAACTCATATGTACTAAAGCTTACACTAGAGAAAGGAAGCAAGTTCTGTACTATGATAATTACAATAAGGATGCTGATAGAAATGCTATTAGAAATGCTACTGGAAGGTTCTATTATTTATAATTGTATTAAATCCTGCTCCAACTAGCTGACCAATAAGTAATGAAAAAGGAAGCTGTTATAAATGTGTTAATTCTGATTGAGATCAATTACATAGGTCGACAATTCTAAAAATAACAGATATACATATATATGTATATATATATATATATATACATATATGGATGTATATGTTTATTATATAGTCTGAGAGATACTGCCATGGATATGAGGAGACAGAATATGGCTTGTGTCAGAGAGACTTACAAAGCTGAGGCCCAGTAGCCTAGGTGAAATCACCAACACAACAATCCAAAGCTCAGAAGTGCTCTGACAACTCTCTTTGTATATCTGGGCCTGTCAATAAAATAAGGATTAAGTAAAATATTACTGAGTGCAGACAGACTGAGTGAGAGCCTGTGAGAGTCAGAGACAGAGAAGGCGAGAAGAGAAATAGAAGAGTGGGAAAGAGACCAGAAGTAAAAAACCTCCTACACTGTGTTCATTGATGACAGGTTCAAACCTGGCTTGTAAAGATTGTAAGGCAGCAGCTCTCATGCCCACAGACCCCATACAGCCCCAGAATTCACCATATGCTGTACTATCCGACCTGACAGTAATGTGTGTGAGTGTGTGTCTGTCTGTCTGTGTGTGTTTGTTTGTGCTCAGAGGTCACCTATAGTAGTCTCAGAACATGCGTGTCAAGGTAGCCACCCTCACCTGCAACTTATGTACAGAGAACCTAGCTGGATTGGGCAAGCCAACTAGCCCAGATAGTGGCTAAGCAAGAATGCATATGCAAAGGGATTCTCATGTCTCCCTCTCCTGAGTTCCTGATTCAATCCCTTGCCTCACTATCATCCAAACACTGACAACGGGGTAAGCTGGGGCACCCCTCAGAATTCAAGGGCATGAGCCTAAGTAGGCAGTCAAGTTTGGCTGCCTACTCAGCCTCCAGGCTCTCAGTCCACTGCTCAGTGCAGCAGATTAAAATCCCAGGAAGAACCCAGAAAGAGCTGTGTTTCAACATAGATGGTAACTGTGTTTGACCAAACAATAGTGGATGAACCCCGCCCCTTACACCTACCCTTTGGATCCGGCAAAGGCAATTGCTCCTGTGGCCTTACAATCCCTGATCATGGTGTCCTTCTGTCCACACATCACACTCAGAGAGATTCCCCGAAGTAGGCATGCATGAGTGTCCCATACAAAGTTGCTCTGCCTGCAGGAAGCAAAAACTCCCCGGGCCCTTTCTATGGAGAGACAAAAGGAAGATGGATGCCTCCATTGGCTGAATTATGATCTTACTGTGGAGATCACAGCCCCTCCCCTCACCTGAGGGCCTGGCTGCTGCTAATAAAGGCAATTGAAAACACCTGTTGCCACTTGGTTCCTGAGGACATACTCAGGAATCCCTCCAGGAGGTAGCAGGCTGGCAGACCTCCTGACCCCGGGATACCTGTGCTCCTAGTTTGGAGGGCCTTCGGGCCAGAGGTGAGAATATTCCCAAGATAAAAGAAAGAATTTCAGGTTTCAAAAGGATTTGAAACCTCAGGAGGCACTTGGAAATGACATTTCACAGCCATCAAAACACCCTCTTTCTGAACCCTGGAAGCTTCCATTTTACGTGGAAAATCTGGACACTGGTGTGGCCATCAGTACCACAGATCCTTTACATTCGGCCCAATATAGGGAAAGCACAATGTGTGTGCCAGGGTGGTAGAGTTTCACTTCTCTTGACCTGGGCTCTCATGGAATAAGGACAATGATGCGGTGCCAGAAATTGAGGAGGGGTGCATTTCGGCTGAATGTCAGCCACCGGGCCCTGGAAAATTAGAGTCAAGCACAGAGTGCCTGGACAGCTGCCGCTGGAGATGGACATATGCCTGTTACCGGCAGCAGGAACGCTGTCTCCTCAGTTCCCCTCTGTACTATGCCATATGCACATAACTAAGTAATCCAAAGGGCAAAGAAAGGAAATTTTCATCACCATGAAGACCGAGTTCAAGATGCATGCACTAACTTCCAGGAAGGGTCCAGGGAAGAAGGGACACAGAGACAGTCTGCGAGACAGAATGACAGTGACTGAAAAGGATAGAAATTCTGGCCCTGTGTTGATCAGTGCCAGAGCACTGAAGACAAACCCTCCATGCCCAAGCATACTTGTTACAAATGGCATTGTTATTTTATGTTTGTGAGGAAAGGTTACACTTAGAACATCTAGGTCTTAGCCCCTCTGAGAAGCAACACTTGGCCTGCAGCCCGCTCTCCAAAACTGCCCTTGCCTCTCCAAATTGGAAGTAGTTTTAGTGATGCTCCAGCCAAATGCAGGGTGGCGTATTTCATCTCCCTGGTCCAGCCTCAGCCTGTCCTATGTGCAGGGAACTGCACTATGTCTATTTCTTCTTAGATTTACAGTTTTGGTATAGGACTCGGTGGACAAAAAGAGCAAGAGGTAAGTAGATGATTTGGCAGCTGTACTTTGTGCTGAGAGAGATTTGTAGAGTGACAAGAGGTAAACTAATGGCTCTGTGAGATGTCTCTCATGACTGTGTCTCAGAAGGGCCAGGTGTATCCGTATTACTACCCTAATCCAGAGCTGTGCAGGTCTCTAGCTAAAATATATTTTCAGAACTCTACATGTTATATATATATATATATATATATATATATATATATATATATATATATATATATATATATGGAGAGAGAGAGAGAGACAGCAAGACACTGATGTAGTCATTTTCTACAATGGATGCGAAATGACATTCAGACAATTGATTGCTAAAACCTGGAGAGAAACTGTGCATCATGAAAAGAATTGTCGAAAGGACTAAAATCTCCAAATCATTAGCTATATGCAGCGCCAGCGGGACTGATCAAAAAAGGCTCGAGAAGGAACTCATCAAGGAGACTCTCCACATGGACAGGCACCACAAGTTTCCTAGACTGGCAACACACACAGGGCATCTACTAGTTCCCAGTGCAAGCCTCAGTGCAAAAACCTCTCCCTCTTCAGTGTCTTTACATCTGAATATCAGAAAAGTGACCAAGGGCCAAGGAGAGCCACAATGGTGTCAATATTGAGATGTAAATCAGAATGTGCCAAGTGTTTTGTACAAAATCACCTGTATCACAGTGATTCTGTTGTTCTCTCTCTAGCGCCCACACACACACACAAACACACACTCTCACACTTACAGACACGCACAGATCCACAGAGGCACAGGCACAAAGGGAGTTATACACACGCACACTGGTAGATTCTGCAAGGCAGGGCACTGGGCTGAACCCTGCTTCGCACTTCCTGGAATCACGTGCAGCCTTTTAAGTCCAGCTCTGAGCTCCATTGTCGGGCTTACTTCAGAAGGTCCACAGACAGGGCATGAGCCATGCTCTGATATTCCAGAGATCTAGGCTACGACCAGAACCCCTTCCAGCAATATAATTGGCCAGTGTACTAGGACACGCACAGGAGTGTCAATGCCCATAGTCAGTGATTGGCCAGCAACCTTGAGCACCGCCCACACGGCCCTGCATCACGCTCATTGGGGATCCTCTGGAAGGCCCGCACACCAGCCATTTCTGCTGGAAAGAGTGAGAATTCAAACACCTCCTACACTGTTTTCATTGATGAGCGGTTCAAAGCTGGCTTGTAGTGATTGGAAGGCAGCAGCTCTCATGCCCACAGACCCCAGACAGCCCCAGCCTTCACGATATGCCCTACTATCAGACCTGACAATAATGTGTGTGTGTGTGTGTGTGTGTCTGTTTGTCTGTCTGTCTGTGTCTGTGTGTGCTCAGATCTCACATATAGTAGTCTCAGAGCATGAGTGGGAAGGTAGCCAGCCTCACCTTCTACTTATGTACAGAGAACCTAGCTGGTCAGGGCAATCCAGCTACCCCAGATTCTGGATAAGCAAGAAAGCACATGCAAAGGGACTCTCATGTCTAAATCTCCTGAGTTCCCTATTCAATCCCATGACTCACTATCTATCATCCAAACACTGCCAATGGTGGAAGATGGGGAACCCCTAAGAATTCAGGGGCATGAGCCTGTCCAGGCACGTTTGGCTGCCTACTCAGCTTCCAGGCTCTCAGTCCACTGAGATAATCAGGATAGCAGATTACAAGTTCAGAAAGTACACAGAAAGAGCTGTGTTTCCACATAGATGGGAATTGTGTTCGACCAAACAATAGTGGATGAACCCGGTCCCTTACACCTAACCTTTGGGTCCGGCTAAGGCAATTGATCCTGTTGCCTCACATCCCTGATCATGGTGTCCTGGTGTCCACATATCACACTCATAGAGATTCCTAGAAGTAGGCATGCATGAGTGTGCCATACAAAGTCTCTCTGCTTGCAGGAAGCACAAACTCCCCGGGCCCTTGCTATGGACAGACAAAAGAAAGATGGATGCCTCCATTGTCTGAATTCAGAGCTTCCAGTGGAGATCACAGCCCCGCACCTCAACTGAGGGCCTGGCTGCTGCTAATAAAGGCAATTGGAAACACCTATTACCACTTGGGCCCTGACCACATACTCAGGAATCCATCCAGGAGCTAGCAGACCTCAGGCCGGCAGACCACCTGACCAGGCATAGCTGTGCTCCTAGTTGGGCGGCCATTTTTGCCAGAGGTGAGAATATTCCCTAGATACAAGAAAGAACTTCAGGTTTCAAAAGGATTTGAAAACCTTATGAGGCACTTGGAAAAGACATTTCACAGCCATCAAAACACCCTCTTTCTGAACGCTGGAAGTTTCCATTTAGCTTGGAAATCTGGACAATGGTGTGGCCATCAGTACCACAGATTCTTTACATTCGGCCCAATAGACTGAAAGCACAATGTGTATGCCAGGGTGGTAGAGTTTCACTTCTCTTCATCAGGGCTCTCATGGAATAAGAACAAGGATGCAGTGCAGGAAATTGAGGAGGGTGGCTGCATTTCGGCTGAGTTTCAGTCACAGGGCCCTGGAGAATAGGAGTCAAGCACAGAGGGCCTGGACAGCTGCAACTGCAGATGGACATATGCCTGTTACCTGCAGCAGGAAAGATGTCTCCTCAGTTCCCCTCTGTACCATGCCATATTCACGAGAATAAGTAATCCAAAGGGCAAAGAAAGGAAAATTTCAACACCAGGAAGACCGAGATAACGATGCCTCTACTGAATTCCAGGAAGGGTCCAGAGAAGAAGGCACACAGAGACAGAGAGACAGAATGACAGTGACTGAAAATGACAGAAATTCTGACCCTGTGTTGATCAGTGCCAGAGCAGTGAAGACAAACCCTCCAGGCCCATGCATACTTCTTACAAGTGGCATTGTTATGATTGTGAGGAAAGGTTACACTTAGAACATCTAGGTCTTAGCCCACTCTGAGTAGCAACACTTGGCCTGCAGCGCACTCTCCAATACTGCCCTTGCCTCTCCAAATTGGAAGTACTTTTAGTGATGCTCCAGCCAAATGCAGGCTGGCTTATTTCATCTCCCTGGTCCAGACTCAGACTGTCCTGTGTGCAGGGAACTGCACTATGTCTATTTCTTCTTTGATTTACAGTTTTGGGATAGGACTCGGTGGACAAAAAGAGCAAGAGGGAAGTAGATGATTTGGCAGCTGTAGTTTGTGCTGAGAGAGATTTGTAGAGTGAAAAGAGGTATACGAATGGCTCTGTGAGATGTCTCTCATGACTGTGGCTCAGAAGGGCCAGGTGTATCTGCATTACTACCCTAATCCAGAGCTGTGCAGATCTCTAGCTAAAAATATTTTCAGATCTCTACATGTTACATATATATGTATATATATATATATATATATATACATATATATATATATATATATAGAGAGAGAGAGAGAGAGACTGATGTAGTCATTGTCTACAATGGATTCGATATGACATTCAGACAATTGATTGCTAAAACTTTAGAGAAAATGTGCATCAGGAAAAGAATTGTCGAAAGTAGTAAAATATCAAAATCATTAGATATATGCAGTTCCAACGGGACTTAGCGAAAAGTCTTGACAAGGAACTCATCAAGGAGACTCTCCACATGGACAGGCACAACAAGCTTCCTAGTCTGGCAACAGACACAGTACATCTGGTAGTTCGCAGTGCAAGCCTCAGGGCAAAAAGCTCTCCCTCTTCAGTGTTTTTACATCTGAAAAGGAGAAAAGTGACCTAGGGCCAAAGAGAGCTACAATGGTGTCAATATTGATCTGTAAATCAGAATGTACCAAGTGTTTTGCAAAAAATCAATTTATTATAAACTCTCAGTGATACTGGAATGGAAATGAGGAGACAGAATATGGCTTGTGTCAGAAATACTTACAAACTGAGGCTCCAGTAGCCTAGGTGAAATCGCCAACCGAACAAGCCAGAGCTAAGCAGTGTTCTCCTAACTCTCTTTGTATATCTGTGCCTGTCAGTAAAATAAGTATAAAAGTAAAATATTAATAAGTGCAGACAGAGTGAGTGAGAGCCTGTGAGAGTCAGAGACAGAGAAGGCAAGAAGAGAAATAGAAGAGTGGGAAAGAGACCAGAAGTCAAAAATCTCCCACACTGTGTTCATACATGATGGTTCAAACCTGGGTTGTCAAGATTGTAAGGCAGCAGTCTCAAGTCCGCAGACCCCAGACCACCCCAGGCTTCACCATATGTGTGTAGTATTTACAACATGAAATGTATTGTGAGTGTAAACTTCCCTTCAATTATAAGAGAAAAATCTATCAAGCAGGAGAAATGACCCCTCATGTAATATAGGACTAAATAAATATGCAAATAAAGGGTGATGATATAGGAGGATTGAAAAAAATGAAAATAAAACAAAAATCACAAGAATACCTGATTACAGCAGAAAATGGAAACCATATGCTGAGAAACAGAGGGCAGCTTCAAAAATTCTGAGACACTTCAGAGTCCAGGGAAATTAATATTTCAGGAGAATGAAAAGAAAATCATATGTACTGAAGCTTACACTAGAGAAATGAGGCAACGTCTGTACTACGATAGTTACAATAAGGATGCTGATAGAAATGCTATTAGAAATGCTACTGGAAGGTTCTATTATTTATAATTATATTGAATCCTGCTCCAACTAGTTGGCCAATAATTAATGAAAAAGGAAGCTGTTATAAATGTGTTAATTTTGATAAAGATCAACATAGGTCGACAATTCTAAAAATGACAGATATATATATTTGTATGTATATATATTTATATACATATATATATATATATATATATATGTTTATTATAAAATCTGAGAGAAACTGCCATGGAAATGAGGAGACAGAATATGGCTTGTGTCATAGAGACTTACAAAGCTGTGGCTTCAGTAGCCTAGGTGATATCACCAACAAAACAAGCCAGAGCTCAGCAGTGCTCTGGTAACTCTCTTTGTATATCTGGGCCTGTCAGTAAAATAAGTATATAAGTAAAATATCAATCATTGAAGAAAGAGTGTGTGAGAGCATGTGAGAGTTAGAGACAGAGAAGGCAAGAAGAGAAATAGATGAGTTGGAAAGAGACCAGAAGTCAAAAAACTCCTACACTGTGTTCATTGATGACAGGTTCAAAGCTGGCTTTTAGAGATTGTAACGCAGCAGCTCTCATGCCCACAGACCCCATATAATCCCAGCCTTCACCATATGATGTACTACCAGACCTGACAGTAATGTGTGTGTGTGTGTGTGTGTCTATCTGTGTGGCTGTCTGTGTGTGTCTGTATGTGCTCAGAGCTCAACTAAATTAGTCTCAAGGCATGGGTGTCAAGATAGCCAGCCTTACCTTCAATTTATGTACAGAGAACCTAGCTGGTCAGGGCAAGCCACCTACCCCAGATTCTGGCTAAGCAAGAATGCATATGCAAAGGTACTCTCATGTCTCCCTCTCCTGTGTTCCCGATTCAGTCCCATGCCTCACTATCATCCAAACACTGCCAAAGGGGTAAGCTGGGGCACCCCTCGGAATTCAGGGGCATGAGCCTGTCTAGTTACGTTTGGCTGCCTACTCAGCCTCTAGACTCTCAGTCCACTGCTCAGGGCAGCAGATGACTAGCCCAGAAAGAGCTGTGTTTCAACATAGATGAGAACTGTGTTTGACCAAACAATAGTGGATGAAACCGGCCCTCACACCTACTCTTTGGGTCCGGCTAAAGTAACTACTCCTGTGGCCTCACAATCCATGATCATGGTGTCCTGGTGTCCACACATCACACTCAGAGATTCCCAGAAGTAGGCATGCATAAGTGTCCCATAAAAAGTCGCTCTGCCTGCAGAAAACACAAAATCCCCGGGCCCTTGCAATGGAGAGACAAAAGGAAGATGGATGCCTCCATTGGCTGAATTAGGAGCTGCCAGTGGAGATCACAGCCCCATCCCTCACCTGAGGGCATGGCTGCTGCTAATAAAGGCAATTGGAAACACCTGTTACCACTTGGGGCCTGAGGACATACTCAGGAATCCCTCCAGGAGCTAGCAGGGTGGCAGAACTCCTGACCCCAACATAGCTGTGCTCCTACTTGGGAGGGCCTTCTGGCCAGAGGTGAGAATATTCCCTAGATAGAAGAAATAACTTCAGGTTTCAAAAGGATTTGAAACCCCAGGAGGCACTTGAAAAAGACATTTCACAGCCATCAAAACACCCTCATTCTGAACCCTGGAAGCTTCCGATTTGCATGGAAAATCTGGACATCGGTGTCGCCATTAGTACCACAGATCCTTTACATTCAGCCCAATAGAGGGACTGAAGACAAAGCCTCCATTCCCATGCATACTTCTTACAAGAGGCATTGTTATTTTATGTTTGTGAGGAAAGGTTACACTTAGAATATCTAGGTCTTAGCCCACTCTGAGAAGCAACAATTGGCCTGCAGCCCACTCTCCAAAACTTCCCTTGCCGCTCCAAATTGCAAGTAGTTTTAGTGATCCACCAGCCAAATGCAGGTTGGCATATTTCATCTCCCTGGTCCAGCCTCAGCCTATCCTGTGTGCAGGGAACTGCACTATGTCTATTTCTTCTTTGATTTACAGTTTTGGGATAGGACTCGGTGGATAGAAAGAGCAATAGTGAAGTAGATGATTTGACAGCTGTAGTTTGTGCAGAGAGAGATTTGTAGAGTCACAAGAGGTAAACAAATGGCTTTGTGAGATGTCTCTCATGACTGTGGCTCAGAAGTGCCAGGTGTACCCGCATTACTAACCTAATCCAGAGCTGTGCAGGTCTCTAGCTAAAATATATTTCAGACCTTTCTATGTTATATATATATATATATATATATATATATATATATATAGAGAGAGAGAGAGAGAGAGAGAGAGAGAGAGAGAGAGGGAGACAGCAAGACACTGATGTAGTCATTTTCTACAATGGATGCGATATGACATTCCGACAATTGATTGCTAAAATCTGGAGAGAAACTGTGAATCAGGAAAAGAGTTGTCCAATGGAGTAAAATCTCCAAATCATTAGCTATACGCAGCTCCAACGGGACCTAGCTAAAAAGGATTGAGAAGGAACTCATCCAGGACACTCTCCACATGGACAGGCACCACAATTTTCCTAGTCTGGCAACATACACAGGGCTGTTGCTAGAGCCCAGTGCAAGCCTCATGGCAAAAACCTCTCCCTGTTCAGTGTCCTCACATCTGAAAATAAGAAAAGTGACCAAGAGCCAAGGAGAGCTACAATGGAGTCAATATTGAGTTGTAAATTAGAATGTGTCAAGTGTTTTGCACAAAATCACCTGTGCCACAATGATTCTGTTGTTCTCTCTGTCTCTCCCTCCCTCACACACACAGAAACACACAATCTCACAGTTACACACACGCACACATCCACAGAGGCACAGGAACAAACAGAGTTATACACATGCACACTGGACAGCTTCTCAAGGCAGGGCCCAGGGTAACACTGTTTCACACTTCCTGGAAGCACGCCCAGCCTTTTAAGTCCAGCTCTGAGCTCCCATTGTCGGGCTTACTTCAGAAGGCCCACAGACAGGGCAACAGCCATGCTCTGATATGCCAGAGGCCTAGGCCAAGCCCGGAACCCCTGCCAAAAATATCATTGGCCAGTGTGCTATAACACGGCCTGAAAGGACCCAGAAAGAGTTCCAACATAGATGGGAACTGTGTTTGACCAAAGAATAGTGGATGAACTCGGCCGTTTACACCTACCCATTGGGTCCAGCGAAGGCAATTGCTCCTGTGGCCTCACAATCCCTGATCATGGTGTCCTGGTGTCCACACATCACACTCAGAGAGATTCCCAGACGTAGGCATGCATGAGTGTCCCATACAAAGTCGCTCTGCTTGCAGGAAGCACAAACTCCCTGGGCCCTTGCTATGGAGAGACAAAAGAAAGATGGATGCCTCCATTGGCTCAATTAGGAGCTTCCAGTGGAGATCACAGTCCCGCCCCTCACCTGAGGGCCTGGCTGATGCTAATAAAGGCTATTGGAAACAGATGTTACCACTTGGGCTCTTAGGACATACTCAGGGATCCCTCCAGGAGCTAGCAGGCTGGCAGACCACCTGACCACGGGATAGGTGTGCTCCTAGTTGGGAAGGCCTTCTGGCCAGAGGGGCGAATATTCCCTAGATACAAGAACGCACTTCAGGTTTCAAAAGCATTTGAAAACCCATGAGGCACTTGGAAAAGACATTTCACAGCCATCAAAACACCCTCTCTCTGAACACTGGAAGCTTCCGTTTTGCAAGGAAAATATGGACACTGGTGTGGCCATCAGTACCACAGATCCTTTACATTTGGCCCAATACAGGGAAAGCACATTGTGTGTGCCATGGGGATAGAGTTTCACTTCTCTTGACCTGGGCTCTCATGGAATAAGGACAAGGATGCTGTGCAGGAAGGTGAGGAGGGCTGCATTTAGGCTGAGTGTCAGCCTCAGGGCCCTAGAAAATGGGAGTCAAGCACAGAGGGCCTGGACAGCTGCGGCTGGTGATGGACACATGCCTGTTACCTGCAGTAGGATCGCTGGCTCCACAGTTCCCCACTGTACTACGCCATATGCACAAGATTAAATAATCCAATGGGCAAAGAAAGGAAAATTTCAACACCAGGAAGACCGAGTTAACGATGCATGCACTGACTTCCAGTAAGGGCCCAGTGAAGAACTCATGTAGAGACAATCAGAGAGACAGAATGACAGTGACAGAAAAGTACAGAAATTCTGGACCTGTGTTGATCAGTGCCAGAGCACTGAAGATAATTCCTCAATGCCCATGCATACTTATTACAAGTGGCATTGTTATTTTATGTTTGTGAGGAAAGGTTACACTTAGAACGTCTAGGTCTTACTCCACTCTGAGAAGCAACACTTGGCCTACAGCCCACTCTCCAAAACTGCCCTCACTACTCCAAATTGGAAGTAGTCTTAATGAGGCTCCAGCCAAGAAGCAGGCTGGCATATTGCATCTCCCTGGTCCAGCCTCAACCTGTCTTGTGTGCAGGGAACTGCACTATGTTTATTTCTTCTTTGACTTACAGTTTTGGGATAGGAGTCGGTGGAGAAAAAGAACAAGAGGGATGTAGATGATTTGGCAGTGGTAGTTTGTGCTGAGAGAGATTTGTAGACTGATAAGATGTATAGGAATGGGTCTATGAGATGTCTTTCATGACTGTGGCTCAGAAGGCCCAGGTGTATCCGAATACTTACAATAATCCAGAGCTGTGCATGTCTCTAGATAAAAATATTTTCAGACATATATATATATATATATATATATATATATATATATATAGAGAGAGAGAGAGAGAGAGAGAGAGAGAGAGATACACTGATATATTCATTATCTATAATGGATTCGCTATGACATTCAAACAATTTATTGCTAAAACCTGGAGAGAAACTGTGCATCAGGGAAATAATTGTCCAAAGGAGTAAAATCACAAAATCATTAGCTATATGCAGCTCCAATGGTACCGAGCGAAATAGGCTCAAGAAGGAACTCATCCAGGAGACTCTCCACATGGACAGGCACCACAAGTTTCCTAGTCTGGCACACACACAGGGCAGCTGACAGTTCCCAGTGCAAGCCTCAGGAAAAACCTCTCCCTCTTCAGTGTCTTTACATCTGAAAAGAAGAAAGATTACCAAGGACCAAGGAAAGCTACAATGGTGTCAATATTGAGCTGTAAATCAGAATGTGCCAAGTGTTTTGCACAAAATCACCTGTGCCACAGTGATTCTGTTGTTCTCTGTCTCTCCCTCCCTCACACACACACAAACACACACTCTCACAGTCACTCACATGCACACATCCACAGATGCACAGGCACAAATGGAGTTATACACATGCGCACTGGACAGCTTCTGCAAGGCAGGGCCCTGGTCTTAACACTGCTTGGCACTTCCTGGAAGCACTCCCAGCCTTTTAAGGCCAGCACTGAGCTCCCATAGTCAGGCTTTCTTCAAAAGGCCCGCCCACAGGGCGCCAGCCATGTTCTGATAGGACAGAGGCCTAGGCCACGCCCAGAACCCCTGCCACCAATCTCATTGGCCAGATTGCTTGGACACGCCCAGGAGGGTCTGCACTCCTAGTGATTGATTGTCCAGCGGCCTTGAGCAACACCACAACTGCCTTGGAGAACGCTCATTGGGCATCCTCTGGAAGGCCCACCCACCAGCCACATCAGCTCGACTCTGATTGGCCTGTTGTCCCAGGGACACGCCCCCAGCCAGCCAGAGAATGTGAGAGTTAGAGAAGGTGAGAAGTAGATGAGTTGGAAAGAGACCAGAATTTAAAAAACCTCCTACACTGTGTTCACTGATGACAGGTTCAAACCTGGCTTGTAGAGATTGTAAGGCAGCAGCTGTCATGCCCACAGACCCCAGACAGCTCCAGTCTTCACCATATACTGTACTACCAGACCTGACAGTAATGTGTGTGTGTGTCTGTCTGTGTGTGTCTGTCTGTGTGTGTCTGTGTGTGCTCAGAGCTCACCTGTAGTAGTCTCAGAGCATGGGTTTCAAGGTAGCCAGCCTCACCTGCAACTTATGTACAGAAAACCTATCTGGTCAGAGCAAGCCAGATAGCCCATTTTTTGGCTAATCAAGAATGCCAGAGAACTATGTGGAAGCCCAAGAACTCATTTTGAGCCCCTGGTCACCACTTACCCAATTAGGGAAAATCTGGGCTAGTGGCAAATCAGAGCTGCAGCTGTCTCTCTGTCTCTTTTCCTGCTTGGGTCCTGCTCTCTCAATTTATGACTGTTTCCTTCTCCTCAATAGGAAAGCTACAAATGACATACAGAAATACAGGGAAAGTGGGAAAAATTACCCCTATAGCCACTATTACATGTAACTGTTGACTGTAAAGCATTCATCCCCCAAGAAAGAACAGAATAAATATTTGTGAGTTTAAAAACATTGTAGGTTAAATAGGGAACATTCTTTGAGCCATGCAATACTAATCCATTGTGCATTGGATGTCACTGTCAAAAACAGTGCAGTAGTAGTTCTAGTAGTGTCTAGTATCTGCAAAAGGAAATGTATTGTGTGTCCAAAGTTCCCTTCAATTATAAGAGATAATCTATCAGGCAGAAGAAATGACCCCTTATGTGATATCGGACTAAATATATTGTTGTTGTGGTGGTCTGTTTTCGGGCTGCACCACGGAGAAGAGAGCGGACGTCCAGAGCAAATGGGTACACAAAACTTTATTATAGGATGGTGGGTTTGGTTCAGACCACGTGGAGCCAGCCGACAATGGCCGTCCCCACTATCTGACCACGGTGGGCAGAGCAGGAGCTAGATCTCAGAGAGGGAATGCTGAGAGCCCAGAGAGAGAGTGGGGGGTGAGGGGGCTTTTTATTGGGCGACAACCAGGGGTGACGTGTAGGGCCAGGATTGGTTGAAAGGGGGCACTCTAGGATTTTGCGGGGCGTAGAAAAACCTGGGGGCAGAGACTGCATCAGAATAATTCCCCAGCAACATCTCCTCCTATCCCTTTATATCTAAATGGACACAGTAAAGAAAAATGGAATGGAGCAGGCTTAAATGTTTTAGAGGAATGCCATGCTCAGGTGGGAAGATGTAGGACTTTCTGTGGAGGAGGGAAGGCTTAAATGGCTGCAAACCTTGTGAGATTTATGCGTCCTCCTGTGCTCAACCCCTCTTTAGAAAGAGAGACTTACCTGGAGAGACTCATCTCATAGGTTTAAGCGCAGCCTGCTCAACCATCTCTTCACAATATCTCTACATCTTTTCTATCTTTCTATCTAGTCATTGCATAAGATGTACAAAGTCTGTAAAATACTATCATGGGGCAGAAACCTTTTGGGCATAAGCCTAAATGATATAACAAAATAGGAAGGGCCAAGTAGGGGAGTAGTAAAAGCCAGTGTGGTGTGAAGGGAAGGATTGGTGTGTAAAGGAACATTCCCTGCTTGGGTGGGGAAAGGGGCAAGGGTACATAATGAGGGGGAGGAGGGAAGCATGACCCACCAAACAGAGGGGCTATTTGGTATTGTATAGTCCTCAAGGCAATAGGCAGTAAAGTCTATGAATTACTCAGGATCAGTCTATGAAAAACCAGCAGCGTGAAGGGAAATAAGCTGCTTCAAAATTGTGTAAAATGTATATAGGGTATGTCAGAAAGTCTGATACAAGTCTCAGTCCGAAGTAGATGGCTAGGGGAAGAATTGGCAGGGGATGCAACGCTGCATGAGGGAGGTCAGCCACTGGAATGTTGCTTTTCTGTAGATAGCCAGCTGGAACTGCCAACACGTGACAAGCAGGTCAGAAGCAGGAACGGTAACCAGGCATGAAGAAAGTTATGTCCTTGTAGTCTGTGTATCAGGTTCTTCAGATCGCGTTGAGTGACATCTAGAGTTTTGGGGGGTGTGCCACGGTAGTTATGCCATCTAGTGTGTGACGTCAGGGTGTGCAGGGGTTCAGATGGTTTTTCCGGGATTCCTGTGAAAGAAACACAAACAATCTGCTTCTCGTGGTTAATTTGAACTTGTAACAAGTTATAGGTTTGTTATAGTTGATACCTCGATGATTATAATTGGTTTAGAATCTCTTTATGATTTTATTTATAGGTCAACTAATGTGACCTCCTGTAGCAACCTCTACCGCAGGATCTTGAGACCAATTTTAGCTAAAATATATATTTTAAACAGACTCAAATTGCTTAGAGAGTTAACACATATTCATGACAATGATTTTAACGTTTACAGTGCCAGATTGATGCCAGATCTGTTGTGGATTAATTTCCACAAGATAGTTTACAGGGCATCTTTGGGGGCCCTTCAAAGGTGTCCTGTATATAAAATTTATATTGTTTAGTTTTGGGAATGAATAGTCACATTGAACATTTAGACTTTTACCTAAATAGTAAGTTACCTTAACAAATTAATATTTACCTTGTCTGGTAAAAGTGTAGCTGTAGGGTTACACTTTTGACCGTTAAGTTAGTGTTACCAAACTTGAGACATACCCATAAACATTTAGTTATAACAAACTGGAGGAAAAAGAACTTTTGTTATAAAAACACATTATTTAAAAACAAATTTAAATATGTCATTAGTCACACAGTTTAAGACTAAACACTTACATATATACCAAAACTATATATAAAATTCAAAAGAGTGAGAAAGAAAAAAAGTTTTGGAATGCTTCTGGACGTTTCCAGAAACTTTGGCTGCGTCCAGCATTTTTATATAAAGCCAATTACCTTTTAGAGTACTACAAGCAGATGGGTCATGCAAAATAAAATTTTTTTTGTCATTCAACACACTCACTCACAAAAAAAACTGGCCAGTAATAACATAAGACATACAGGGAAAGGGTAGGAGAGAGGTCTCTGTGGGCCAGATTTTGTAGGTTCTGCCATGTCGTATTACGGGTCCTGGGATGTATCCTGCTCTTGTAGTATTTCTTGTTTTTCAGAAATAACAGCGCCCTCCTGCGGGTATTGTCGGACATGGCGGGAAGGAACCCAGACATGTCAAACAGTGGTTGGAGGCAGCTTGTGGGCAGATACAGATACTGCCTAAGCCAATTTAAATTTCCTAGAAAATTTTGTAAAGAAGCAAGAGTAAGGTTAGAAGGGAAGGCAACGTTAGGTTTTAAGGGACGAATTTGCGTTAGAGAAATCTCTGAACCTAGGATGGATATTGGATGGATTAGCTGTATCTTCTCAGGGGCTACATTAAGGCCGCTTTTCTTTAATGCAGGAGTGAGAAAATCATGTAAGGCATAGAGATCTGTATCTGATTTTCCCAATATTAAAATATCATCTGTATAATGAAAAATATTAATGCCCTTATGAATGTATGGGACAAGGGCAGATTTAACAGCCTCCTGACAAATTGTAGGACTATTGGCCATACCCTGGGGCAGCACCACCCATTCAAATCTATCAGCAGGGCTGGCGTTATTAATAGACGGAACAGAGAAGGCAAAAAGTTTACAATCCTGCAGATGCAAGGGGATAGAGAAAAAACAATCTTGTATATCAATAGCTATGATTGGAATTCCCATGAGAATTGCAGAAGCAAGAGGCAAACCCCTTTGGGGGGAGCCCCAGACCTGCATGGTTTTATTTATTGCACGGAGATCTTGAAGGAGGCGCCATTTTTCTGAGCACTTTTTAATCACAAAGACAGGCGTATTCCATGGGCTTCGAGAATGACGAATGTGTCCCAAGGACAACTGCTCTTGGACGAGCTCTTTTAAAATTTTTAGCTTATCCCTAGGTAAAGGACACTGTTCCACCCAGACAGGCTCATTAGAAAGCCAGCTTAAGCGGGGTGTTTGGCTACGAACTAGGGCATTTAGTATTGGGGGGTGCTGAATTGACCTGGTATCATGGGAATGAGTTTTACGCTCTGCAGAGGCATCTGTGGATATTATAATATTAAGACATTCCAGACGATCCCTGCCCAGTAAGTTGGTGCTAATATTAGCTACCAAATGGCGGAAGTGTCCGGTAGAACCTTCTGGGTCTTCCCACATAAGCGAGTCTCCTGTGCAAAATGCTCTCGTCATCCCTCCAATTCCATATAAACTTGGTCCAGGGATGAGTTCCCAATCTTGGGGAACCTCTTCTTGCCTTAAAATCATCTTTGCTGCCCCCATGTCAATCAAAAATTCAAAAGGAATATTGCCAATCTTTACTGTCATAGAAGGGTGTCCTTGTTCTAAAACAGGAGTGGTCCACAAAATCTCAGGCCCTGGATTTGTACGATTCAGGGGCGAACCATCTTTATGAAATTGGGACCAACAATCTCTCTTCCAATGAAACCCCTTACGACATTTTGGACAAACAGTACGTGGTCTCAGGCTCCCTGACTGAAAGCGGGGTTGCTCTGGCTGGAG
Organism: Erinaceus europaeus; assembly: GCF_950295315.1. Taxonomy (NCBI): domain Eukaryota; kingdom Metazoa; phylum Chordata; class Mammalia; order Eulipotyphla; family Erinaceidae; genus Erinaceus; species Erinaceus europaeus. Next base: position 1,204,725 of record NW_026647169.1, read on the forward strand.
GCGTGGTTTCCCTGACTGGAGGCGTGGTCGCAACTTATCAGGACATTGGTTACGCCAATGTCCTTGGAGACCGCCCTGTAAGCAGGCCTCGTTTTGCTTACGTGGGGCAACTGCATAGAACTGTGTCATAGCGGGTGCCCCATAATTGCCTGATGTAAGTTCCTGTGTCACTAGAATCCAATTATCTGGGTGTAGGTGTTTAAGATTAAGGCAAACCTGATAGAACTGTGGTGTCATGCCTTCCCACACAATAGAGCGCAGGAGTAGTGTGCAGACGTCAGGATTATAAACCTTTCTCTCTAGGCTTCTCTTCAGCCTTGAGATGAAGCTCGCCAATGATTCATCAGAGCCTTGGTGAAAAGAGTTAATGGGAGCTGACAGATCTACATAAGGTGTGGAAACCCTTTCCCATGCTTGTGTTGCACAGATGCATACCTGTTCAAAATAACCGGTTGGAAACTGGCTTCTGCCTGCTGAGCTCCAGATTCATAAGCTCCTGCTCCAAACAAAGCATCGGAATTCCATTCTACCTGTTTGTTACTATTTTCCTGCGATTCCCTAGAGCACTCATCCCGGAAGCATGCCTGCCACTGAAGATAGAGTGGGTCTGGGAGTGCAGCATGAGCCAGATATTTCCAGTCTTGTGGTGTATTTAAATGCTGGTAAAAACTCCTCAAGACGGACTTGGTCCATGGAGACTGCATTCCGTCCTCCCTGACTGCTTGTCTGAGTGTTCAAAGGTTTTTAGAGGAATATGGCTGCCATGGCTGAGGGTTTTGTTTAGAAGGGTCCAAGTTTACCTGGAATGTGTGGATTTGGTCCTATGGCACGGTAGAGGGAGCTACAGAAGTGGAAAGTTCCGTAGAAAATGCTGTAGTGGCTCAAGGGGAGAATAAACGCATATCTACGGGACTAAGCTCCAGGGGTGGACTGCACATTGTTTAAAATCCATAAATGCTGAAAAAATATCCTTTAGCTCTCATATCTCAGCCACTAGGTCCCTTAATGGTGACGTAACAACAGGGGGCGGGGTCAGGGACGAGGAAGCCTCAGGCAGAGCTGAAACCAAGGTGGCAGGGGCTAAGAGCAGGGTCAGGAACACGGAAGCTGCAGGCAGAGCTGAAACTGGGGCGGCAGGGGCAGGGGAGTTCAGGGTCGCAGAAACCTCAGGTGGAGCTGAAACTGCAGCAGCAGGAGCCAGGGGTGGGGTCAGGAAAATGGAAGCTGCAGGCGGATCTGAAACCTGGGAGGCAGGGGCCTGGGGGGGTTCACGGTGGCAGAAACCTCAGGCAGAGCTGAAACCGGGGCAGAAGGGGGCGGGGTCAGAGGAGGAGCATCCGAACACGTGTGCATGTCTGTGGGAATGGAATTCTTGGGTTTAGCCCCTGATCGCTTAGGACGTCTAAGTCTTAAGCACATGTGATTTAACTCTTATACCTCAGCCTCAAGCTCACTTATCCTTATGGCATACCACCTTTTACATATCTTGAAAGTGGCGAATACAGTTAAAAAATCCAAGGGGTAGCAAAAATTAAACCGTTAATGACAGCGCAAATCTGTCCCAGGTCAAGAGATAATGACTGGGACACCTCCTCATAAAACGAGAAATTTCCCATGGTGGAGGGAAACACAGGGCCACAGAAGTGGGCGGATGTCACTTACCTGTGTCTGGGCGGTTTTGGAGACCTCAGGCAGGGCATGGTGTGGGTACGGAACACAATGAGCACCAGATGTTGTTGTGGTGGTCTGGTGTCGGGATGCACTGCGGAGAAGAGAGCAGACGTCCAGAGCAAAGGGGTACACAAATCTTTATTATAGGATGGGGGGTTTGATTCAGACCACGTGGAGCCAACAGGCAATGGCTGTCCCCATTATCTGACCACGGGGGGGGGGGAGAAAAGGGAGCCAGACCTCAGAGAGGGAGAGCTGAGAGCCCAGAGAGAGGGGGTGAGGAGGCTTTATATTGGGACACAACCAGGGGTGACGTGTAGGGCCAGGATGGGTTGAAAGGGGGCAATCTAGGATTTTGCGGGGCGTAGAAAAACCTTGGGGTGGAGAATGCATCAGAGTAACACCTCAGCAACAATATATAAATAAATATGCAAATATATGGGTATGATCTAGGAGGATTTGAAAAAATAAACAAATAATAATAACCACAGGAAGACCATAGGTCAATAATTCTAAAAATGACAGATATATATGTATATTTATATATGTATATGGATGTATATCTTTATTATAAAGTCTGAGAGATACTGCCATGGATATGAGGTGACAGAATATGGCTTGTGTCAGAGAGACTTACAAAGCTGAGGCTCCAGTAGCCAAGGTAAAATCACCAACAAAACAAGCCAGAGCTCAGCAGTGCTCTGGCAACTCTCTTTGTATATCTGGGCTGTCAATAAAATAAGGATATTAGTAAAATATTACTGAGTGCAGACAGAGTGAGTGAGAGCCTGTGAGAGTCAGACACAGAGAAGGAGAGAAAAGAAATAGAGGAGTTGGAAATAGACCAGAAGTCAAAAACCCCCTAGACTGTGTTCATTCATGACAGGTTCAAACGTGGGTTGTAGAGATTGTAAGGCAGCAGCTCTAATGCCCACAGACCCCAGACAACCCACGCCTTCATGATATGTGTGTAATATTTGCCCCAGGAAATGCATTGTGCATCAAGAGTTCCCTTCCATTATAAGAGGAAATCTATCAAGCAGAAGAAATGACCCTCATGTGATACCTGACTAAATAAATAAATATGAAAATAAAGGGGGATGATTTAAGAGAACTTGAAAAAATATAAAATAATGAAAAAAAAAAACATAAGAAGACCTGATTACAGCAGAAACATAGAAACCATCTGCTGAGAAACAGAGGGCTGCTTCAAAAATTCCCTAACACTTCAGGGTTCAAGGAAATTAAGATTTCTGGAAAAAGAAAACAAACACATACGTATTGAAGCTTAAACTAGAAAAAGGAGGGAAGTTCTGGGCTATGATAATTACAATAAGGATGCGGATAGAAACATGATAAGAAATGCTACTGGAAGGTTCTATTATTTATAATTATATTGAATCCTGCTCCACGTATATGGCCAATTATTTCTGAAAAACTAGGCTGTTATAAATGTGGTAATTCTGAATTAAGGTCAAATATATAGGTCAAAAATTCTAAAAATGACATATATATATGTATATATATGTATATCTTTATTATAAACTCTGAGTGATACTGGCATGGAAATGAGGAGAAAGAATATGGCTTGTGTCAGAAAGACTTACAAACTGAGGCTCCAGTAACCTAGGAGAAATCGCCAACACAGGAAACCAGAGCTCAGCAGTGCTCTGGTAACTCTCTTTGTATATCTGAGCCTGTCAGTAAAATAAGTATATAAGTAAAATATAAATGAGTGAAGAAAGAGTGTATGAGAGCATGTGAGAGTTAGAGACAGAGAAGGCGAGAAGAGAAATACATGAGTTGGAAAGAGACCAGAATTCAATAACCTCCTACACTGTGTTCATTGATGACAGGTTCTAACCTAGCTTGTAGAGATTGTAAGGCAGCAGCTCTCATTCCCACAGAACCCAGACAGCCCCAGCCTTCACCATATGCTGTACTACCAGACCTGACATTAATGTGTGTGTGTGTGTCTCTCTCTGTCTGTCTGTGTGTATCTGTGTGTGCTCTGAGCTCAACTCGTAGCATGGGTGTCAAGGTAGCCAGCCTCACTTGCAACTTATGAACAGAGAACCTAGCTGGTCAGGGAAGCCAGCTAGCCCAGATTCTGGCTAAGCAAGAATGCATATGAAAAGGGACTTTCATGTCTCCTCTCCTAAGTTCCCCATTCAATCCCATGCTTCACTATCATCCAAACACTGCCAATGGGGTAGCTGGGACACCCCTTAGAATTCAGGGACATGAGCCTGTCCAGTCATGTTTGGCTGCCTACTCAGACTCCAGGCTCTCAGTCCACTGCTCAGGGCAGATGATTACTAGCCTGGAAAGAACACAGAGACAGATGTGTTTCAACATAGATGTAAACTGTGTTTGACCAAACAATAGTGGATGAACCCAGCCCCTTACACCTACCATTTAAGTCCGGCTAAGGCAATTGCTCCTGTGGCCTCACAAGCCCTGATCATGGTGTACTGGTGTCCACTCATCACACTCAGAGAGATTCCCAGAAGTAGGCATGCATGAGTGTCCCATACAAAGTCGCTCTGCTTGCAGGAAGCATAAACTCCCCGGGCCCTTGCTATGGAGAGACAAAAGGAAGATGGATGCCTCCATTGGCTGAATTAGGAGCTTCCAGTGGAGATCACAGCCCTGCACCTCACCTGAGGGCCTGGCTGCTGCTAATGAAGGCAATTGAAAACACCTGTTAACACTTGGGGCCTTAGAACATACTCAGGAATCCCTCCAGGAGCTAGCAGGCTGGCAGACCTCCTGACCACGGGATAGCTGTGCTCCTAGATGGGAGGGCCTTCAGGCCAGAGGTGAGAATATCCCCTAGATACAAGTACGAACTTCAGGTTTCAAAAGGATTTGAAACCCCATGAGGCACTTGGAAAACACATTTCACAGCCATCAAAACACCCTCTTTCAGAACTCTGGAAGCTTCCGATTTACGTGGAAAATCTGGACACTGGTGGGGCCATCAGTACCACAGATCCTTTACATTTGGCCCAATATAGGGAAAGCACAATGTGTGTGCCAGGGGGATAGATTTTCACTTATCTTGACCTGGGCTCTCATGGAATAAGGACAAGGATGCAGTGCAGGAAATTGAGGAGGGCTGCATTAAGGCTGAATGTCAGCCCCAGGGCCCTGGAGAATGGGAGTCAAGCACAGAGGGCCTGGACAGCTGCAGCTGGAGATGGACATCTGCCTGTTACCTGCAGCAGGAATACTGTTTCCTCAGTTCCCCTCTGTACTATGCCATATGTACGAGACTAAATAATCCAAAGGGAATAGAAAGTAAAATTTCAACACCAGAAAGACCAAGTTCACGATGCATGCACTGACTTCCAAGAAGGGTCCAGGGAAGAAGGCACACAGAGACAGTCAGAGAGACAGAAAGACAGTGACTGAAAAGGACAGAAATTCTGGCCCTAGTTTTATCAGTGCCAGAGCACTGAAGACAAACCCTACATGCCCATGCATACTTCTTACAAGTGGCATGGCTATTTTATGTTTTTGAGGAAATGTTACACTTAGAACATCTAGGTCTTACCCCACTCTGAGAAGCAACACTTGGCCTGCAGCCCACTCTCCAAAACTGCCCTTGCCTCTCCAAATTGGAAGTAATTTTAGTGATGCTCCAGCCAAAATGTAGGCTGGTGTATTGCATCTCCCTGGTCCAGCCTCAGCCTGTCCTGTGTGCAGGGAACTGAATTATGTCTATTTCTTATTTTATTTACAGTTTTGGGATAGGATCTCTGGACAAAAAGAGCAAGAGGTAAGTAGATGATTTGGCAGCTGTAGTTACTGCTGAGAGAGATTTGTAGAGTGACAAGAGGTATACGAATGGCTATGTGAGATGTCTCTCATGACTGTGGTTCAGAAGGGCCAGGTGTATCCACATTACTACCTAATCCAGAGCTGTGCAGGTCTCTAGCTAAAATATATTTTCAGTCCTCTACATGTTACATATATACATACATATATGTGTGTGTGTATATATATATATATATATAGAGAGAGAGAGAGAGAGAGAGGAAAGAGAGAGATAGGGAGAGAGAGAAAGACACTGATGTAGTCATTTTCTACAGTGGATTAGATATGACATTCAGACAATTGATTGCTAAAACCTGGAGAGAAACTGTGCATCAGGAAAAGAATTGCCCAAAGGAGTAAAATCTCAAAATCTTTAGCTAGATGCAGCTCCAGCGGGAACAAGCGAAAAAGGCTCGAGATGGGACTCATCCAGGAGACTCTCCACATGGACAGGCACCACAAGTTTCCTAGTCTGGCAACCCACACAGGGAAGCTGCTAGTTCCTTGTGGAAGCCTCAGGGAAAAAACCCTCTCCCTCTTTAGTGTCTATACATCTGAAAAGAAAAAAAGTGACCAAGGGCCAAGGAGAGCTACAATGGTGTCAATATTGAGAGGTAAATCAGAATGTGCCAAGTGTTTTGAATAAAATCACCTGTGTCACAGTGATTCTGTTGTTCTCTATCTCTCCCTCCCACACACACACAAACACACACAAACACACACTCTCACAGTCACACACAATTCCACATAGGCACAGGCACAAAAGGAGTTATACACATGCGCACTGAACAGCTTCTGCAAGGCAGGGCCCTGGGAAAACCCTACTTCGAACTTCCTGTAAGCATACCCAGGCTTTTAAGGCCAGCTCTGAGCTATCATTGGCAGGCTTCCTCAGAAGGCTGCTCTCTGAGTCCCGCCCTCACAAGTTCTCCTCTGTTCTCATTGGCCAGCTCTTGGTTCATGCCCTTGAGTGTGATGTTCCTCTTCTCTAATTGGACAGCTGTCTCTATGAATACGAACTGGGCACTCCGCTCAGGCTCAGTGGGCAAGGGCTCTTAGACTCGGCCTTGGGACTGTCTGTATTCCACAGAAGGCCCTGTTTCTGCCAACACGACCGACACAGCTCCTGTCTGGACCCGTCCTTGGGACACTGCCTGCTTGAGCTAGGCTGGCCATGCTCTTGGGGCACACCCAGAAACACTATCTCCACTCTTGTAGCCCAGTGACTCAGGGCACTTGCCCCATGGAGCCTTAGTCCCGAACTGGTGCTGCCCTCTTGTGGACACCCAGCAGAATGCAGCTGAGCACAGGGATTCACAAGCTCCCAGTAGAGTCATCCCAGACAAAGAGAGAAACCCCTTCCACTTGCAAAGCCAAATGGGGGATCCCCCATCCCACAGGAAAGAACAGATGTCTAGGGCTCTCTACGTCAATTTCAACCTTGTTGTCCATGGGCCACAAATCCCAGAGTTCTCCTCATTCCACAGAATCACTACACTCAACTATGGGCTTTGCTGCCACCTTGTGGACACACAGCAGAAAAAAGCTGAGCTCCCCCATGCCACTCCTCTTTGAGTCTACACAGAAAATTACACACAGCATGGGAACAGTAAAGTAAAGAACCCATCTGAGGACCACCTGGGAGAATGCAAAACAGTGTCCGTAATATCCAATGTGCTATTCATATTTGAAAAACCACTTGTGCAGTGGAAACTTACTTTGTCATAACACAACCCAGTTCCTAAGACCCTGCGTCAGCAATAAAGAAACAACAGTGGTAATCATAATGGAAACACACTTATGTAAACATACACACACATACCCTCCCACAGAGACGCACACACTTTTCCCTGAAATAACGTGGATTGGGGTAGCTGTTTTGCACTCAAGTAAAAGGTCAAAATTTCATGGGTGGAGGGGAGTAGTGTTAAGTTTCTGGCATAAGAAGGTGAGAAGTGCCTAGAGCAGATCGATAGTTACATGGACAACGAAGGGAGCTTGGGTTGGAGGCACAGTTGTTCGAGAAGCCAGGGAATTATGTGGAAGCGCAGGACCCCGTTTTGAGCTCCTGGTCACCACTTACCCAGCTAGAGAAAAGCTGGGCTAGTGTCAAATCAGAACTGCAGCTGCTTCTCTGTCTCTCTTCCTGCTTGGGCCCTGCTCTCTCAATTTATGACTGTTTCCTTCTCCTCAGTAAGAAAGATACAAATGATGTACAGAAATACAGGGAAAGTGGGAAAAATTAACCCCGTGCCCACTATTACATGTAACAGTTGACTGTAAAGCATTCATCACCCAAGAAAGAACAGAATAAATAATTGTGAAGTTAAAAACATTGGAGGTTAAATAATGAACATTCTTTAGATCCATGCAATACTAATCAATTGTGCATTGGATGTCACTGTCAAAAACAGTGCAGTAATAGTTGTAGTAGTGTGTAGTATCTGCAAAAGGAAATGTATTGTGTTTCAAAGTTCCCTTCAATTATAAGAGAAAATCTATCAGGCAGAAGAAATTACCCCTCATGTGATATGGGACTAAATAAATAAATAAATATGCAAATAAATGGGGATGATCTAGGAGGATTTGAAAAAAGTAAAAACAAACACCACAGGAAGACCTGATTACAGCAGAAATACAGAAAATGTCTGCTGAAAACAGAGGGCTGCTTAAAAACTTCCCTGACTCTTCAGGGTCCAGGCAAATTAAGAATTACCAAGAATGAAAAGAAGGCATATGTATTGAAGCTTACACTAGAAAATGTAGAGAAGTTCTGTGCTATGATAATTACAATGAGGATACTGATAGAAAGGCTATTGGAAATGCTCCTGAAAGGTTTATAATTTATAATTGTAGTGAATCCTGCTCTAACTATATGACCAATTATTTATGAATAAGGAGGCTGTTAAAATGTGGTAATTCTGCATTAAGATAAAATAAAAAGGTCAAAATTTCTAAAAATGACTGATATAAATATATATATATTTACATATATGTAAGTGTATCTTTATTATAGACTCTTAGGGTTACTGGCATGGTTATGAGGAGACAGAGTATGGCTTGTGCCAGTGAGACTTACAAAGCTGAGGCTCCAGAAACCTAGGTGAAATCGCCAACAAAACAAGCAGAGCTCAGCAGTGCCCTGGTGACTCTCTTTGTATATCAGGGCCTGTCAGTAAAATAAGTATAAAAGTAAAATATTAATGAGTGCAGACAGAGTGAGTGAGAGCCTGTGAGAGTCAGAGACAGAGAATGCAAGAAGAGAAATAGAAGAGTGGGAAAGAGACCAGAAGACAAAAACCTCCCACACTGTGTTCATACATGACAGGTTCAAACCTGGGTTGTCGAGATTCTAAGGCAGCAGTCTCAAGTCCACAGACCCCAGACCACCCCAGCCTTCACCATATGTGTGTAGTATTTACGACATGAAATGTATTGTGAGTGTAAACTTCCCTTCAATTATAAGAGAAAAATCTATCAAGCAGGAGAAATGACCCCTCATGTAATATAGGACTAAATAAATATGCAAATAAATGGGGATGATATAGGAGGATTGAAAAAAATGAGAACTAAAAACAAAAAGCACAAGAAGACCTGATTACAGCAGAAAATGGAAACCATATGCTGAGAAACAGAGGGCTGCTTCAAAAATTCCGAGACACTTCAGAGTCCAGGGAAATTAATATTTCAGGAGAATGAAAAGAAACTCATATGTACTGAAGCTTACACAAGAGAAAGGAGGCAACTTCTGTACTATGATAGTTACAATAAGGATGCTGATAGAAATGCTATTAGAAATGCTACTGGAAGGTTCTATTATTTATAATTATATTGAATCATGATCCAACTAGGTGGCCAATTATTAATGAAAAAGGAAGCTGTTATAAATGTGTTAATTTTGATAAAGAGCAACATAGGTCTACAATTCTCAAAATAACAGATATATATGTTTATTATAAAGTCTGAGAAAACTGCCATGGAAATGAGGAGACAGAATATGGCTTGTGTCCTAGAGACTTACAAAGCTGTGGCTTCAGTAGCCTAGGTGATATCACCAACAAACAAGCCAGAGCTCAGCAGTGCTCTGGTAACTCTCTTTGTATATCTGGGCCTATCAGTAAAATACATATATAAGTAAAATATCAACCAGTGAAGAAAGAGTGTGTGAGAGCATGTGAGAGTTAGAGACAGAGAAGGAAAGAAGAGAAATAGATTAGTTGGAAAAAGACCAGAATTCAAAAAACTCCTACACTGTGTTCAGCTTTGAACACAGGTTCAAAGCTGGCTTTTATAGATTGTAAGGCAGCAGCTCTCGTGCCCACCGACCCCGTATAACCCCAGCCGTCACCATATGATGTACTACCAGACCTGACAGTAATGTGTGTGTGTCTGTCTGGCTGGCTGTCTGTGTGTCTGTATGTGCTCAGAGCTCACTAATAGTAGTCTCAAGGCATGAGTGTCAAGATAGCCAGCCTTACCTGCAACTTATGTACAGAGAACCTAGCTGGTCAGTGCAAGCCACCTACCCCAGATTCTGGCTAAGCAAGAATGCATATGCAAAGGTACTCTCATGTCTCCCTCTCCTGTGTTCCCAATTCAATCCCATGCCTCCCTATCATCCAAACACTGCCAACGGGGTAAGCTGGGGCACCCCTCGGAATTCTGGGGCATGAGCTTGTCCAGTTACGTTTGGCTGCCTACTCAGACTCCAGACTCTCAGTCCACTGCTCAGGGCAGCATATTACCAGCCCAGAAAGAGCTGTGTTTCAACATAGATGAGAACTGTGTTTGACCAAACAATAGTGGATGAAACCGGCTCTCATACCTACTCTTTGGGTCCGACTAAAGCAATTGCTCCTGTGGCCTCACAATCCATGATCATGGTGTCCTGATGTCCATACATCACACTCAGAGAGATTCCCAGAATTAGGCATGCATAAGTGTCCCATACAAAGTCTCTCTGCTTGCAGGAAGCACAAACTCTCGGGGCCCTTGCTATGGAGAGACAAAAGGAAGATGGATGCCTCCATTGGTGGAATTAGGAGCTTCCAGTGGAGATCATGGCCCCGCCTAAACCTGAGGGCCTGGCTGCTGCTAATAATTGCACTTGGAAACACCTGTTACCACGTGGGACCTGAGGACATACTCAGGAATCCCTCCAGGAGCTACCAGGCTGGCAGACCTCCTGACAACGGGATAGCTGTGCTCCTAGTTGGGAGGGACATCGGGCCAGAGGTGAGAATATTCCCTAGATACAAGAAATAACTTCAGGTTTCAAAAGGATTTGAAACCCCATGAGGCACTTGGAAAAGACAGTTCACAGCCATCAAAACACCCTCTTTCTGAACCCTGGAAGCTTCCATTTTGCGTTCAAAATCTGGACACTGGTGTGGCCATCAGTACTACAAATCCTTTACATTCGGCCCAATAGAGGGAAAGCACAATGTGTGTGCCAGGGTGGTAGAGTTTCACTTCTCTTGAACTGCGCTCTCATGGAATAAGGACAAGAATGCAGTGCAGGAAATTGAGAAGGGCTGCATTTAGGCTAAGTGTCAGCCACAGGGCCCTGGAGAATGGGAGTCAAGCACAGAGGGCATGGATAGCTGCAGCTGGAGATGTACATATGCCTATTACCTGCAGCAGGAACGCTGTCTCCTCAGTTGCCCTCTGTACTACGCCATATGCAGGAGACTAAATAATCCAAAGGGCAAAGAAAGGAAAATATCAACACCAGGAAGTCCGAGATCACTATGCATGCACCGACATCCAAAAAGGGCCCAGTGAAGAAGGCACGTAGAGACAGTCTGAGAGACAGGATGTCAGACATAGAAAAGGACTGAAATTCTGGCCCTGTGTTGATCAGTGCCAGAGCACTGAAGATAAACCCTCCATGCCCATGCATACTTCTTAAAAGTGGAATTGTTATTTTATGTTTGTGAGGAAAGGTTACACTTAGAACATCTAGGTCTTAGCCCACTCTGAGAAGCAACACATGGCCTGAAGCCCACTCTCCAAAACTGCCCTCGCCTCTCCATTTGGAAGTGGTCTTAGTGATGCTCAAGCCAAGATGCAGGCTGGTGTATTGCATCTCCCTGGTCCAGCCTCAGACTGTCCTGTGTGAAGGGAAATGCACTATGTCTATTTCTTCTTTGATTTACAGTTTTGGGATAGGACTCGGTGGACAAAAAGAGCAAGAGGGAAGTAGATGATTTGGAAGCGGTATTTTGTGCTGAGAGAGATTTGTAGAGTGATAAGAGGTATACCAATGACTCTATGAGATGTCTCTCATGACTGTGTCTCAGAAGGACCTTCTGTATCCGCATTCTTCCCCTAATCCAGAGCTTTGCAGGTCTCTAGCTAAAATATATTTTCAGACCTCTACATGTTACATATATGTGTAACATGTTATATATACATATATATATAGAGAGAGAGAGAGAGAGACACTGATGTAGTCATTTTCTACAATGGATTCAAACAATTGATTGCTAAAACCTGGAGAGAAACTTTACATGAGGAAAAGAATTGTACTAAGGAGTAAAATCTCAAAATCATTAGCTATATGCAGCTCCAACGAGACAGAGTGAAAAAGACTCGAGAAGAACTCATCAAGGAGACTCTCCACATGGACATGCACCACAGGTTTCCTACTCTGACAACAGACACAGTGCATCTGGCAGTTCCAAGTGCAAGCCTCAGGGCAAAAACCTCTCCCTCTTCAGTGTTTTTACATCTGAAAAGAAGCAAAGTGACCAAGTGACAAAGAGAGCTGCAATGGTGTCAGTATTGAGCTATACATCAGTATATACCAAGTGTTTTGCAAAAAATCACTTTATTATAAACTCTGAGTGATACTGGCATGGAAATGAGGAGACAGAATATGGCTTGTGTCAGAAAGACTTACAAACTGAGGCTCCATAAACACAACAAGCCAGAGCTCAGCAGTGCTGTGGTACCTCTCTTTGTATATCTGGGCCTGTCAGTAAAATAAGTATATAAGTAAAATAAAAATGAGTGAAGACAGAATGTGTGAGAGCATGTGAGAGTTAGAGACAGAGAAGGCGAGAAGAGAAATAGATGAGTTGGAAAGAGACCAGAATTCAAAAACCTCCTACACTGTGTTCATTGATGACAGGTTCAAACCTGGCTTGTAGAGATTGTAAGGCAGCAGCTCTCATGCCCACAGACCCAGACAGTCCCTGCCTTCACCATATGCTGTACTACCAGACCTGACAGTAATGTGTGTGTGTGTCTGTTTGTCTGTCTGTCACTGTGTGTCTGTGTGTGCTCAGAATTCACCTATAGTAGTCTCAGAGCATGGGTGGCAAGGTAGCCAGCCTCACGTGCCTCACGAGATTCCCAGAAGTAGGCATCCATGAATGTCCCATACAAAGACACTCAGCTTGCAGGAAGCACAAACTCCCGGGCCCTTACTATGGAGAGACAAAAGGAAGATGGATGCCTCCATGGGCTGAATTAGGAGTTTGCAGTGGAGATCACAGCCCCTCCCCTCACCTGAGGGCTTGGCTGCTGCTAATAAAGGCCATTGTAAACACCTATTACCACGTGGGACCTGAGGACATACTCAGAAATCCCTCCCAGATCTAGCAGGTTGGCAGACCTCCTGACCCAAGATAGCTGTACTCTTAGTTGGGAGGGCCTTCTGGCAAGAGGTGAGAATATTCCCTAAATAAAAGAAAGAGCTTCAGGTTTCAAAATGATTTGAAACCCCATGAGGCACTTGGAAAAGACTTTTCACAGCCATCAAAACACCCTCTTTCATAAACCTGGAAGCTTCCATTTTGCATGGAATATCTGGACACTGGTGTGGCCATCACTATATATATAGATGGGAACTGTTTTTGACCACACAATAGTGGAAGAACCCGGCCCCTAACACCTCCCCTTTGGATCCGCTAAGGCAATTGCTCCTGTGGCCTCACAATCCCTGATCACAGTGTATTGGTGTCCACACATCACACTCAGAGAGATTTCCAGAAGTAGGCATCCATGAGTGTCCCATACAAAGTCGCTCTGCCTGCAGGAAACACAAACTCCCCGAGCCCTTGCTATGGAGAGACAAAAGGAAGATGGATGCCTCCATTGGCTGAATTAGTAGTTTCCAGGGGAGATCACAGCCCCGCCCCTCACTTGAGGGCCTGGCTGCTGCTAATAAAGGCAATTGGAAACACCTGTTTCCACTTGGGACCTGAGGACATACCTAGGAATCCCTCCAGGAGCGAGCAGGCTGGTAGACCTCCTGACCCCGGGATAGCTGTGCTCCTAGTTGGGAGGGCATTCTGGCCAGAGGTGAGAATATTCCCTAGTACAAGAAAGAACTTCAGGTTTCAAAAGGATTTGAAACCCCATGAGGCACTTGGAAAAGACATTTCACAGCCATCAAAAAACCCTCTTTCTGAACCCTGGAAGCTTCCGTTTTGTGTGGAAAATCTGGACACTGGTGTGGCCATCAGTACCACAGATCCTTTACATTAGTCCCAATAGAGGGAAAGCATGATGTGTGTGCCAGGGGGATATAGTTTCATTTCTCTTGACCTGGGATCTCATGGAATAAGGAGAAGGATGAGGTGCAGGAAATTGAGAAGGGCTGCATTTAGGCTGAGTGTCAGCCTCAGGGCCCTGGAGAATGGAAGTCAAGCACAGAGGGCCTGGACAGCTGCAGCTGGAGATGGTAATATGCCTGTTACCTGCAGCAGGAACGCTGTCTCCTCAGTTCCCCAATGTACTATGCCATATGCAGGAGACTGAATAATCCAAAGGGCAAAGAAAGGAACATTTCAACACCAGGAAGTCCGAGTTCACGATGCATGCACTGAATTCCATAAGGACCCAGTGAAGAAGGTACATAGAGACAGTCAGAGAGACAGAATGACAGAGACAGAAAAGGACTGAAATTCTGGCCCTGTGTTGAGCAGTGCCAGAGCACTGAAATCAAACCCTCCTTGCCCATGCATACTTCTAACAAGTGGCATTTTTATTTTATGTTTGTGAGGAAAGGTTACACTTAGAACATCTAGGTCTTAGCCCACTCTGAGAAGCAACACTAGGCCTGCAGCCCACACTCCAAAACTGCCCTCGCCTCTCCATTTGGAAGTAGTCTTAGTGATGCTCCAGCCAAGATGCAGGCTGGCATATTGCATCTCCCTTGTCCAGCCTCAGACTATCCTGTGTGCTGGGAACTGCACTATGTTTATTTCTTCTTTGATTTACAGTTTTGCGATAGGACTCAGTGGACAAAAAAGCAAGAGTGAAGTAGATTATTTGGCAGTGGTAGTTTGTGCTGAGAGAGCTTTGTAGAGTGATAAGAGGTATACGAATGGCTCTGTGAGATGTCTCTCATGACTGTGGCTCAGAAGGTCCAGGTGTATCTGCAATACTACCCTAATCCAGAGCTGTGCAGGTCTCTAGCTAAAATATTTTCAGATCCCTACATGTTACATATATATATATATATATATATATATATATATATATATATATATACATATATATATATAGAGAGAGAGAGAGACAGAGAGAGAGTGAGACACTGATGTAGTCATTTTCTACAATGGATTCGATATGACATTCAGACAATTGATTGCTAAAACTTGGAGAGAAACTGTGCATCAGGAAAAGAAATGTCCAAAGGAGTAAAATCTCAAGTTCATTAGCTATATGCAGCTCCAATGGGACAACGCGAAAAAGGCTTGAGAACGAACTCATCAAGGAAACTCTCCACATGGACAGGCACCACAAGTTTCCTACTCTGGCAGCAGACACAGTGCATCTGGTAGTTCCCGGTGCAAGCCTCAGGGCAAAAACCTCTCCCTCTTCAGTGTTTTTACATCTGAAAAGAAGAAAAGTGACCAAGGGCCAAAGAGAGCTACAATGGTGTCAGTATTTACTTGTAAATCAGAATGTACCAAGTGTTTTGCAAAAAATCACTTTATTTTAAACTAAGAGTGATACTGGCATGGAAATGAGGAGACAAAATATGGCTTGTGTCAGAAAGACTTACAAACTGCGGCTCCAGTATCCTAGGTGAAATCTGTATTATTTATTCATTGATTGATTGATTGCCTCAAGCGGTTATTGCTACAGCTCACTGCCTGTGCCACGAATAATCCACAGCTCCTGCACTCCATTTGTTCCCCTTTCGCTGTCCTTGTTGCTTGGTTACTGTAGTGGTTATTGTTGCTGTTGTTGTTCTGACCCTTTCATCGGACAGAGAGAAAAGGAGAGAGTAGGGGAAATACAGAGTGGGAGAGAAACATAGAGCCCCTGAAGACCTGCTTCACCCCCTGTAAAGCGACTCCACTGCAGGTGGGGGTATGGGCGCCACACCACAGACCCTTCCACCTATCCCCTCTTTTCGTGAGCGCCACAAGCCCTTAACCCTCTGACATACCGCCAAACCTCCCTGCATTTACTTTTTAAGGCAATATGACCTGCCTCGTTTGGAATCCTCATTATCCTGAGGATCAGTCCTCGAGACAGTGTCATGACACGACACACGGAGATCTCTGGTATCAGAGAGCACCTGGAACAGCAGGTGGGGCTCTAGTGCCAGGGCAGGAGCAACTCCCCATCCACCCTCCATGGAGTCCACATGACTGCATTTTAGTCCTTTTCCCTCCAAAAAGGTTTTTCCCTTTTTTCACTGATTAACAGGCAGCCGACAGGTTACCCAGGCAGGGGAAATAAATAAATAAAAAGTTTTTTTTTTTTAACCGTAGCGAATGACCATCTTCTGGGAAGTACTGGTTTTGAACCTGAAAAGTCTGTCTGTCTGTCTCCTAGTGCACAGAAAGAGCCACTAGCCCAGCCAGATCTCACGTTCAGATGGGGTGTTTTTGCCAGTCAAAGGTCTGCACAGCGCACTAGGGATTGGGCGGCCTGAGACCCAAATGTTACATTGTAGATGGACTGTTTGCATTTCTTGCTCCCCAGGATATAGGACTGTCTCAACTCCCTCCCTTACAACATGAAAAAAAGACTCTTGACAACCTTCGTGCAAATGGAGTGATGGCGAGGGGAACTGGTTGCATGTCTGCACTGCTCAAGCCCAGGTGTCTGTGGGGGGCCGAGGCAGAGGGTGTAAGGGCGCTAGGGGGCAGAAGGAGACTGTATGGGAGGCAGGCTGCAGGCAGGAGAGCGCGTGAGTGTGTGCAGGGCTGTGTGTGGGTGTGGTGGCAGGGGGTTAGGACAGGTCCCCCTGCTTGATGGTGAGATGGCAGCTGGGCTGACCCTGGGCCCCCAGGGCTGAAGGGGAGAAGCAGAGTGGCAGTAAAGTAGCGCACGGAGGCACACAGTAGATGTTAGTTGGGGATCTGGGGGACAGAGGGCAAGGGGAAATGGGGCATCCTTGAGGAGGGCTCTGGACTAGAGAGTGACGGGAGGTGTAGGCATGTAAGGTCCCAAGAACCAGGGACTGACAGGAACAGATTCCTGCACCCACCCACTGGATAGAACCTGCAGCAGCCAGAGAAGCAGCCCTGGCTTGCCTAGGCCAGGGGCCCTGAGTGAGGCTCTCTGAGGATGAGGAAGAGGAGGAGGAGGAGGAGGAGTAAGAGGAGGAGGAAGAAGAGGAGGAGGAGGAGGGGCAGGAGGCCAGCAGTCAGTAGGCAACGGGATTAATAGAGGCCTCCATTACAGAGGCTTCTGTCCAGGCCCGCACCCACCAACCGTCAGGGGAAGCTCAGGGCACTCCGGTACCTGGTGTGGGTATCTCTGGGGCGAGGACTGTCAGTCAGTCAGCAAGACTGTGTGTCAGTGCACATGGTGGCACAGGGGACTGGTGGAACTTGGTCCCCAGCCCTGGGCTGTCAGATGCCAGCCCCTTGCCCAGACACACACCAATCTGCCCATAGTCCCTTGGCCCGGCCGCCCTGCACCTGCTTTGGCCTGGGGCTCTGGCTCTGGTGGCTAGCCACCACCCCTCAGGTCAAGTTCAGGGTGAGGGTCATGGCTGCTGGTCAACTGGATGCCTGGGGTCCCCGTGGCCTAGCAACCACAGGAGCCCTCTGTGATGTCCTAGCCCCTGGCATTCTGTTTTGGCCACACTAGCACTGGGCAGCCCAACTGCCCTGCCACTAGGTCAGCCAGCAGCGCCCAGATGCCTGGGCCCTGGCACAGAGGGACGGAAGGATGGGAAGACAGTGCTGACCGACGAGGGACCTCAGGGAACTCTGACAGCCAGGAGAAACAAGTGGAGGTGTGCCCAGGATCCAGGGAGCCCAGTCCAGAGCGGCCTGCATGCCTGCCTGCCTTCCTGGATGTCTGTATGCTGCCTTTGTCCAGGTAGGTGTCTCAGGTCCCCTCCACTCCTGTACTCTCCTGTTCTCACCATCCACTCCCCTCTCCTCTCCTCTGCACTTTGCTTCTCTCCTTTGTCTGTCCTCTCTTCCGGGTGCCCTGCTCAACAGCTCCAGCACTTGTGATGGTTCTCCAGTGACAGCTGTTTGTACCCCTTCCACCCCCTCCCTGCCCCTGAGGTGACCCAGCTCACAGGGTCTCCGGATCACCTCACCCACACCCCCCAACATATTCCCTGGTTCAGCCCCTCTGCCCTATTCAGCCGAACTGGCCCCTTTGCAACCTACCTATGTGTCCTTGTTTGTCTTCACAATTCAAGGAGAGATCTCCTTTTGTACTTAGCTTGGTTGACTGGTGGATGGATGGATGGATGGTTAGCTGGATGGATAGCTGGATGGGTGGATGGATGGATGGACAGGTCAATGGATACGTTTTGTAGAGGCAGAGTACCATCTAGGGGTACTTGTGACCATTGGTGTCAGAGCCCTAGTCTATGTCAAATGGAAAACATGAATTCATCAATAACAAAAATGAATAACCACCTAAATAAATAAATAAATATAAAAACTGGGTTAAAAATACATGGTGTCTTGGCCTTTCTGCATATGGTATGCTGTGAGGATCTTAACGAGGGAAGCATTGTCCTGAGTAGCTCCTTTGAAGTAGTGGAATATTTCATTTTCCTTTTTCTTTTTGACTTTCCATTTTCTTCATTATTTATTGGAATAAAAAGACAGGAATTGAGAGGGAAGGGAGGGATAGAGAGTTTGAGACACAGAGAGAGACACCTGTAGCACTTCTGCACCACTTGTAAAGATTTCCCCTGGCAGGTGGGGACCAGGGTCTTGAAGCCCAGTGCTCCTGTATTATAACATGAGTGCTTCACTGGGTGAGGCACCACCTGGTACCCTTGACAGGACACTGTTTTTAGCAAGGAATAGAAATTCTCGTGGCAAGGTAATAAATAAATAAATGAAGAAATAAATAAAAGTGCATTGACATTAACTCAGTGGAAACACACAGGGACATATACATCTCTGTTACCTGTATTACTTATTCATTGATTGATTGATTGCCTCAAGGGGGTATTGCCACAGCTCAGTGCCTGCGCCACGAAGAATCCACAGCTCCTGCACTCCATTTGTTTCCCTTTCGCTGTCCTTGTTGCTTGGTCACTGTGGTGGTTATTGTTGCTGTTGTTGTTCTTACTGACACTTACATCGGACAGAGAGAAAAGGAGAGAGCAGGGGAAATACAGAGTGGGAGAGAAACATAGAGCCCCTAAAGACCTGCTTCACCCCCTGTAAAGCGACTCCCCTAAAGGTGGTGGTCTGGGGGCCACACCCCAGACCCTTCCACCTGTCCCCTCTTTTTATAAACGCCACAAGCCCTTAACCCTCTGACATACTGCCAAACCTCCCTGCATTTACTTTTTAAGGCAATATGACCTGCCTCGTTTTGAATCCTCATTATCCTGAGGATCAGTCCTGGAGACAGTGTCATGACACGACACACAGAGATCTCTGGTATCAGAGAGCACCTGGAACAGCAGGTGGGGCTCTAGTGCCAGGGCAGGAGCAACTCCCCATCCACCCTCCATGGAGTCCACATGCCTGAATTTTGGTCCTTTTCCCTCCAAAAAAGGTTTTTCCCTTTTTTCACTGAGAAACAGGCAGCAGACAGGTTACCCAGGCCGTGGAAAAAAAATAAAAAGCTATTTTTTTAACCGTAGCGAAAGACTATCTTCTGGGAAGTACTGGTTTTGAACCTGAAAAGTCTGTCTGTCTGTCTCCTAGTGCACAGAACGAGCCACTAGCCCAGCCAGATTTCACGTTCAGATGGGGTGTTTTTGCCAGTCAAAGGTCTGCACAGCGCACTAGGGATTGGGCGCCCTGAGACCCAAATGTTACATTGTAGATGGACTGTTTGCATTTCTTCCTCCCCAGGACATTGGACTGTCTCAACTCCCTCCCTTACAGCATGAAAAAAATTCTCTTGACAACCTTCGAGCAAATGGAGTGATGGCAAGGGGAGCTGGTTGCATGTCTGTGCTCCTCAAGCCCAGGTGTCTGTGGGGGGGCGAGGCAGAGGCTGTAAGGGGGCTAGGGGGCAGAAATAAACTGTTTGAGAGGCAGGCTGCAGGCAGGGGAGCCCGTGTGTGTGTGCAGGGCTGTGTGTGGGTGTGGTGACAGTGGGTTAATACAGGTCCCCCTGCTGGATGGTGAGATGGCAGCTGGGCTTACCCTGGGCCCCCAGGGCTGAAGGGCAGAAGTAGGGTGGCAGTATAGTAGCGCAGGGAGGCACACAGTTGATGTTAGTTGGGGAGTTGGGGGACCGAGGGCAAGGGGAAAGGGGGCATCCTTGAACAGGGGTCTGGACTAGAGAGTGGCGGGATGTGTAGGCATGGATGGTCCCAGGAACCAGGGACTGACAGGAACAGATTCTTGCACCCACCCACTGGATAGAAGCTGCAGCAGCCAGTGCAGCAGCCCTGGCTTGCCTAGGCCAAGGGCCCTGAGTGAGGCACTCTGAGGATGAGGGAGAGGAGGAGGAGGAGGCATAGGAGGAGGAGGAGGAGGAGGAAGAGGAAGAGGAATAAGAGGAGGAGGAGGAGGGGCAGCAGGGCAGCTGTCAGTAGGCAACGGAATTAATAGAGGCCTCCATTACGAAGGCATGTGTCCAGGAGGCACCCACCAACCCTCAGGGTAAGATCAGGGCACCCAGGGACCTGGTGTGGGTATCTCTGGGGTGGGGACTGTCAGTCAGTCAGCAAGACTGTGTGTCAGTGCACATAGTGTAACAGGGGACTGGCGGAACTTGGTCCCCAGCCCTGGGCTGTCAGATGCCAGCCCTTTGCCCAGACACACACCAATCTACCCATAGCCCCTTGGCCCGGCCGACCTGCACCTGCTTTGGCCTGGGGCTCTGGCTCTGTTGGCTGGCCACTACCCCTCAGGTCAAGTTCAGGGTGGGGGTCATGGCTGCTGGTCAACTGGATGGGCAGGGTACCCGTGGCCTAGCAACCACAGGAGCCTTCTGTGATGTCCTAGCCGCTGGCATTCTGTGCTGCTCAAACTGGCACTGGGCAGCCCAACTGCCCTGCAACTAGGTCAGCCAGCAGTGCCTGGACGCCTGGGCCAAGGGCACAGAGGGACGGAAGGATGGGAAGTCAGTGCTGACTGATGAGGGATCTCAGGGACCTCTGGCAGCCAAGAGAAGACAGGTGGAGGTGTGCCCGGGATCCAGGGAGCACTGGACAGAGCTGCCTGCATGCCTGCCTGCCTTCATGGATGTCTGTATGCTTCCTTTGTCCAGGTAGGTTTCTCAGGTCCCCTCCACTCCTGTCCTCTCCTGTCATCTCCTGTCCTCACCATTCACTTCCCTCTGCTCTCCTCTGCACTTTGCTTCTCTTCTTTGTCCTCTCTTCCGGGTGACCTGCTCAACAGTTCCAGCACTTGTGATGGTTCTCCAGTGACTGTATGGGTGGATGGATGGATGGACAGGTCAATGGGTTGGTTTTGTAGAGGCAGAGTACCATCTAGGGGTACTAGATACCGCTGGTGTCAGAGCCGTAGTCTATGTCAAATGGAAAACATGAATTCATCAATAACAAAAATGAATAACCACCTAAATAAATAAATAAATATTAAAACTGGGTTAAAAATACATGGCGTCATTGCCTTTTTGCATATGGTATGCTGAGAGGGAAGTGAGGGATAGAGAGTTTGAGACACAGAGTGAGACACCTGCAGCACTTCTGCACCACTTGTAAAGATTTCCCTCAGCAGGTGGGTACCAGGGTCTTGAAGCCCAGTGCTCCTCCATTGTAACATGAGTGCTTAACTGGGTGTGGCACCACCTGGTACCCTTGATGGGACACTGTTTTTAGCAAGGTATAGAAATTCTCGTGGCAAGGTAATAAATAAATAAATGAAGAATTAAATAAAAGTCCTTTGAAATTAACTCAGTGGCAACACACAGGGACATATACATCTCTGTTACTTGTATTACTCATTCAGCTCCTGCACTCAATTTTTTCCCATTCGCTGCCCATGATGCTTGGTCACTGTGGTGGTTATTGTTGCTGTTGTTGTTCTGGACCTGGAGCCAGTGTCATGATACGACACACGGAGATCTCTGGTATCAGAGAGTACCTGGAACAGCAGCTTGGGCTCTAGTGCCAGGGCAGGAGCAACTCCCCATCCACCCACCATGGAGTCCACCAGCCTGCATGTTGTTCCTTTTCCCTCCAAAAAAGGTTTTGCCCTTTTTTCACTGAGAAACAGGCAGCAGACAGGTTACCCAGGCAGGGGAAAAATAAATAAAAAGCCTTATTTTACTTTTTTTTAACTGTAGCGAATGACCATCTTCTGGGAAGTACAGGTTTTGAACCTGAAAACTCTGTCTGTCTGTCTCCTAGTCCACAGAAAGAGCCCAGCCAGATCTCACGTTCAGATGGGGTGTTTTTGCCAATCAAAGGTCTGCACAGCACACTAGGGATTGGGCGGTCTGAGACCCAAATTTTACATTGTTGATGGACTGTTTGCAGTTCTTGCTCCCCAGGACATTGGAATGTCTCAACTCCCTCCCCTACAGCATGAAAAATGACTCTTGACAACCTTGGAGCAAATGGAGTGGGGGCGAGGGGAGCTGGTTGCATGTCTGAGCTACTCAAGCCCAGGTGTCTGTGGGGGACCGTGGCAGAGGCTGTAAGGGGACTAGGGGTCAGAAGGAGACTGTTTGAGAGGCAGGCTGCAGTCAGGGGAGCCCGTGAGTGTATGCAGGGCTGTGTGTGGGTGTGGTGGCAATTCCCCGTGCTGTATGGTGAGATGACAGGTGGGCTGGCCCTGGGCCCCCAGGGATGAATGGCAAAAGCAGGGTGGCAGTAAAGTAGCACAGGGAGGCACACAGTAGATGTTAGTTGGGGAGCTGGGGGACAGAGGGCAAGGGGAAAGGGGGCATCCTTGAGGAGGGTATGTGTCGCATGCTTTACATTGGTTTGTTCTAGCCCTCCCCCGCAAAGAGAATTGGATCAGTCCTGTTAATTTTGTAGGCCTGTTTGGCCCCGCCCCAAGGAAACCCGTGAAAGGGTTCCTGAGTCTGAGAGTTCCTGAGAGCCTGAGTTCGAGAGTTTCACAGTTACAGAGTAAGAGAGAGTTCCACAGTAGAAGAGTTTTCAGAGGGTTCCCCAGTACGAGAGTTCCAGAGTTCTGAGTTGGAGAGTTCCCGAGTTATAGAGTAAGAGGGAGTGCTTGTGCCGCCGCAAAGAGACAGCCGAGTTCTGTTTGGTGATTAGTTTGTCTTAGTTTGTGAATCGTTGTTCCTGAATAAAGAAATACAGCTTCCCTGCCCATCAGTTCTCTCTGCGTCTCTGTTACCCACTGTGAAGAAAGCCAGCCTGGCCAGAGCCTCCGAAATTTTAGCAACAAATGGCGCCCACGTGGACCTGACCTGCGCATCGCTCAGATAAGTAAAGACAATTTGGCTACCTATGCACTATGGCCTTCTCTTCTGCTTGTGAAGAGATCTCCAAAGGCCTCTGCTCTTTCTTCACGAGACTGTTTTGCTGTTTCTGGAACATTTATCTCTGGACCACTCTGTGGTTTCCACTCACTCGGGCGAACTCAGAACAGCCAGTGGGAAGAGCCAGCGGGCTAGAGGCGAGGTGCGGAGCTGCTGTTTCCACCTGGCTAAACAGCCAGCCAGCTGGCTGCGCCCAGACAACCCCGCACACCATGCCCACAGCCCCGCAGCCCCCCAATCTGCAGGAGGCCGATGCCAGCACACAAGAGCCTCTAGAGCCCGAAGCCAACACGCAGGAGCCCGAGGCCAACACGCAAGAGCCTGAGGCCAGCCCACAGGAGCCGGCTCTCCACTGCGTGGCGCAGGGAACTGGACGTGTGGTCCCTCCACACTGTTCAGCCACTGCAAACAGAACAGCAGACGTGGCAGGGACATGGGGCAGGGCCGCAGCGGCCTATCATGGCCGCCACCCCTGGGCACCTAGGCTCACGCCTTCTGCAAAGCTGGCCTGCCTGCCCTCTTTCTATAAATTCTGGAACGATTCTGAACCTCCCGGACCCCCAGCTCCCTGCCAAAACTGGGCACACGAGATCTCCAGCCGCCGGTCCAGTCAGAAAGCAGACAAGCTGGAGTACGCAGAGATTTGTGCAGAGATTGCAACTGCAATTCCTAGAAGTGGAGCTGCATGGGAAGCCACCTCCGGATGGTGAACCCCCCCAACAACTAAGACAGTACAGATTTAAATTCGTGTTTAAAATGACATGTCTTCGTAACAAAGGTTTCTCTCCTAGTGTATTAATGACCATGTTTATGTGTATGTTTAAAGTTTGGTAAACAGTAGGTTTAAGGCTAAATTCTTACTAGTCAAAGTTAAATGAAAAAGGTTTTCAACGTAATTCTCATAAAGATAAAATTAACTTACATTTAAAGTCTAAGGTAAAAATTAGTTAACAAGCAATATATTTTAACTAAGTTAGGCTAAACAAAAGGTTAAATAGACTTGTTGATATGTAAATTTCTTCACTACTTTCTCTATTAGAAATGGTAGATCGCACATTGGCTATGCTAATTATTCTCATGCCTGAGGTTTCCTCTACAGCCCACACCTAGGGTGTGTCTCCATCTTGAATGGGTGTAACAAAAGTTAAAAGACGTTGTTGATATGTAAAAGTCTCAAATTCCCTCTATATTAGAAACGTTGGATCGTGCATTAGATATGTTAATAACAATTTTTGTTTCATAGTAAGTAAGTTGCAGCCAGCTGCCTTTAGGACTCTAGCCCGTTCCCCGCCCCCATGCAAATGCCCTTCGAAGAAAGTACGCCCACCAGAGTCAAGAAATGTTTTTTTAAGCTGATATAGTTTAGTTTGTGCCAGTTTCTTTTTTAAAAAAAATGCCTGTAATGCCTGTACGATATAGGTATCTGTTCACCCCACACCCTTGATACTATAGTCATTTAGTTAAAACGAAAAGGGGGAATTGTCATATGCTTTACATTGGTTTGTTCTAGCCCTCCCCCCAAGAGAATTGGATCAGTCCTGTTAATTTTGCGGGCCTGCTTGGCCCCGCCCCAAGGAAACCCGAGAGAGGGTTCCTGAGTCCGAGAGTTCCTGAGTGCCTGAGTTTGAGAGTTTCAGAGTTACAGAGTAAGAGAGAGTGACACAGTAGAAGAGTTTTCCGAGGGTTCCCCAGTAGGAGAGTTCCAGAGTTCCAGAGTTGGAGAGTTCCCGAGTTACAGAGTAAGAGGGAGTGCTTGTGCCGCCACAAAGCGACAGCTGAGTTCTGTTTGGTGATTAGTTTGTCTTAGTTTGTGAATCGTTGTTCCTGAATAAAGAAATAGAGCTTCCATGCCCAGCCATTGTCTCCGCGTCTCTGTACACCACTGCAAAGCTAACTCAGCCGGCAAGAGCCTTCCGAAATTTTAACAACAGCTATGGACTAGAGAGTGGGCGGAGCTGGAGGCATGGAAGGTCCCAAGAACCAGGGACTGACAGGAACAGATTCCTGCACCCACCCACTGGATAGAACCTGCAGCAGCCAGAGCAGCAGCCCTGGCTTGCCTAGGCCAAGGGCTCTGAGTGAGGCCCTCTGAGGATGAGGGAGAGGAGAAGGAGGTGCAAGAGGAGGAGTAGGAGGAGGAGGAAGAGGAGGAGAAAGAAGATGATGAGGAGGAGGAGGTGGAGGGGCAGGAGGGCAGCTGTCAGTAGGCAATGGGATTAATAGAGGCCTCCATTATGGAGGCATGTGTCCAGGCAGGCACCCACCAACCCTCAGGGGCAGCTCAAGGCACCCAGGGACCTGGAGTGGGTATCTCTGGGTCAGGGACTGTCAGTCAGTCAGCAAAAATGTGTTTCAGTGCACATGGTGCGACAGGGGCCTGGCAGAACTTGGTCCCCAGCCCTGGGCTGTCAGATGCAAGCCCCTTGTCAAGGTACACACCAATCTACCCATAGCCCCTTGGCCCGGCCTACCTGCACCTGCTTTGGCCTGGGGCTCTGGCTCTGGTGGCTGGCAACCACCCCTCAGGTCAAGTTCAGGGTGGGGGTCATGGCTGCTGGTCAACTGGATGGGCGGGGTCCCCGTGGCCTAGCAACCACAGGAGCCCTCTGTGATGTCCTAGCCCCTGGCATTCTGTGCTGGCCACACTGGCACTGGCAGCCCAACTGCCCTGCCACTAGGTTAGCCAGAAGCGCCCAGACGCCTGGGCCCTGGCACAGAGGGACGGTAGGATGGGAAGATAGTGCTGACCAGCGATGGACCTCAGGGCTGGCAGCCAAGAGAAGACAGGTGGAGGTGTTCCCGAGATCCAGGGAGCCCAGGCCAGAGCTGCCTGCATGCCTGCCTGCCTTCCTGGATGTCTGTATGCTGCCTTTGTCCAGGTAGGTTTATCAGGTCCCCTCCACTCCTGTCCTCTCCTGTCCTCTCCTGTGCTTACCATCCACTCCCCTCTCTTCTCCTCTGCACCTTGCTTCTCTCCTTTGTCTGTCCTCTCTTCCGGGTGCCCTTCTCAACAGCTACAGCACCTGTGACGGTTCTTCAGTGACAGCTGTTCGCAACCCCTTCCACCCCCTCCCTAACCCTGAGGTGACCCAGCTCACAGGGTCACCGGATAACCCCACCCACACCCCCCAACACATTCCCTGGTTCAGCCCCTCTGCCCTATTCAGCCGAACTGGCCCCTTTGCAACCTACATATTCATCGTTGTTTGTCTTCACCATTCAATGAGAGACCTCCTTTTGTACTTAGCTTGGTTGACTGGTGGATGGATGGATGGATGGACAGATGGATGGATGGATAGCTGGATGGATAGCTGGATGGGTGGATGGATGGATGGACAGGTCAATGGATTGGTTTTATAGAGGCAGAGTACATCTAGGGGTACTCGAGACCGCTGGTGTCAGAGCCCTAATCTATGTCAAATGGAAAACATGAATTCATCAATAACAAAAATGAATAACCACCTAAATAAATCAATAAATATAAAAACTGGATTAAAAATACATGGTGTCTTTGCCTTTCTGCATACGGTATGCTGTGAGGATCTTAACAAGGAAAGCATTGTCCAGAGTAGCCCCTTTGAAGTAGTGGAATATTTTATTTTCCTTTTTCTTTTTTGACTTTCCATTTTCTTGATTATTTATTGGAATAAAAAGACAGGAATTGAGAGGGAAGGGAGGGATAGAGAGTTTGAGACACAGAGAGAGGCAGCTGCAGCACTTCTGCAACACTTGTAAAGATTTCCCCCGGCAGGTGGGGACCAGGGTCTTGAAGCTCAGTCCTCCTGCATTGTAACATGAGTGCTTCACTGGGTGTGCCACCACATGGTCCCCTTGATGGGACACTGTTTTAGCAAGGAATAGGAAATCTCGTGGCAAGGTAATAAATAAATAAATGAAGAAAAAAATAAAAGTGCATTGACATTAACTCAGTGGAAACACACAGGGACATATACAGCTCTGTTACCTGTATTACTTATTCATTGATTGATTGATTGCCTCAAGGGGTTATTGCCACAGCTCAGTGCCTAAGCCACAAATAATCCACAGCTCTTGCACTCCATTTGTTCCCCTTTTGCTGTCCTTGTTGCTTGTTTACTGTGGTGGTTATTGTTGCTGTTGCTGTTGAACCTGATAACTCTGTCTGTCTGTCTCCTAGTCCACTGAAAGAGCCACTAGCCAAGCCAGATCTCACGCTCAGTTGGGGTGTTTTTGCTAGTCAAAGGTCTGCACAGCGCACTAGGTATTGGGCGGCCTGAGACCCAAATTTTACATTGTAGATGGACTGTTTGCAGTTCTTGCTCCCCAGGACATTACACAGTCTCAACTCCCTCCCTTACAGCATGAAAAAAAGACTCTTGACAACCTTTGAACAAATGGAGTGGGGGCGAGGGAAGCTGGTTGCATGTCAGCGCTGCTCAAGCCCAGGTAGATTTCTCAGGACCCCTCCACTCCTGTCCTCTCCTGTCCTCACCATCCACTCCTCTTTCCTCTTCTCTGCACTTTGCTTCTCTCCTTTGTCTGTCATTGTGGTGGTTATTGTTGCTGTTGTTGTTCTTACTGACACTTGCATCGGATAGAGAGAAAAGGAGAGAGCAGGGGAAATAAAGAGTGGGAGAGAAACATAGAGCCCCTAAAGACCTGCTTCACCCCGTGTAAAGCGACTTCCCTGCAGGTGGGGGTCTGGGTGAGACACCCCAGACCCTTCCACCTGTCCCCTCTTTTCTTGAGCGCCACAAGCCCTTAACCCTCTGACATAGCACCGAACCTCCCTGCATTTACTTTTTAAGGCAATATGACCTGCCTCGTATTGAATCCTCATTATCCTGAGGATCAGTCCTGGAGACAGTGTCATGACACGACACACGGAGATCTCTGGTATCAGAGAGCACCTGGAACAGCAGGTGGGGCTCTAGTGCCAGGGCAGGAGCAACTCCCCATCCACCCTCCATGGAGTCCACCTGCCATAATTTTGGTCCTTTTCCCTCCAAAAAAGGTTTTTCCCTTTTTTCACTGAGAAACAGGCAGCAGACCGGTTACCCAGGCAGGGGAAAAATAAAAAATAAAAAGCTCTTTTTTTTTTTTAACAGTCGCGATTGACCATCTTCTGGGAAGTACAGGTTTTGAACCTGAACACTCTGTCTAGTCATCAGAAAGAGCCACTAGCCCAGCCAGATCTCACGCTCAGATGGGGTGTTTTTGCCAGTCAAAGGTCTGCACAGCGCACTAGGGATTGGGCGGCCTGAGACCCAAATGTTACATTGTAGATGGACTGTTTGCAGTTCTTGCTCCCCAGGACATTGGACTGTCTCAACTCCCTCCCCTACAGCATGAAAAAAAGACTCTTGACAAACTTGGATCAAATGGAGTGGGCGTGAGGGGAGCTGGTTGCATGTCTGAGCTGCTCAAGCCCAGGTGTCTGTGGGGGGCCAATGCAGAGTCTCTAAGGGGGCTATGGGGCATAAGGAGACTGAGAGGCTGGCTGCAGGCAGGGGAGCCCGTGAGTGTGTGCAAGGCTATGTGTGGGAGTGGTGGCAGGGTGTTAGGGGAGGTCCCACTGCAGGATGGTGAGATGGCAGGTGGGCTGGCCCTGGGGCCCCAGGGCTTAAGGGCAGAAGCAGTGTGGCAGTAAATTAGCGCAGGGAGACACATAGTAGATGTTAGTTGGGGAGCTGGGGGACAGAGAGCAAGGGGAAAGGGGGCATTTTTGAGGAGGGGTCTGGACTAGAGAGTGGGGGAAGCTGGAGGCATGGAAGGTCCCAGGAACCCGGGACTGACAGGAATAGATTCCTGCACCCACCCACTGGATAGAAGCTGCAGCAGCCAGATGAGCACCCCTGGCTTGCCTAGGCCAAGGGCCCTGAGTGAGTCCCTCTGAGGATGAGGAAGAGGAGGAGGAGGTGGAGGAGGAGGAGGAGGAAGAAGAGGAGGAGGAAGAAGAGGAGGAGGAGGAGGAGGAGTGGCATAAGGGCAGCTTTCAGTAAGCAACGGGTTTAATAGAGGCCTCCATTACAGAGGCATGTGTCGAGGCAGGCACCCACCAACCCTCAGGGGCAGCTTAGGGCACCCAGTGACCTGGTGTGGGTATCTCTGGGGTGGGACGGTCAGTCAGTCAGCAAGACTGTGTGTCAGTCCACATGGTGGGACAGGGGACTGGTGGAACTTGGTCCCTAGCCCTGGGCTGTCAGATGCCAGCCCCTTGCCCAGACACACACCAATCTGCCCATAGCCCCTTGGCCCGGGTGACATGCACCTACTTTAGCCTGGGGCTCTGGCTCTGGTGGCTGGCCACCACCCCTCAGGTCAAGTTCAGGGTGGGGGTCATGGCTGCTGGTCAACTGGATGGGCAGGGTCCCCGTGGCCTAGCAACCACAGGAGCCCTCTGTGATGTCCTATCCCCTGGCATTCTGTGCTGGCCACACTGGCACTGGGCAGCCCAACTGCCCTGGCACTAGGTCAGCCAGCAGCGCCCCGACACCTTGGCCGTGGCACAGAGGGACGGAAGGATGGGAAGACAGTGCTGTCCGATGAGGGACCTCAGGGCTAGCAGCCAAGAGAAGACAGGTGGAGGTGTGCCCGGGATCCAGGGAGCACAGGCCAGAGCTGCCTACATGCCTTCCTGCCTTCCTGGATGTCTGTATGCTGCCTTTGTCCAGGTAGGTTTCTCAGGTCCCCTCCACTGCTGTCCTCTCCTGTCCTCTCCTGTCCTCACCATCCTCTCCCCTCTCCTCTCCTCTGCACTTTGCTTCTCTCCTTTGTCTGTCTTCTCTTCTGGGTGCCCTGCTCAACAGCTCCAGCACTTGTGATGGTTCTCCAGTGACAGCTGTTCGCAACCCCTTCCACCCTCTCCCTGCCCCTGACATGACCCAGCTACAGGGTCTCCAGCTCACCGCAAGCACACCCACACCCCCAACACATTCCCTGGGTCAGCCCATCTGCCCTATTCAGCCGAACTGGCCCCTTTGCAACCTACCTATGCATGGTTGTTTGTCTTCAACATTCAAGGAGAGTTCTCCTTTTGTACTTAGCTTGGTTGACCGGTGGATGGATGGATGGATGGATGGATGGATAGCTGGATGGATAGCTGGATGGGTGGATGGATGGATGCAAGGTCAATGGATTGGTTTTGTAGAGGCAGAAGTACAATCTAGGGGTACTTGAGACCTTTGGTGTCAGAGCCCTAACCTATGTCAAATGGAAAACATGAATTCATCAATAACAAAAATGAATAACCACCTAAATAAATAAATAAATATAAAAACTGGGTTAAAATACATGGCGTCTTTGCCTTTCTGCATATGGTATGCTGTGAGGCTCTTAACAAGGAAAGAATTGTCCTGAGTAGCCCCTTTGAAGAAGGGGAATATTTCATTTTCCTTTTTCTTTTTTGACTTTCCATTTTTCTTGATTATTTATTGGAATAAAAAGACAGGAATTGAGGGGGAAGGGAGGGATAGAGAGTTTGAGACACAGAGAGAGGCAGCTGCAGCGTTTCTGCACCACTTGTAAAGATTTCCCCCGGCAGGTTGTTACCAGGGTCTTGAAGCCCAGTCCTCCTGCATTGTAACATGAATGCTTAAGTGGGTGTGGCACCACCTGGTACCCTTGATGGGACACTGTTTTTAGCAAGGAATAGAAATTCTCGTGGCAAGGTAATAAATAAATAAATGAAGAAGTAAATAAAATGCATTGACATTAACTCAGTGGAAACACACAGGGATATATACATCTCTGTTACCTGTATTACTTATTCATTGATTGATTGATTGCCTCAAGGGGTTATTGCCACAGCTCAGTGCCTGCGCCACGAATAATCGACAGCTCCTGCACTCCATTTGTTCCCCTTTCGCTGCCCTTGTCGCTTGGTCACTGTGGTGGTTATCGTTGCTGTTGTTGTTCTTACTGACACTTGCATCGGACAGAGAGAAAAGGAGAGAGCAGGGGAAATACAGAGTGGGAGAGAACATAGAGCCAGGCAGGGGAAAAATAAATAAAAAACACTTTTTTTTAACCGTAGCGAATGACCATCTTCTGGGTAGTACTGGTTTTGAACCTGAAAAGTCTGTCTGTCTGTCTCCTAGTGCACAGAAAGAGCCACTAGCCCAGCCAGATCTCATGCTCAGATGGAGTGTTTTTGCCAGTCAAAGGTCTTCACAGCTCACTAGGGATTGGGCGGCCTGAGACTGTTTGCTGTTCTAGCTCCCCAGGACATTGGAATGTCTCAACTCCCTCTGCTACAGCATGAAAAAAGACTCTTGACAACCTAGAGCAAATGGAGTGGGAGCGAGAGTAGCTGGTTGCATGTCTGTGCTGCTCAAGTCCAGGTGTCTGTGGAGGGCCGTGGGATACACTGTAAGGGGTATAGGGGGCAGAAAGAGACTGAGAGGCAGGCTGCAGTCAGGGGAGCAGGTGAGTGTGTGCAGGGCTGTGTGTGTGTGTGTGGTGAGAGGGGGTTATGGCCGGTACCCCTGCTGGATGGAGAGAACGCAGCTGGGCTGGCCCTGTGCCCCAAGGTCTGAATGGCAGAAGTAGGGTGGCAGTAAAGTAGCGCAGGAAGGCACACAGTAGATGTTAGTTGGGGAGCTGGGGGACAGAGGACAAGGGGAAAGGGGGCATCCTTGAGGAGGGCTCTGGACTAGAGAGGGGAGGGGCTGGAGGCATGGAAGGCCCCAGGAATCAGGGACTGACAGGAACAGATTTCTGCACCCAACCACTGGATAGAAGCTGCAGCATCCAGAGCAGCAGCCCTGGCTTGCCTAGGCCAAGGGCCCTGAGTGAGGCCCTCTGAGGATGAGGAAGAAGAGGACGAGTTGGTGGAGGAGGAGGAGGAGAAGAGGAGGAGGAAGAAGAGGAGGATGAGGAGAAGGGGCAGGAGAGCTGCTGTCAGTAGGCAACGGGATTAATAGAGGCCTCCATTATGGAGGCATGTGTCCAGGCAGGCATCCACTAATCCTCAGGGGCAGCTCAGGGCACCCAGGGACCTGGAGTGGGTATCTCTGGGTCAGGGACTGTCAGTCAGTCAGAAAAACTGTGTGTCAGTGCACATGGTGGGACAGGGGCCTGGCGGAACTTGGTCCCCAGCCCTGGGCTGTCAGATGCCAGCCCCTTGCCCAGACACACACCAATCTGCCCATTCCTCCTTGGCCCGGCCGACCTACAATTGGTTTTGCCTGGGGCTCTGGCTCTGGTGTCTGGCCACCAACCCTCAGGTCAAGTTCAGGGTGGGGGTCATGGCTGCTGGTCAACTGGATGGGCGGGGTCCCTGTGGCCTAGCAACCAAAGGAGCCCTCTGTGATGTCCTAACCCCTGGCATTCTGTGCTTGCCACACTGGCACTGGGCAACCCAACTGCCCTGCCACTAGGTCAGCCAGCAGCGCCCAGAAGCCTGTGCCCTGGCACAGAGGGATGGAAGGATGGGAAGACAGTGCTGACCGACGAGGGACCTCAGGGCTGGCAGCCAAGAGGAGACAGCTGGAGGTGTGCCCGGGATCCAGGGAGCCCAGGCCAAGCTGCCTGCATGCCTGCCTGCCTTCCTGGATGTCTGTATGCTGCCTTTGTCCAGGTAGGTTTCTCAGGTCACCTCCACTCCTGTCCACTCCTGTCCTCACCATCCACTCCCCTCTCCTCTCCTCTGCACTTTGATTCTCTCCTTTTTCTATCCTCTCTTCCGGGTTCCCTGCTAAACAGCTCTAGCACTTGTGATGGTTCTCCAGTGACAGCTGTTCACAACCCCTTCCACCCCCCCTCTGCCCCTGACATGACCCAGCTCACAGGGTCTCCGGCTCACCCCACCCACACCCACACCCACACCCCCAACACATTAACTGGTTCAGCCCCTCTGCCCTATTCAGCCGAACTGGCCACTTTGCAACCTACCTATGTATCTTTGTCTTCACCATTCAAGGAGAGTTCTCCTTTCGTACGTAGCTAGGTTGACTGGTGGATCGATGGATGGATGGATGGATGGATGGATGGATGGAAGGATGGACAGATGGATTGATGGATAGCTGGATGGGTGGATGGATGGATGGACAGGTCAATGGATTGGTTTTGTAGAGGCAGAGTACCATCTAGGGGTACTTGAGACCTCTGGTGTCAGAGCCCTAGTCTATGTCAAATGGAAAACATGAATTCATCAATAACAAAAATGAATAACCACCTAAATAAATAAATAAATAAATAAATAAATAAATAAATAAATATAAAAACTGGCTTTAAAAATACATGGCGTCTTTGCCTTTCTGCATATGGTATGCTGTGAGCATCTTAAGAAGGAAAGCATTGTCCTGAGTAGCCCCTTTTAAGTAGTGGAATATTTCATTTTGCTTTTTCTTTTTGACTTTCCATTTTCGTGATTATTTATTGCCTCACTATCATCCAAACACTGCCAACCTGGGAAGCTGGGGCACCCCTCAGAATTCAGGGGCAGGACCCTGTCTAGTCTAGTCACGTTTGGCTGCATACTCAGCCTCCAGGCTCCAAGTCCACTTCTCAGTGGAAGCAGATTACAAGCCCAGAAAGAACCCAAAAAGATCTGTGTTTCAACATAGATGGGAACTGTGTTTGACCAAACAATAGTGGATGAACCCGGTCCCTTACACCTACCCTTTGGGACCGGTTAAGGCAATTGCTCCTGTGGCCTCACAATCCCTGATCATGGTCTACTGGTGTCCACACATCACACTCAGAAAGATTCAGAAGTAGGCATCCATGAGTGTCTCATACAAAGTCGCTCTGCTTGCAGGAAGCACAAACTCCCCCGGCCATTGCTATGGAGAAACAAAATGAAGATGGATGCCTCCATTGGCTGAATTATTAGTTTCCAGTGGAGAACACAGCCCCGCCCCTCATCTGAGGGCCTGGCTGCTGCTAATAAAGGCAATTGGAAACACCTCTTACCACTTGGGGCCTGAGGACATACTCAGGAATCCCTCCAGGAGCTAGCAGTCTGGCAGACCTCCTGACCCAGGATAGCTGTGCTCCGAGCTGGGAGGGCCTTCTGGCCAGAGGTGAGAATATTCCCTAGAAACAAGAAAGAAATTCAGGTTTCAAATGGATTTTAATCCCCATGAGGCACATGGAAAATAATTTTCACAGCCATCAAAACACCCTCTTTCTGAACCCTGGAAGCTTCCGTTTTGCGTGGAAAATCTGGAGACTGGTGTGGTCATCAGTACCACAGATACTTTACATTCGGCCCAATAGAGGGAAAGCACAATGTGTGTGCCATGGGGATAGATTTTCACTTCTCTTGACCTGGGCTCCCATGGAATAAGGCCAAGGATTCGGTGCAGGAAATTTTGGAGGGCTGCATTTAGGCTAAGTGTCAGCTGCAGGGCCCTGGACAATCGGAGTCAAACATAGAGGGTCTGGAAAGATGTAGCCAGAGATAGACATATGCCTGTTACCTGCAGCAGGATTGCTGTTTCCTCAGTTCCCCAATATACTACGCCATATGCAGGAGACTGAATAGTCCAAAGGGCAAAGAAAGAAAAATTTTAACACCAGGAAGTCCGAGTTTACGATTCATGCACTGACTTCCATAAGGGCCCAGTGAAGAAGGAATGTAGAGACAGTCAGACAGACAGAATGACAGTGGCAGAAAAGGACTGAAATTCTGGCCCTGTGTTGATCAGTGCCAGAGCACTGAAGAAAAAACCCTCCATGCCTATGCATACTTCTTACAAGTGGCATTGTTATTTTATGTTTGTGAGGAAAGCTTACACTTAGAACATCTAGGTCTTAGCCCACTCTGAGAAGCAACACTTGGCCTGCAGCCCACTCTCCAAAATTGCCCTTGCCTCTCCAATTTGTAAGTATTCTTAGTAGATACAAGAACGAACTTCAGGTTTAAAAAGGATTTGAAACCCCAGGAGGAACTAGGAAAAGACTATTCACAGCCTTCAAAACACCCTCTTTCTGAACCCTAAAAGCTTCCGTTTTGCATGGAAAATATGGACACTGGTGTGGCAATCAGTACCATAAATCCTTTACATTCTGCCCAATAGAGGAAAATCACAATGTGTGTGCCAGGTGGACAGAGTTTCACTTCTCTTCACCTGGGCTCTCATGGAATAAGGAGAAGGATTCGGTGCAGGCAATAGAAGAGGACTGCATTTAGGCTGAGTGTCAGCCTCAGGTCCCTGGAGAATGGGAGTCAAGCACAAAGGGCCTGGACAGCTGCAGCTGGAGTTGGACATATGCCTGTTACCTGCAGCAGGATCGCTGTCTCCTCAGTTCCCCAATGTACTACGCCATATGCAGGAGACTGAATAATCCAAAGGACAAAGAAAGGAAAATTTCAACACCAGGAAGTCCGAGTTCATGATGCATGCACTGACTTCCATAAGGGCCCAGTGAAGATGGCACGTAGAGACAGTAAGAGAGACAGGATGACAGATACACAAAAGGACTGAAATTCTGGCCCTGTGTCGATCAGTTCCAGAGTACTGAGGACAAACCCTCCATGCCCATGCATACTTCTTACAAGTGGCATTGCTATTTTAGGTTTTTGAGGAAAGGTAACACTTAAGAACATCTAGGTATTAGCCACTCTGAGAAGCAACACTTGGCCTGCAGCCAACTCTCCAAAACTGGCCCTTCATCTCCAAATTGGAAGTAGTCTTAGTGATGCTCCAGCCAACATGCAGGCTGGCGTATTGCATCTCCCTGGTCCAGACTCAGCCTGTCCTGTGTCCAGGGAACTGCACTGTGTCTATTTATCTTTGATTTACAGTTTAGGGATAGTACTCGGTGGACAAAATGAGCAAGAGGGAAGTAGATGATTTGGCAGCGGTAGTTTGTGCTGAAAGAGATTTGAGGAGTGATAAATGATATTGCTCAGTGAGACGTCTCTCATGACTGTGGCTCAGAAGGGCCAAGTTTATCCGCATTACTACCAAATCCAGAGCTGTGCAGGTCTCTAGCTAAAAATAGTTTCAGATCTCTACATGTTAATATATATATGTATATATATATATATATATTATATATAGAGAGAGTGACAGAAAGACACTGATGTAGTCATTTGCTACATTGGATTCGATATGACATTCAGACAATTGATTGCTAAAACCTGGAGAGAAACTGTTCATCAGGAAAAGAATTGTCCAAAGGAGTAAAATCTCCAAATCATTAGCTATATGCAGCTCCAACGGGACCTAGCGAAAAAGGCTTGAGAAGGAACTCATCCAGGAGACTCTCCACATAGACAGGCACTACAAGTTTCCTAGTCTGGAAACCCACACAGGGCAGCTGCTAGTTCCCAGTGCAAGCCTCAGGGAAAAAACCTCTCCCTCTTCAGTGTCTTTACATCTGAAAATAAGAAAAGTTACCATTGGCCAAGGAGAGCTACAATGTTGTCAATATTGAGCTGTAAATCAGAATGTGCCAAGTGTTTTGCACAAAATCACCTTGCCACAGTGATTCTGTTGTTCTCTCTCTATCTACCTCCCTCACATACACACACAAACACACAAAAACACACACTCTCACAGTTACACACACGCACACATCCACAGAGGCACAGGCACAAATGGAGTTATACACACGTACACTGGACAGCTTCTGTAAGGCAGGGCCATGGGTGAACTCTGCTTCGCACTTCCTGGAAGCATGCCCAACCTTTTAAGGCCATCTCTGAGCTCCCATTATCGGCCTTACTTCAGAAGGCATGAAGACAGGGCACCAGCCATGCTCTGATATGCCAGAGGCCTAGGCCACGCCCAGAACACCTGCCAGCAAAATAAATAGCCAATGTGCTAGGACACGCCCAGGAGTGTCAAGGCCGCTAGCCAGTGATTGGCCATCAACCTTGAGCACCGCCCACAGGGCCCTGCAGCACGCCCATTGGGCAGACTCTGGAAGGCCCGCCCACCAGCCACTTCTGCTGGAAAGAGATGAGATTTCAAAAACCTCCTACACTGTGTTCATTGATGACTTGTTCAAAGCGGGCTTGTAGAGATTTTAAGGCAGCAGCTCTCATGCCCACAGACCCCAGACAGCCCCAGCCTTCACCATATGCTGTACTACCAGACCTGACAGTAATGTGTGTGTTTGTCTGTCTGTCTGTCTGTCTATGTCTGTGTGTGCTCAGAGCTCACCTATAGTAGTCTCAGAGCATGGGTGGGAGGTAGCCAGCCTCACCTGCAACTTATGTACAGAGAACCTTGCTGGTCAGGGCAAGCCAGTTAGCCCAGATTCTGGCTAAGCAAGAAGGCATATTCAAAGGGACTCTCATGTCTAAATCTCCTGAGTTCTCTATTCATTCCCATGCCTCACTATCTATCATCCAGGGAAGCTGGGGCAACTCTCAGAATTCAGGGGCATGAGCCTGTCAAGTCACGTTTGGCTGCCTACTCAGCCTCCAAGCTCTCAGTCCACTGCTCAGGGCAGCACATTACAAGCCAAGAATGAACCCAGAAAAAGCTGTGTTTCAACATAGATGGGAACTGTGTTTGACCAAACAATAGTGGATGAACCCGTCCCCTTACACCTACCCTTTGAGTTCGGCTAAAGCAATTGCTCCTAAGGCCTCACAATCTCCAATCATGGTGGCCTGGTGTCCACACATCACACTCAGAGAGATTCCCAGAAGTAGGCATGCATGAGTGTCCCATACAAAGTCCCTCTGCTTGCAGGAAGGCCAAAATCCAGGGCCCTTGCTATGGAGAGACAAAAGGAAGATGGATGCCTCCAATGGCTGAATTCAGAGCTTCCAGTGGAGATCACAGCCCCGCTCATCACTTCAGGGCCTGGCTGCTGCTAAAAAAGGTTATTGGAAACACCTGTTACAACTTGGGGCCTGAGATCATACTCAGGAATCCCCCCAGGAGCTAGCAGACTGGCAGACCTCCTGAACCTGGGATACTTGTGCTCCGAGTTGAGAGGGACTTCTGGCAAGAGGTGAGAATATTCCCTAGACATAAGAACGAACTTCAGGTTTCAAAAGGATTTGAAACCCCAGGAGGCACTTGGAAAATTCATTTCACAGCCATCAAAACAACCTCTTTCTGAACCCTGGAAGCTTCCGTTTTGCATGGAATATCTGGACACTGGAGTGGCCATCAGTACCACAGATCCTTTACATCCGGCCCAATAGAGGGAAAGCATAATGTGTGTGCCAGGGTGGTAGAGTTTCTCTTCTCTTGACCTGCGCTCTCATGGAATAAGGACAAGTATGTGGTCCAGAAAATTGAGGAGGGCTGCATTTAGGCTGATTGTCAGCCACAGGGCCCTGGAGAATGGGAGTCAAGCACAGAGGGCCAGGACAGCTGCAGCTGGAGATGGACATATGCCTGAAACCTGCAGAAGGAACGCTGTCTCCTAAGTTCTCCTCAGTACTAAGCCATATGCATGCGACTAACTAATCCAAAGGGCAAAGAAAGGAAAATTTCAACACCAGGAAGACCGAGTTCACGATGCATGAACTGACTTCCATGAAGGGTCCAGGGAAGAAGGCAAGTAGAGACAGTCAGAGAGACAGAATGACAGTGACTGAAAAGGAAAAATTCTGGCCCTGTGTTGATCAGTGCCAGAGCACTGAAGAAAAACCCTCCATTCCCATGCATCCTTCTTACAAGTGGCATTGTTATTTTATGTTTGTGAGGAAAGGTTACACTTAGAACATCTAGGTCTTAGGCCACTCTGAGAAGCAACACTTGGCTGCAGCCCACTCTCCAAAACTGCCCTTGCCTCTCCAAATTGGAAGTAGTTTTAGTGATGCTCCAGCCAAATGCAGGCTGGCATATGTCATATCCCTGGTCACGCCTCAGCGTGTCCTTTGTGCAGGGAACTGAACTATGTCTATTTCTTCTTTGGTTTACAGTTTTGGGATAGGAATCTGTGGACAAAAAGAGCAAGAGTGAAGTAGGTGATTTAGCAGCTGAAGTTTGTGCTGAGAGAGTTTTGTAGAATGACAAGAGGTAAAAAAAAATGGCTCTAAGAGATGTCCCTCATGACTGTGGCTCAGAAGGGCCAGGTGTATCCGAATTACTACCCGAATCCAGAGCTGTGCAGGACTCTAGCTAAAATATATTTTCAGACCTTTACAAGTTATATATACATACATATATATATATATATATATATATATATATATAGAGAGAGAGAGAGAGAGAGAGAGAGAGAGAGAGAGAGAGAGGAGAGAGAAAGCAAGACACTGATGTAGTCATTTTCTACAATGGATGCAATATGACATTCAGACAATTGATTGCTAAAACCTGGAGAGAAACTGTGCATCAGCAAAAGAATTGTCCAAAGGAGTAAAATCTCCAAATCATTAGCTATATGCAGCTCCAAAGGGACCTAGCGAAAAAGGATCGAGAAGGAACTCATACAGGAGACTTTCCACATGGACAGGCACCACAAGTTTCCTAGTCTGGCAACACACACAGGGCAGCTGCTAGTTCCCTGTGCAAGCCTCAGGCAAAAACCTCTCCCTCTTCAGTGTCCTTACATCTGAAAATAAGAAAAGTGACCATGGGCCAAGGAGAGCTACAATGGTGTCAATATTGAACTGTAAATCAGAATGTGCCAAATGTTTTGCACTAAATCACCTATGCCACAGTAATTCTTTTGTTCTCACTCTCTCTCCCTCCCTCACACACACACAAACACACAAAAACACACACTCTCACAGTTACACACACGCACACATCCACAGAGGCACAAGCACAAACGGAGTTATACACATGCACACTGGACAGCTTCTGCAAGGCAGGGCCCTGGGTGAACCCTGCTTCGCAATTCCTGGAAGCACGCCCAGCCTATTAAGGCCAGCTCTGAGCTCCCATTGTCGGGCTTACTTCAGAAGGCCCGCTGACAGGGCACCAGCCACGCTCTGATATGGCAGAGGCCTAGGCCACGCCCAGAAACCCTGCCAGCAATATCATTGGCCATTGTGCTAGGACACACCCAGGAGTATCAAGGCCCCTAGTCAGTGATTGGCCAGCAACCTTAAGTACCGCCCACATGACCCTGGAGCACGCTCATCTGGCAGCCTCTGGAAGCCACGCCCACCAGCCACTTCTGCTGGAAAGAGATGAGAATTCAAAAACCTCCTATCCTGTGTTCATTGATGACAGGTTCAAACCTGGCCTGTAGAGATTTTAAGACAGCAACTCTCATCCCCACAAACCCCAGACAGCCCCAGCCTTCACCATATTCTGTACTATCAGACCTGACAGTAATGTGTGTGTGTGTCTGTCTGTCTGTCTGAGTGTGTGTCTGTGTGTGCTCAGAGCTCACCTGTAGTAGTCTCAGAGCATGGGTGTCAAGGTAGCGAGCCTCACATGCAACTTATGTACAGAGAACCTACCTGCTCTGGGCAAGCCAGCTAGCCCAGATTTTGGCTAAGCAAGAATGCCAGAGAACTATGTGGAAGCCAGGACCACATTTTGAGCCCCTGGTCACCACTTACCCAGCTAGGGAAAAGCTGGGCTAGTGTCAAATCAGAACCTAGCTGGTCAGAGCAAGCCATCTAGCCCAGATTCTGGCTAAGCAAGAATGCATATGCAAAGGGAATCTCATGTCTAAATCTCCTGAGTTCCCTATTCAATCCCATGCCTATCTATCATCCAGGGGAAGCTGTGGCACCCCTCAGAATTCAGGGGCATAAGACTGTCCAGTCAAATATGGCTGCCTACTCAGCATCCAGGCTCTCAGTCCACTGCTCAGGGCAGCAGATTACAAGCCCAGAATGAACCCTGAAAGAGCTGTGTTTCAACATAGATGGGAACTGTTTTTGACCAAACAATAGTGGATGAACCTGTCACCTAACACCTACCCTTTAGATCCAGATAAGGCAATTGCTCCTGTGGCCTCACAATCCCTGATCATGGTGTCCTGGTGTCCATACATCACAGTCAGAGAGATTCCCAGAAGTAGGCATGCATGAGTGTCCCATACAAAGTCGCTCTGCTTGCAGGAAGCACAATCTCCCTGGGCCCTTGCTATGGAGAGACAAAAGGAAGATGGATGCCTCCATTGGCTGAATTAGGAGCTTCCAGTGGAGATCAATGCCCCACCACTCACCTGAGGGCCTGGATGCTGCTAATGAAGGCAATTGGAAACACCTGTTACCACTTGGGGCCTAAGGACATACTCAGAAATCCCTCCAGGAGCTAGCAGGCTGGCAACCTCCTGACCCCGGGATAGCTGTGCTCCTAGTTGGGAGTGCCTTCGGGCCAGAGGTGAGAATATTCCCTAGATACAAGAACGAACTTCAGGTTTCAAAAGGATTTGAAACCCCAGGAGGCACTTGGAAAAGACATTTCACAACCATCAAAACACCCTCTTTCTGAACCCTGGAAGCTTCCATTTTGGGTGGAAAATCTGGACACTGGTGTGGCCATCAGTACCACAGATCGTTTACATTAGGCCCAATAGAGGGAAAGCACAATGTGTGTGCCAGGAGGACAGAGTTTCACTTCTTTTGACCTGGGCTCTCATGGAATAAGGACAAGGATGCGGTGCAGGAAATTGAGGAGGGCTGCATTTAGGCTGAGTGTCAGCCTCAGGGCCCTGGAGAATGGGAGTCAAGCACAGAGGGCATGGACAGCTGCAGCTGGAGATGGACAAATGCCTGTTACCTGCAGCAGGAATGCTGTCTCCTCAGTACCCCTCTGCACTACGCCATATGCAGGAGACTAAGTATCTAAAGGTCCAAGAAAGGAAAATTTCAACACCAGGAAGACCGAGTTCACGATGCATGCAGTGACTTCCAGGAAGGTTCCAGGGAAGAAGGCACACAGAGACAGTCAGAGAGACAGAATGACAGTGACTTAAGAGGAGAGAAATTCTGGCCCTGTTTTGATCAGTGCTAGAGC
The DNA here is from genome assembly GCF_950295315.1 of Erinaceus europaeus. Classification (NCBI taxonomy): domain Eukaryota; kingdom Metazoa; phylum Chordata; class Mammalia; order Eulipotyphla; family Erinaceidae; genus Erinaceus; species Erinaceus europaeus. The sequence continues at coordinate 1,246,883 of NW_026647169.1, forward strand.
ACTGAAGACAAACCCTCCATGTCCATGCATACTTCTTACAAGTGGCATTGTTATTTTATGTTTGTGAGGAAAGGTTACACTTAGAACATCTAGGTCTGAGTCCACTCTGAGAAGCAACAATTGGCCTGAAGCCCACTCTACAACCTGCCCTTGACTCTCCAAATTGGAAGTAGTTTTAGGGATGCTCCAGCAAAATGCTGGCTGGTGTATTTCCTCTCCCTGGTCCAGCCTCAGCCTATCATGTGTTCAGGGAACTGCACTATGTCTACTTCTTCTTTGATTTACAGTTTTGGGATAGGACTCGGTGGACAAAGAGTGCAAGAGTGATGTAGATGATTTGGCAGTTGTAAATTGTGCTGAGAGAGATTTGTAGAGTGATAAGAGGTAAACGAATGGCATACATACATATATATATATGTATATATATATATATACATATATATATATGTATATATAGAGAGAGACAGAAAGACACTGATGTAGTCATTTTCTACAATGGATGCGATATGATATTCAGACAATTGATTAATAAAACCTGGAGAGAAACTGTGCATCAGGAAAAGAACTGTCCAAAGGAGTAAAATCTCCAAATCATTAGCTATATGCAGCTCCAACAGGACAGGGCGAAAAAGGCTCATGAAGGAACTCATCCAGGAGACTCTCCACATGGACAGGCACTACAAGTTTACTAGTCTGGAAACACACACAGGTCCGCTGCTAGTACGCAGTGCAAGCCTCAGGGCAAAAACCTCTCTCTCTTCAGTGTCTTTACATCTGAAAATATGAAAAGTGACCAAGGTACAAGGAGAGCTACAATGGTGTCAATATTGAGTTGTAAATCAGTATGTGCCAAGTGTTTTGCACAAAATCACCTGTGCCACAGTGATTCTGTTGTTCTCTCTGTCTCTCTCTCCCTCACACACACACAAACACACAGACACACTCTCACCTACAGTAGTCTCAGAGCATGTGTGGGAAGGTAGCCAACGTCACCTGCAACTTATGTACAGAGAACCTAACTGGTCAGGGCAAGCCATCTAGCCCAGATTCTGGCTAAGCAAGAATGCACATGCAAAGGGATTCTCATGTCTCCCTCTCCTCAGTTCCCGATTCAATCTCATGCCTCACTATCATCCACACACTGCCAACGGGGTAAGCTGGTTCACCTCTCAGAATTTAAGGGCAAGAGCCTGTCCAGTCACTTTTGTCTGCCTACTCAGCCGCCTGACTCTCAGTCCACTGCTCAGGTCAGCTGATTACAAGCACGGAATGAACAGAAAGAGCTGTGTTTCAACATAGATGGGAACTGTGTTTGACCAAACAATAGTGGATCAACCTAGCCCCTTACACGTACCCTTTGGGTCCGGCTAAGGCAATTGCATCTGTGGCCTCACAATCCCTGATCATGGTGTCCTGGTGTCCACACATCACACTCAGAGAGATTCCCAGAAGTAGGCATGCATGAGTGTCCCATACAAAGTCGCTCTGCTTGCAGGAAGCACAAACTCCCCGGGCCCTTGCTATGGAGAGACAAAAGGAAGATGGATGCCTCCATTGGCTGAATTAGGAGCTTCCAGTGGAGATCACAGCCCCGCCCCTCACCTGAGGGTCTGGCTGCTGCTAATAAAGACAATTGGAAACACCTGTTACCACTTGGGGCCTGAGGACATACTCAGGAATCCCTCAAGGAGCTAGCAGGCTGGCAGACCTCCTGACCCCGGGATAGCTGTGCTCCTAGTTGGGAGGGCCTTCGGGCCAGAGGTGAGAATATTCCTTAGATATAAGAACGAACTTCAGGTTTCAAAAGGACTTGAAACCCCAGGAGGCACTGGAAAAGACATTTCACAGCCATCAAGACATCATATTCCTGAACTTTGGAAGCTTCCGTTTTGCATGGAAAATCTGGACTCTGGTATGGCCATCAGTACCACAGATCGTTTACATTCAGCCCAATAGAGGGAAAGCACAATGTGTGTGCCAGGGTGGTATAGTTTCACTTCTCTTGACCTGGGCTCTCATGGAATAAGGAAAAGGTTGCGGTGCAGGAAATTGAGGAGGACTGCATTTAGGCTGATTGTCAGCCACAGGGCCCTGGAGAATGGGAGTCAAGCACAGAGGGCCTGGACAGCTGCATCTTGAGATGGATATATGCCTGTTACCTGCAGCAGGAACACTGTCTCCTCAGTTACACTCTATACTATGCCATATGCACAAGAGTAATCATCCAAAGGGAAAAGAAAGGAAAATTTCAACACCAGGAAGACCAAGTTCACCATGCATGCACTGACTTCCACAAAGGGTCCAGGGAAGAAGGCACACAGAGACAGTCAGAGAGACAGAATGACAGTGACTGAAAAGGACAGAAATTCTGGCCCTCTGTTGATCAGTGCTAGAGCACTGAAGACAAAGCCTCCATGCCCATGCACACTTCTTACAAGTGGCCTTGTTATTTATTGTTTGTGAGGAAAGGTTACACTTAAAACATCTAGGTCTAATACCACAATGAGAAGCAATACTTGACCTGCAGCCCACTCTCCAAAACTGCCCTCGCCTCTCCAATTACGAATTAGTCTTAGTGATGCTGCAGCCGAGATGCACGGTGGCGTATTGCATCTCCTGGGTCCAGCCTCACACTGTCCTGTGTGCAGGGAACTGCATTATGTCTATTTATTCTTTGATTTCCTGTTTTGGGATAGGACTGGTGGACAAAAAGAGCAAGAGGGAATTAGATGACTTGGCAGAGGTAGTTTGTGCTGAGAGAGATTTGTAGAGTGATTAGAGGTATATGACTGGCTCTGTGAGATGTCTCTCATGACTGTGGCTCAGAAGGGCTAAGTGTAAACGAATTCTTACCCTAATCCAGAGCTGTACAGGTCTCTAGAAAAAATATTTTCAGATCTCTACATGTTACATATATATATATATATAGAGAGAGTGAGATACTGATGTAGTCATTTTCTACATTGGATTCGATATGACATTCAAACAATTGATTGCTAAAACCTGGAGGGAAACTGTGCATCAGTAATATAATTGTCCAAAGGAGTAAAATCTCAAATCATTAGCTATATGCAGCTCCAAGGGGACTGAGCAAAAAAGGCTCGAGTAGGAACTCATCCAGGAGACACTCCACATGGACAGACTCACAAGTTTCCTAGTCTGGCAACACACACAGGGCAGCTCCAGTTCCCAGTGCAAGCCACAGGGCAACAACCTCGCCAGCTACAGTGTCTTCACATCTGAAAAGAAGAAAGTGGCCAATGGCCAAGGAGAGCTATAATGGTGTCATATTGACCTGTAAATCAGAATGTGCCAAGTGTTTTGCACATAATCACCTGTGCCACAGTGATTCTGTTGTTCTATCTCTCTCTCCCTACCTCACACAAACACACACAAACGGAGTTATACACATGCTCACTGGACAGCTTCTGCAAGGCAGGGCCCTGTTGAACCCTGCTTCACACTTACTGGAAGTATGCCCAGCTTATTAAGGGCAGCTCTGAGCTCTCATTGGCGGGCTTCCTTCAGAAGGCCCTCACACAGGGCGCCAGAGGCTTTGATAGGGCAGAGGCCTAGGCCACGCCCAGAACCCCTGACAGTAATCTCATTGGCCAGTGTGCTTGGACACGCCCAGGACGGTTAGGACCCCTAGTCAGTGATAGGTCAGCACCATATGCTGTATCACCAGAACTGACAGTAATGTGTGTGTGTGTGTTTGTGTGTGTCGGTCTCTCTCTCTCTGTGTGTCTGTGTATGTTCAGAGCTCACCTGTAGTAGTCTCAGAGCATGGGTGTCAAGGTAGCCAACCCCAACTACAACTTATGTACAGAGAACCTACCTGCTCTGGGCAAACCAGCTAGCCCAGATTTTGGCTAAGCAAGAATGCCAGAGAACTATGTGGAAGCCAGGACCACATTTTGAGCCCCTGGTCACCACTTACCCAGCTAGGGAAAAGCTGGGCTTGTGGCAAATCAGAGCTGCAGCTGTCTCTCTGTCTCTCTTCCTGCTTGGGACCTGCTCTATCAATTTATGACTGTTTCCTTCTCCTCAATAAGAAAGTTACAAGTGATGTACAGAAATACAGGGAATGTGGGAAAAATTACCCCCGTGCCCACTATTACATGTAACTGTTGACTGTAAACCATTCATCCCCCAAGAAAGAAAAGAATAAATATTTGGGAGGTTAGATACATTGTCGGTTAAGTAATGAGCATTCTCTAGAGCCATGCAATACTAATCCATTGTGCATTGGATGTCACTGTCAAATACAGTGCAGTAGTAGTTGTAGTAGTGTGCAGTATCTGCAAAAGGAAATGTATTGTGTGTCAGAAGTTCCCTTCAATTATAAGAGAAAATCTATCAGGCAGAAGAAATGACCCCTCATGTGATATTCGACTAAATAAATAAATAAATATGCAAATAAATGGGGATGATCTACGAGGATTTGAAAAAATAAAAAATAAAAACAAAGACCACAGGAAGACCTGATTACAGCAGAAATATAGAAAACGTCTGCTGAGAAACAGAGGGCTGCTTCAAAAATTCCCTGACACTTCAGGATCCAGGCAAATTAAGAATTACCGATAATGAAAAGAAAGGCATATGTATTGAAGCTTACACTAGTAAATGGAGGCAAGCTCTGTGCTATGATAATTACAATAAGGATACATAGTTAAAGGCTATTGGAAATGCTCCTGGAAGGATTCTAATGTAAAATTGTAGTGAATCCTGCTCCAACTATGACCAATTATTTATGAATAAGGAGGCTGTTATAAATGCAGTAATTCTGCATTAAGATCAAATAAAAAGGTCAACAATTCTAAAAATAACTGATATATATATATATGTATATATATGTACATATATGTATGTGTATATTTATTATCAACTATGAGTGATACTGGCATGTTTATGAGGAGACAGAGTATGGCTTGTGCCAGAGAGACTTACAAAGCTGAGGCTCCAGAAACCTAGGTGAAATTGTCAACAAAACAATCCACAGCTCAGCAGTGCCCTGGTGACTCTATTTGTATATTTGGGCCTGTCAGTAAAATAATATATAAGTAAAATATTACTGAGTTCAGACAGAGTGAGTGAGAGCCTGTGAGAGTCAGAGACAGAGAAGGCAAGAAGAGAAATAGAAGAGTGGGAAAGAGACCAGAAGTCAAAAACCTCCCACACTCTGTTCATCCAAGACAGGTTCAATCCTGGGTTGTAGAGATTGTAAGGCAGCAGTCTCATGTCGACAGACCCCAGACAACACCACCCTTCACCATATGTGTGTAGTATTTACGACAGGAAATATATTGTGAGTGTAATCTTCCCTTCAATTATAAGAGAAAAATCTATCAAGCAGAAGAAATGAGCAGTCATGTAATATAGGACTAAATAAATAAATAAATATGCAAATATATTTGGATGATCTAGGAGTATTTGATAAAAATAAAAAAAATAAAAAAATCACAAGAAGACCTGATTAGAGCAGAAATATAGAAACCATCTGCTGAGAAATAGAAGGCTGCTTCAAAAATTCTGAGACACTTCAGAGTCCAGGGAAATTAAGATTTCAGGAGATTCAAAAGAAACTCTTATGTATTGAAACTTACACTAGAGAAAGGAGGCAAGTACTGTACTATAATAATTACAACAAGGATGCTGATAGAAATGCTACTGGAAGGTTCTATTATTTATAATTGTATTGAATCCTGCTCCAACTATGTGGCCAATTATTAATGAAAAAGGAAGCAGTTATAAATGTGTTAATTCTGATTGAGATCAATTACCTAGTTTGACAATTCCAAAAATGACAGCTATATATGTGTATATTTATATATGTGTATATATATGTATATGCATTTATATCTTTATTATAAATTCTGAGACATACTGACATGGATATGAGGAAACAGAATATGGCTTGTGTCAGAGAGACTTACAAAGCTGAGGCTCCAGTAGCCTAGGTGAAATCACCAAAACAAGCCAGAGCTCAGCAGTGCACTGGCAACTCTCTCTGTATATCTGGGCCTGTCAGTAAAATAATATATAAGTAAAATATTACTGAGTGCAGACAGAGTGAGTGAGAGCCTGTGAGAGTCAGAGACAGAGATGGCGAGAAGAGAAATAGAGAGTTGTAAATAGACCAAAAGAGAAAACCCCCTAGACAGTGTTCATATATGACAGGTTCAAACCTGGGTTGTCGAGATTGTATGGTAGCAGCTCTAATGCCCACAGACCCCAGACAAACCATGAATTCACCATATGTGTGTAGTAGTTTCCCCAGGAAATGTATTGTGCGTCAAAAGTTCCTTTCAATTATAAGAGAAAATCTATCAAGCAGAAGAAATGACCCCTCATGTGATACCTAACTAAATAAATAAATATGCAAATAAATGGGGATGATCTAGGAGGACTTGAAAAAATTTTTAAAAAATGAAAACAAAAACCAGAAGAAGACCTGATTACAGCAGAAACATAGACACCATCTGTTGAGAAACAGAGGGCTGCTTCAAAAATTCCCTAACACTTCAGGATCCAGGGAAATTAAGATTTCCAGAAAAAGAAAACAAAAACATACGTATTGAGGCTTACACTAGAAAAATAAAGGAAGTTCTGTGCTATGATAATTACAATAAGAATGCTGATAGAAACACTATTAGAAATGCTACTGAAAGGTTCTATTATTTATATTTGTATTGAATGCTTCTCCAACTATATGGCCAAATATTTCTGAAAAACTAGGCTGTTATAAATGTGGTATTTCTGAATTAAGGTCAAATATATATGTCAACAATTCTAAAAATGACATATATATAAATATATATGTATATATATTTATATATGTATGTATATCTTTAATATAAACTCTGAGTGATACTGGCATGGAAATAAGGAGACAGAATATGGCTTGTGTCAGAAAGACTTACAAACTGAGGCTCCAGGAGCCTAGGTGAAATAGCCAACACAACAAGCAAGAGCTCAGCAGTGCTCTGGTAACTCTCTTTGTATATCTGGGCCTGTCATTAAAATACTTATATAAGTAAAATATTAATGATTGAAGACAGAGTGTGTGAAAGCATGTGAGAGTTAGAGACAGAGAAGGCGAGAAGAGGAATAGATGAGTTGGAAAGAGACCAGAATTAAAAAACCTTCTACATTGTGTTCACTGATGACAGGTTCAAACCTGGCTTGTAGAGATTGTAAGGCAACAGCTCTAATGCCCACAGACCCCATACAGCCCCAGCCTTCACCATATGCTCTACTACCAGACCTGTCATTAATGTGTGTGTGTGTCTGTCTGTCAGTGTGTGTCGGTGTGTGCTCAGAACTCACCTATAGTAGTCTCAGAGCATGGGTGGCAAGGTATCCAGCTTCACCTGCAACTTATGTACAGAGAACCTAGCTGGTTAGGGAAAGCCAGAAAGCCCAGATTCTGGCTCAGCAAGAATGCATATGAAAAGGGACTCTCATATCTCTCTCTCCTGAGTTCGCGATTCAATCTCATGCCTCACTATCATCCAAACACTGCCAACTGGGGAAGCTGGGGCAACCCTCACAATTCATGGGCAGGACCCTGTACAGTCACGTTTGGCTGCATACTCAGCCTCCAGGCTCCAAGTCCACTTCTCAGGGCAGCAGACTACAAGCCCAAAAAGAACCCAGAAAGAGTTCTAACATAGATGGGAACTGTGTTTGACCAAACAATAGTGGATGAAACCAGCACCTTACACCTCTCCTTTGGGTCCTGGTAAGGCAATTGCTGCTGTGGCCTCACAATCCCTGATCATGTTGTCCTGGTGTCCACACATCACACTCAGAGAGATTACCAGAAGTAGGCATCCATGAGTGTCCCATACAAAGTCGCTCTGCTTGCAGGAAGCACAAACTCCCTGGGCCCTTGCTATGGAGAGACAAAAGGAAGATGGATGCCTCCATTGTCTGAATTTGGAGCTTACTGTGGAGATCACAGGACCGGCCCTCACCTGAGGGCCTGGCTGTTGCTAATAAAGGCAATAGGAAACACCAGTTACCACTTGGGATCTGAGGACATACTCTGGAATCCCTCCTGGAGCTAGCAGGCTGGCAGACCTCCTGACCCCGGGATAGCTGTGCTCCTAGTTGGGAGGGCCTTCGGGCCAGAGGTGAGAATATTCCCTAGAAACAAAGAACTTCAAGTTTCAAAATAATTTGAAATGCCATGTGGCACTTGGAAAAGACTTTTCACAGCCATCAAAACACCCTCTTACAGAACCCTGGAAGCTTCCGATTTGCCTGGAAAATCTGGACACTGGTGTGGCCATCAGTACCACAGATCCTTTACATTCGGCCCAATAGAGGGAAAGCACAATGTGTGTGCCAGGGGGATAGAGTTTCACTTCTCTTGACCTGGGCTCTCATGGAATAAGGACAAGGATGTGGTGCAGGAAATTGAGGAGGGTTGCATTTAGGCTGAGTGTCAGCCTCAGGGCCCTGGAGAATGGGAGTCAAGCACAGACAGCCTGGACAGCTGCAGCTGGAGATGGACCTATGCCTGTTACCTGCAGCAGGATCGCTGTTTCCTCAGTTCCCCAATGTACTATGCCAAATGCAGGAGAGAAAATAATCCAAAGGACAAAGAAAGGAAAATTTCAACACCAGGAAGTCCGAGTTCACGATGCATGCACTGACTTCCATAAGTGCCCAGTGAAGAAGGCACGTAGAGACAGTCAGAGAGAATGACAGTGACAGAAAAGGACAGAAATTCTGGACCTGCGTTGATCAGTGCCAGAGCACTGAAGACAAATATTCCATGCCCATACATACTTCTTACAAGTGGCATTGTTATTTTATGTTTGTGAGGAAAGGTTACACTTAGAACATCTAGGTCTTAGCCCACTCTGAGAAGCAACTCTTGGCCTGCAGCCCACTCTCCAAAACTGCCCTCGCCTCTCCATTTGTAAGTAGTCTTAGTGATGCTCCAGCCAAGATGCAGGCTGGTGTATTGCATCTCCCTGGTCCAGCCTCAGACTGTGCAGTGTGCAGGGAACTGCACTATGTCTATTTCTTCTTTGATTTACAGTTTTGGGATAGGACTCGGTGGACAAAAAGAGCAAGAGGGAAGTAGATGATGTGGCAGTGGTAGTTTGTGCTGAGAGAGATTTGTAGAGTGATAAGAGGTATACAATGCCTCTGTAAGATGTCTCCCATGACGGTGGCTCAGAACGGCCTAGTGTATCCGCATTCTTACCCTAATCCAGAGCTGTACAGGTCTCTAGCTAAAAAATATTTTCAGACCTCTACATGTTACATATATATATATATATATATATATATATATATATATATATATATAGTGAGAGAGAGAGAGAGAGAGAATGATGTAGTCATTTTCTACAATGGATTCAATATGACATTCAGACAATTGATTGCTAAAATCTGGAGAGAAACTGTGCATCAGGAAAATCATTGTCCAAAGGAGTAAAATCTCCAAATCATTAGCTATATGCACCTCCAACGGGACAGAGCAAAAAAGGCTTGAGAAGGAACTCATCAAGGAGACTCTCCACATAGACATGCACCACAAGATTCCTAGTCTGGAAACAGACACAGTGCATCTGGTAGTTCCCAGTGCAAGCCTCAGGGCAAAAACCTCTCCCTCTTCAGTGTTTTTAAGTCTGAAAAGAAGAAAATTGACCAAGGGCCAAAGAGAGCTACAATGGTGTCAATATTGATCTGTAAATCAGAATGTACCAAGAGTTTGGCTAAAAAATCACTTTATTATAAACTCTGAATGAAACTGGCATGGAAATGAGGAGACAGAATATGGCTTGTGTCAGAAAGACTTACAAACTGAGGCTCCAGTAGCCTAGGTGAAATCACCAACACAACAAGCCAGAGCTCAACAGTGCTCTGGTAACTCTCTTTGTATATCAGTGCCTGTCAGTAAAATAAGTATATAAGTAAAATATTAATGAGTGAAGACAGTGTGTGAGAGCATGTGAGACTTAGAGACAGAGAAGGCGAGAAGAGAACTTGATGAGTTGGAAAGAGACCAGAATTCAAAAACCTCCTACACTGTGTTCATTGATGACAGGTTCAAACCTGGCTTGTAGAGATTGTAAGGCAGAAGCTCTCATGCCCACAGACACCAGACAGCCCCAGCCTTCACCATACGCTGTACTACCAGACGTGACAGTAATGTGTGTGTGTGTGTGTGTGTGTCTGTCTGTCTGTCTGTGTGTGTCTGTGTGTGCGCAGAACACACCTATATTAGTCTCAGAGTATGGGTGGCAAGGTAGCCAGCCTCACCTGCAACTTATGTACAGAGAACCTAGCTGGTCAGGGAAAGCCAGCTAGCCCAGATTCTGGCTAAGCAAGAATGCATATGCAAAGGGACTCTCCTGAATTCCCGATTCAATCTCATGCCTCACTATCACCCTAAGACTGCCAATAGGGGAAGCTGGGGCACCACTCAGAATTCAGGGGCAGGACCCTGTCCAGTCATGTTTGGCTGCATACTCAGCCTACAGGCTCCCTGTCCACTTCTCAGTGGACAGCAGATTACATTCCCAGAAAGAACCCAGTAAGAGCTGTATCTCAACATAGATGGGAACTGTGTTTGACCAAACAATAGTGGATGAACCAGGCCCCTTACACCCCCCCTTTGGGTCCTGCCAGGAGCCATTTCTCTGCTTGATAGATGATAAGCTTTGAGACAATGGAACCCCTCAGGACAAGTGTTAATTCCCCCCTGGGCAGGCCATTTCCCCTTGGGTAAACCATTTATTAGTATTCAAGTGATTCACACAAGTTGGACAACACACAGGTCGGTTCCTGCCATTTGTTGCAAGGAACATTCCTCTTTGAAGTTTGATCCCTCTCCCCCCTTCTCCAGCATTCCCTCTCCTTCCCCAAAGCCTTATAATGCCTGTATTCAAAATAAAATTTTACAGCTTGATCAGAAACTTGACTTGCTGTCATTCTTCGTGTCTCATGTTCCTTAATTTCAGGTCTCATTGGGTTCCTAGCCCCTGTTCACTGCCCTGCTGGTCCGGGCATTCTGGCGCCCGGAACATGGGTCAAAGAAGCCTTCTGGACCTAGAAACTGCTGATAGAGAGGATAGGCCTACCCGAATTCACTGAGTCACCGCGGCCCGAGGAGGGTAACGCAAAGACTCACATAGATTGCCACAGAGATACCTGACCATGAGTCGAATCTGGAGGAGAGTGTCCCAGAGGCTTAGGTAAGGAATACCATGGGACATGAATTCAGCAAACTATTTATTCATTAAAGGACTCAAGGAGTCACTCAAGACACCAAGAAATAGGGTTATAAAGAAAGAATTAAAGAAGTTTTTAGATTATATTAAAAATATTTGCCCCTGGTTACCCCAGGAAGGCACTATATGAGAAACGTTGGAGAATTGGTGATTGACTTAATGATCACTATCAGTATTTTGGTCCTGAACGTGTACCAGTTTCTGCCTTTTGTTACTGGAATTTAATTCTTGATATCTTAAAATCTATAATAACCACCCTGATATTAAAAACCTTATTACAGAGGGTGAAAAGGTCCTCCAGCAACTTTCTAGTCCACCGTCCAGGACAAAGTCCCCATCCCCATGCCCTTCTGTGATTATTGATCTTGATCCCCCAGTACCCAGTCAAAATAAAAGCCTCCCAGCACCCATTGAAAGTAAAAGCCCTGTTCCCTTCCCTACAGGTCCCACTGTACTTACTAAAGTTCCCTCCATTGACTCTCCTATTGCTAATTCACATGAGAATGAAACCCAGCATTCTTTTCCCAGACTCTATCCAGTTTTACAAAACCCTCCCTCTCCTGAAGTACTTCCCATGGAGAATGAGGCTTTGCTAGAAAAAGAGGCTGCCAGATACTACAATCCTGATTGATGTCCTCCCCCCTTTAATTCCCCTCCCTATATCCGTGCCCCTGCTCTCCAGCCTGACCCTCTCCTTGACAATCCTTCTCTCAGGTAGGCATGCTCAGGAGCCCTTACAAGAATTTCCACCCTCCACAAGGTCCTTGCTGACCGGAGAGAGCAGCTTCAATTAATGAAAGAAATTGCTGCAGTTACAGAAGAGCTTACATTTTTAGCCTCACCAAAAAACCCAATCCCTAAAACTAAAACTAAGACTAAACCATCCAAATCAAACCCGGTTTTGGATTTACATGTTACTTGTAGCCAGGGTAAAACTGGCTAACCCTAACCCCTAAGCTCTTCCTTGTCCAGACTGCCTCCCTACAACACCGCCCCTCCGTTTTGTGCTCCGGTCCTTGACTTGGCCAATAATAGTCATTAGACCACTTTCTTTAAAACTGTAAAATGTACCTTAGCCCAGAAAAAAATTTTTCAAAGATTTGTCTCTGCGCAGCATTGGTAAACTAAGCCCGCCTGTTACGCCTGCACAGCCAATCACAGCACAGAGCCCCTGCTCCACAGATTGGCAAAGACTGCAGTCAATCATTCCCTAGCCACTAACGCCCCTCCTGGGTAGATAGGCTGTGAGTTAGGAATCCAAAAACCAAAGCGGTTTTTCAAATGGTAAATTTTTCTCTTCACCAAAAATGTATGTTTTAGGTCTGTGCTAACCTTGTTTTCATTAATGTGTGTTAACCCCTAAGTAAATAAAGGTTGTTTTAAGTTTTAAATAAGATTTAGTTAAGCTAAATGTGGTTTTAAAGATCCAGACTCATAGAGTTGGCACACCTTTACCAGAGTAAACTATAGGACAGTTTTGTCCTTCTGATAGCTAATATCAGCAGCAATTCATTAGTTAAAAGATTTTCTGAGATGTCTAGGCATGGTAAAATGCCTCTGCAGTCTCTCTCACTCTTGTGAAAATTGTAGATATTACCAGCACCCGAATATAAACTGCCACTGTTTGTTAATTAATTCCATCCTTGAACTGACTTTCTAATAACCCAGTCAGTGTAGAGCAGTGGCCTTGCCAGGAAAAAAAAGGGTTAAATGTGCTATTCCTGGCCTGACAAAAAAAATTTTATTCAACAGATGTGATTCAACAAAATTATTTAGTGTAAAATGGTCATCTAAAAGAAATGTTAACAGTAAAAATTTATTTTAACATTTCAGCTATAAGGTTTATGTTAGCTTTTTAAGTTACCTATCCAAATCAAAGTGAAAGATCAATTAAGTTCTGTACCCACTCTTGTTCATAGCTGCCCTAAGGGTGTGATAGCTTTGTGATAAACAAAGGTCCTAGCAAACAAAGTTTAACATTTTACTTAAAATTGTTTTTAAGACTGCCTTGGGATAGTGAAAGATAACACAATAGTTATGTTAATTATTTACATGCCAGAGGCTCTTGCGCTGGTTTTCCTCTTTATATCTTTCTGCTTTTAAAAATTATCTGGTTTGTTTTAAGACACTGCCAGAGGTTTATTCTTGATAAATTAAGGTAATACATTGTGTTTTTGGTCTGATAGAAGATTTGTTTTGGCAAATCCTGATTTAACAAAATTAATATTTTGAACATTTAAACTATGATGTTTTATTTTAGCCTTTTAAGTTGCCATATTAGAGTTCTAAAGATTAAAATCTATTTATATCTATGCTTACTCATGATAGCCTTGTGGTGAGTAAAGATCTTAATAAACTAAAGGTATAATAGTGTGCTTAAACTGTCTAATCAGTTTAAAATAATGCCAAAAATGGTAAACATTTTATCATGTCTACACATTAGGTATTGACTTTCTATAACATATTGGTATATTCTAATAAAGAGCCTTCTAAAATCATAGAAAAAAAAACAAGTCAATTCTAACCATTAGATCATCAATTAACTTGGTACAAGTTCTCTCCCTAAGTAAATAATTATAGGTACATCTGCACATGAAGAACTGACTGCTCATATGGCAAGATTTAAAACTAAACATTTTTAATTATTTATGGGTGTGTGATGACTCCTAAAGTCACTCATATCCTAAAATTTTTCTCATTTTTTTACAAGCCACTTAAAATTTTAATGCTTGACCTGCCATAGTGAGAGCACTTTACTGGCTCCTGCATTATTTAATTGAGATCTTGCTATTCAGACTTTTAAGATTAATCTCCATTGATAAAAGCCAATGCTCTCTGACAGATTTATGTAATTCACCTGCCCATGTTTAGTAAACAAAAAAACTTTTTTCTCAGTTGATATTTTTTTCTAAATTTATGTGGGCTCAAACAAGAAAAACTAAAACCCTTAAGCTTAATTAATTTTTAAAAAGAAGGGAAATGCACCCCCCCGTATTCAGTTGGCTAAAGTGTCAATGAAGTAACATATTAACTGCGAGGGCAGTTTTGGAGAGTGGGCTGCAGGCCGAGTGTTGCTTCTCAGAGTGGGCTAAGACCTAGATGTTCTAAGTGTAACCTTTCCTCACAAACAAAAAATAACAATGCCACTTGTAAGAAGTATGCATGCTCATGGAGGGTTTGTCTTCAGTGCTCTGGCCCTGATCGACACAGGGCCAGAATTTCAGTCCTTTTCTGTCACTGTCATTCTGTCTCTCTGACTGTCTCTAGTTACCTTCTTCACTGGGCCCTTATTGGATGTCAGTGCATGCATCGTGATCTCGGATTTCCTGGTGTTGAAATTTTCCTTTCTTTACCCTTTGGATTATTTAGTCTCCTGCATATGGCATAGTACATTGGGGAACTGAGGAGACAGCAAATCTGCTGCAGGTAACAGGCATATGTCCATCTCCAGTTGCAGCTGTCCAGGCCCTCTGTGCTTGACTCCCATTCTCCAGGGCCCTGGGGCTGACACTCAGCCTCAATGCAGCCCTCCTCAATTACCTGCACCGCATCCTTGTCCTTATTCCATGAGAGCCCAGGTCAAGAGAAGTGAAACTCTATCCCCCTGGCACACACATTGTGTTTTCCCTCTATAGGGCCAAATGTAAAGGACCTGTGGTACTGATGACCACACCAGAATCCAGATTTTCCATGCAAAACGGAAGCTTCGAGGGTTCTGAAAGAGGGTGTTTTGATGGCTGTGCAAAGTCTTTTCCAAGAGCCTCATGGGGTTTCAAATCCTTTTGAAACCTGAAGTTCGTTCTTGTATAGAGAATATTATCACCTCTGGCCAGAGGGGCTGCCCAACTAGGAGCACAGCTATCCCGGGGTAAGGAGGTCTGCCAGCCTGCTAGCTCCTGGAGGGATTCCTTAGTATGTCCTCAGGGCCCAAGTGGAAACAGGTGTATCCAATTGCCTTTATTAGCAGCAGCCAGGCCCTCAGGTGAGGTGCGGGGCTGTGATCTCCACTGGAAGCTCCGAATTCAGCCAATGGAGGCATCCATCTTACTTTTGTCTGTCCCTAGCAAGGGCCCGGGGAGTTTGTGTTTACTGCAAGCGGAGCGACTTTGTATGGGACACTCATGCATGCCTACTTCTGGGAATCTCTCTGAGTGTGATGTCTGGACACCAGGACACCATGATCAGGGATGTGAGGCCATAGGAGTAATTGCCTTAGCCAGACCCAAAGGGTAGGTGTAAGGGACTGGGTTCATCCACTATTGTTTGGTCAAACACAGTCCCATCTATGTTGAAACACAGCTCTTTCTGGGTACTTTCTGTGCTTGTAATATGCTGCCCTGAGCAGTGGACTCAGAGCCTAGAGGCTGAGTAGGCAGCCAAACGTGACTGGACAGGCGTATGCCCCTGAATTCTGAGGAGTTACCCAGCATCCCCCGTTGGCAGAGTTTGGATGATGGATAGTGAGACATGGGATTGAATAGACATGAGAGTCCCTTTGCATATGCGTTCTTGTTTAGCCAGAATCTGGGCTAGCTGGCTTGCCCTGACCAGCTAGGTTCTCTGTACATAAGTTGCAGTTGAGGCTGGGTACCTTGCCACCCTGATCTGAGACTACTACAGGTGAGCTCTGAGGACACACACACACACATAATCAGACAGACAGACAAACAGACACACATTACTCTCAGGTCTGGTAGTACAGCATTTGGTGAAGGCTGGGGCTGTCTGGGGTCTGTGGGCATGAGAGCTGCTGCGTTACAATCTCTACAAGCCAGGTTTGAACATGTCATCAATGAACACAGTGTAGGAGGTTTTTGAATTCTGACACACTGAAGAGGGAGAGGTTTTTGCCTGAGGCTTGCACTGGGAACTATCAGCTGCCCTGTGTGTGTTTTCAGACTAGGAATCTTGTGGTGCCTGTCCATGTGGAGAGTCTCCTGGATGAGTTCCTTCTCGAGCTTTTTTCGATTCGTCCCGTTGGAGCTGCATATAGCTAATGATTTGGAGATTTTATTCCTTGGGAGAATTCTTTTCCTGATGCAGAGATTCTCTCCAGGTTTTAGCAATCAATTGTATGAATGTCATATCGATTCCATTGTAGAATATGACTACATCAGTGTCTCTCTCTCTCTCTCTCTCCATATATATATATATATATATATATATATATATATATATATATATATATATAACATGTAGATGTCTGAAAATATTTTTAGCTAGAGACCTGCACATCTCTGGATTAGCGTAGTAAAATGGATACACTAGGCCATTCTGAGCCACAGTCATGAGAGACATCTCACAGAGCCATATCGTTTATCACTCTACAAATCTCTCTCAGCAAAAACTACCGCAGTCATAACATCTACTTCCCTCTTGCTCATTTTGTCCACCGAGTCCTATCCCAAAACTATAAATCAAAGAAGAAATAGGCATAGTGCAGTTGCCTGCACACAGGACAGGCTGAAGCTGGACCAGGGAGATGCAATACTCCAGCCTGCATCTTGGCTGGAGCATCACTAAGACTAATTCCAATTTGGAGAGAAGGGGGCAGTTTTGGAGAGTGGGCTGCTGGCCAACTGTTGCTTCTCTGAGTGTTAAGACCTAGATGTTCTAAGTGTTACCTTTCTTCAAAAACATCAAATAGCATTGCCACTTGTAAGAAGTATGCATGAGCATGGAGAATTTGCCTTCAGTGCTCTGGCACTGATCAACACCGGGCCAGAATTTCAGTCCTTTTCTGTCTCTGTCATTCTGTCTCTCTGACTGTCTCTATGTGCCTTCTTCCCTGGGCCCTTACTGGAAGTCAGTGCATGCATCCTGAACTCAGTCATTTTGGTATTGAAATTTTCCTTTCTTTGCCCTTTGGATTATTTAGTCTCCTACACATGGTGTAGTACAGAGGAGAACTGCGGAGACATCGTTGCTGCTGCAGGTTCCAGGCATATGTTCATCTGCAGCTGCAGCTGTCCAGGCCCTCTGTGCTTGACTCCCATTCTCCAGGGCCCTGAGGCTGACACTCAGCCTAAATGCAGCCCTCCTCAACTTCCTGCACAGTGTTCTTGTCCTTATTCCATGAGAGCCAGGTCAAGAGAAGTGAAACTCTATCCCCCTGGCACACACATTGTGCTTTCCCTCTATTAAGCCGAATGTAAAGGATCTGTGGTACTGATGGCCACACCAGTGTCCAGATTTTCTACGCAAAATGGAAGCTTCCATGGTTCTGAAAGTCGGTGTTTTGATGGCTGTGAAATGTCTTTTCCAGGTGCCTGCTGGGGTTTCAAATCCTTTTGAAACCTGAAGTACTTTCTTGTATCTAGGGAATATTCTCACCTCTGGCCCAAAGGCCCTCCCAACTATGGGCACAGATATCCGGGGTCAGGAGGTCTGCCAGCCTGAGGTCTGCCAGCTCCTGGAGGGATTCCTGGGTATGTCCTCAGGACCCAAGTGGTAACAGGTGTTTCCAATTGCCTTTATTAGCAGCAGCCTGGCCCTCAGGTGAGGTGCGGTGCTGTGATCTCCACTGGAAGCTCAGAATTCAGCCAATGGAGGCATCCATCTTTCTTTTGTCTGTCCATAGCAAGGGCCCAGGGAGTTTGTGCTTCCTGCAACCAGAGAGATTTTGTATGGGACACTCATGCATGCCTACTTCTGGGAATCTCTATGAGTGTGATGTGTGGACACCCGGACACCATGATCAGGGATGTGAGGAAACAGGATCAATTGCCTTAGCTGGACCCAAAGGGTAGGTGTAAGGGACTGGGTTCATCCACTATTGTTTGGTCGAACACAGTTCCCATCTATGTTTAAACACAGATCTTTCTGGGTACTTTCTGAACTTGTAATCTGCTGCCTTGAGCAGTGGCCTGAGATTCAGGAGGCTGAGTAGGCAGCCAAACATGACTGGACAGGCTCATGCCCCTGAATTGTGAGGGGTGTCCCAGCTTCCCCCGGATGATAGATAGTGAGACATGGGATTGAATAGGGAACTCAGGAGATTTAGACATGAGAGTCCCTTTGCATATGCATTCTTGCTTAGCCAGAATCTGGGCTTTCTGGCTTGCCCTGACCAGCTAGTTTCTCTGTACATAAGTTGCAGGTGAGGGTGGCTACCTTGCCACCCATGCTCTGAGACTACTACAGGTGAGCTCTGAGTACACACAGACACACACAGTTAGACCGACAGACAGACACACACACACATTATTGTCAGGTCTGGTAGTACAGCATATGGTGAAGGCTGGGGCTGTCTGGGGTCTGTGGGCATGAGAGCTGCTGCCTTACAATCTCTACATGCCAGCTTTGAACCTGTCATCAATGAACACAGTGTAGGAGGTTTTTGAATTCTGAGAAACTGAAGAGAGAGAGTTTTTTTGCCCTGAGGCTTGCACTAGGAACTAGCAGCTGCCCTTGTGTGTTTCCAGACTAGGAAACTTGTGGTGCCTGTCCATGTGGAGAGTATCCTGGATGAGTTCCTTCTCGAGACTTTTTGGATTGGTCCCTTTGGAGCTGCATATAGCGAATGATTTGGAGATTTTACTCCTTTGGACAATTATTTCCTGATGCAGTTTCTCTCCATGTTTTAGCAATCAATTGTTGATTGTCATATCAAATCCATCGTAGAAAATGACTAAATCAGTGTCTCTCTATCTTTCCCTCTCTCTCGATATATATATATATATATATATATATATATATATATATATATATATATATATATATATATGTAACATGTAGAGGTCTGAAAATATTTTTAGCTAGAGACCTGCACAACTCTGGATTAGGGTAGTAAAGTGGATACACCTGGCCTTCTGAGCCACAGTCATGAGAGACATCTCACAGAGCCATATCATTTATCACTCTACAAATCTCTCTCAGCACAAACTACCGCTGCCAAATCATCTACTTCCCTCTTGCTCTTTTTGTCCACCGAGTCCTATCCCAAAACTGTAAATCAAAGAAGAAATAGACATAGTGTAGTTCCCTGCACACAGGACAGGCTGAAGCTGGACCAGGGAGATGAAATATGCCAGCCTGCATTTGGCTGGAGCCTCACTAAAATTACTTCCAATTTGGAGAGGTAAGGGCAGTTTTGGAGAGTGGGCTGCACGCCGAGTGTTTGCTTCTCAGAGTGGGCTAAGACCTAGGTGTTCTAAGTGTAACCTTTCCTCACAAAGATAAAATAACAATGCCCTCAGGTGAGGTGCGGGGCTGTGATCTCCACTGGAAGCTCCGAATTCAGCCAATGAATCTCCTAATTGAGAGGCATCCATCTTCCTTTTGTCTGTCCATAGCAAGGGCCCAGGGAGTTTGTGCTTCCTGCAAGCAGAGTGTCTTTGTATGGGATACTCATGTATGCCTACTTCTGGGAAGTTCTCTTAGTGTGATGTGTGGACACTAGGACACCATGATCATGGATGTGAGGCCACAGGAGCAATTGCCTTAGCCAGACCCAAAGGGTAGGTATAAGGGACCGGGTTCATCCACTATTGTTTGTTCGAACACAGTTCCCATCTATGTTGAAACACAGCTATTTCTGTGTTCTTTCTGTGCTTGTAATCTGCTGCCCGGAGAAGTGAACTGAGAGTCTGAAGGCTTAGTAGGCAGCCAAACATGACTGGACAGGCTCCTTCCCCTGAATTCTGAGGGGTTCCCCAGCTTCCCCCATTGGCAGTGTTTGGATGATAGATAGTGAGGCATGGGATTGAATAGGGAACTCAGGAGATTTAGACATGAGAGTACCCTTGCATATGCATTCTTGCTTAGCCAGAATCTGGGGTAGCTGGCTTACCCTGTCCAGCTAGGTTCTCTGCACATAAGTTGCAGGTGAGGCTGGCTACCTTGACACCCATGGTCTAAGACTACTATAGGTGAGCTCTGAGCACACACAGACACACACAGACAGACAGACACACACTCACACACATATTACTGTCAGGTCTGGTAGTACAGCATATGGTGAAGGCTGGGGCTATCTGGGGTCTGTGGGCATGAGAGCTGCAGCCTTACAATCTTTACAAGCCAGGTTTGAACCTGTCATCAATGAACACAGTGTAGGAGCTTTTTGACTTCTGGTCAGTTTCCAACTCATCAATTTCTTTTCTCTCCTTCTCTTCTCTGACTCTCACAGGCTCTCACTCACTCTGTCTGCACTCAGTAATATTTTACTTATATCCTTATTTTATTGACAGGCCCAGATATACAAAGAGAGTTGCCAGAGCACTGCTGATCTCTTGCTTGTTGTGTTGGCGATTTCACCTAGGCTACTGGAGCCTCAGCTTTGTAAGTCTCTCTGACAAAAGCCATATTCTGTCTCCTCATATCCATGGCAGTATCTTTCAGACTATATAATAAACATATACATCCATATATATATATATATATATATATATATATACACACATATATATATACACATATATATCTGTTATTTTTAGAATTGTTGACCTATGTAATTGATCTTTATCAGAATTAACACATTTATAACAGCTTCCTTTTTCATTAATTATTGGCCACCTAGTTGGAGCAGGATTCAATACAATTATAAATAATAGAACCTTCCAGTAGCATTTCTAATAGCATTTCTATCAGCATCGGTATTGTAAATATCATAGTACAGAACTTGCCTCCTTTCTCTAGTGTAAGCTTCAGTACATATGAGTTTCTTTTCATTCTCCTGAAATCTTAATTTCCCTGGACTCTGAAGTATCTTGGAATTTTTGAAGCAGCCCTTTGTTTCTCAGCATATGGTTTCCATTATCTACTGTAATCAGGTCTTCTTGTGCTTTTTGTTTTTATTTTTCTTTTTTTTTCAAATCCTCCTATATCATCCCAATTTATTTGCATATTTATTCATTTATTTAGTACTATATAACATGAGGTGTCATTTCTTCTGTTTGATAGATTTTTCTCTTATAATTGAAGGGAAGTTTACACTCACAATACATTTCGTGTGGTAAATACTACATACATATGGTGATGGCTTGGGTGGTCTGGGTTCTGTGGACTTTAGACTTCTGCCTTACTATCTCTACAACCCAGGTTTGAACCTGTAATGTATGAACACAGTGTGGGAGGTTGTTGATTCTGGTCTCTTTCCCACTCTTCTATTTCTCTTCATGCCTTCTCTGTCTCTGACTCTCACAGGTTCTCACTCACTCTGTCTGCACTCTTCAATATTTTACTTATACATTATTTTACTGACAGGCCCAGATATACGAAGGGAATCACCAGGACACTGCTGATCTCTGTTTGTTTTTTTGGCGATTTCACCTAGGTTTCTGGAGCCTCATCTTTGTAAGTCTCTCTGGCACAAGCCATACTCTGTCTCCTCATAGCCCTGCCAGTATCCCTCAGAGTCTATAATAAAGATACACTGACATATATGTACATATATATACATATATATATATATCAGTCATTTTTAGAATTGTTGACCTTTTTATTTGATCTTAATGCAGAATTACCACATTTATAACAGCCTCCTTATTCATAAATAATTGGTCACATAGTTGGAAGAGAATTCACTACAATTATAAATTATAAGCCTTCCAGGAGCATTTCCAATAGTCTTTCTATCAGTATCCTCATTGTAATTATCATAGCACAGATCTTGCCTCCATTTTCTACTGTAAGCTTCAATACGTATGCCTTTCTATTCATTCTCGGGAATTCTTAATTTGCCTGGACCCTGAAGTGTCAGGGAAGTTTTGAAGCAGCCCTCTGTTTCTCAGGAGACGTTTTCTATATTTCTGCTGTAATCCGGTCTTTCTGTGGTTTTTGTTTTTATTTTTTAAAATCCTCCTAGATCATCCCCATTCATTTGCATATTTATTTATTTATTTAGTCCCATATCACATGAGGGGTCATTTATTCTGCCTGATAGATTCTCTCTAATAATTGAAGGGAACTTTTGACACACAATACATTTCCTTTTGCAGATACTACACACTACTACAACTACTACTGTACTGTTTTTGACAGTGACATCCAATGCACAATGGATTAGTATTGCATGGCTCTAAATAATGTTCCCTATTTAAGCTACAATTTTTTAACCTCACAAATATTAATTCTGTTCTTTCTTGGGGGATGAATGGTTTACTGTCAACAGTTACATGTAATAGTGGGCACAGGGGTAATTTTTCCCACTTTCCCTGTATTTCTGTACATCATTTGTATCTTTCTTACTGAGTAGAAGGAAACAGTCATAAATTGAGAGAGTAGGGCCCAAGAAGGAATAGAGACAGAGAAACAGCTGCAGTTCTGATTTGACACTAGCCCAGCTTTTCCCTAGGTGGGTACGTGGTGAGCAGGAGCTCAAAATGGACTCCTGGGCTTCCACATAGTTCCCTGGCATCTCAACCAGCTGTGCCTCCAACCCATACTTCCTTCGTTGTCCATGAAACTGTAGATCTGCTCTAGGCACTTATCAACTTCATATGGAAGAAACTTAACACTTCTCCCCTCCACCCATGAAACTTTGACCTTTTACTTGAGTGCAAATCAGTAACCCCAATCCACGTTATTTCAGGGAAAAGTGTGTGCGTCTCTGTGGAAGGTGTATGTGTGTGTGTGTGTGTGTGTGTGTAAGTGTAAGTGTACATAAGTGTGTTTCAGTTATTATTACCACTTTTGTTTCTTTATTCCTGACGCAGATTCTTAGGAACTGTGTTGTGCTATGACAAAGGAAGTTTCCACTGCACAAGTGGTTTTTCAAATATGAATGGCACATTGGATATTATGGACACTGTTGTGCATTCTCCCAGGTGGTCCTCAGATTGGTTCTTTACTTTGCTATCCCCATGCTCTGTGTAATTTTCTGTGTAGACTCAAAGAGGAATGGCATGAGGGAGCTCAGCTGCATTCTCCTGTGTGTCCACAAGGTGGCAGCAAAGCCCATAGTTGAGTGTAGTGATTCTGCGGAATGAGGAGAACTCTGGGATTTGTAGCCCATGGACAGCAAGGTTGAAATTGACGTAGAGTGCCCTAGACATCTGTTCTTTCCTGTGGGGTGGGGGGATCCCCCATTTGGCTTTGCAGGTGGAAGGGGTTTCTCTCTTTGTCTGGCATGACTCTGCTGAGAGCTTGTGAATCCCTGTGCTCAGCTGCATTCTGCTGGGTGTCCACAAGAGGGCAGCACCACTGCGGGACTAAGGCTCCATGGGGCAAGTGTCCTGAGGCACTGGGCTACGAGAGTGGAGACAGTGTTTCTGGGTGTGCCCCAAGAGCATGGCCAGCCTAGCTCAAGCAGGCAGTGTCCTAAGGATGGGTCCAGACAGGAGCTGTTGGGTCGTGTAGGCAGAAACAGGGCCTTCAGAGGACGGAAGACATTCCCCGGGGGCGGGTCTAAGAGACTGTGCCCTCTGAGCCTGAGGGGAGGGCCCAGTGTGTATTCATAGAGACGGCTGGCCAATTAGCGAAGAAGAACATCACCCTAAGGTGCATGAAACAAGAGCTGGCCAATGAGAACAGAGGAGACTTCTGTTCACTTTCCAACTCATCTATTTCTCTTCTCGCCTTCTCTGTCTCTAACTCTCACACACTCTGTATTCACTCATTGATATTTTACTTATATACTTATTTTACTGACAGGCCCAGATATACAAAGAGAGTTACCAGAGCACTGCTGATCTCTGGCTTGTTTTGTTGGTGATATCACCTAGGCTACTGGAGCCACAGCTTTGTAAGTCTCTCTGAGACAAGCCATATTCTGTCTCCTCATATCCATGGCAGTATCTCTCAGACTTTATAATAAATATATACATCCATATATGTATATATAAATATATATATATATCTGTCATTTTTAGAATTGTCGTCCTATGTAATTGACCTTTATCAGAATTAACACATTTATAACAGCTTCCTTTTTCATTAATAATTGGCCACCTAGTTGGAGCTGGATTCAATACAGTTATAAATAATAGAACCTTCCAGTAGCATTACTAATAGCATTTCTATCAGCATCCTTATTTTAACTATCATAGTAAAGAATTTGCCTCCTTTCTCTAGTGTCAGCTTCAGTACATATGAGTTTCTTTTCATTCTCCTGAAATCTTAATTTCCCTGGACTCTGAAGTGTCTCGGAATTTTTGAAGCAGCCCTCTGTTTCTCAGCAGATGGTTTCCATTTTCTGCTGTAATCAGGTCTTCTTGTGCTTTTTGTTTTTATTTTTCATTTTTTTCAAATCCTCCTAGATCATCCCCATTTATTTGCATATTTATTTATTTATTTATTTAGTACTATATTACATGAGGGGTCATTTCTTCTGTTTGATAGACTTTTCTCTTATAATTGAAGGGAAGTTTACACTCACAATGTATTTCGTGTCATAAATACTACACACATATGGTGAAGGCTGGGGTGGTCTAGGGTCTGTGGACGTGAGACTGCTGCCTTGCGATCTCGACAACCCAGGTTAGAACCTGTCATGTATGAACACAGTGTGGGAGGTTTTTGATTTCTGGTCTCTTTCCCACTCTTCTATTTATCTTCTTGCTTTCTCTGTCTCTGACTCTCACGGGCTCTTACTCTGTCTGCACTTATTAATATTTTACTTATATACTTATTTTACTGACAGGCTCTGAATACGAAGAGATTCACTTGTTTTGTTGGCGATTTCACCTAGGTTTCTGGAGCCTCAGCTTTGTAAGTCTTTCTGACACAAGCCATACTCTGTCTCTGCATAGCCATGCCAGTATCCCCCAGAGTTTATAATAAAGATACACATACATATATGTACATGTATAGATCAGTCATTTTTAGAATTGTTGACCTTTTTATTTGATCTTAATGCAGAATTACCACATTTATAACAGCCTCCTTACTCATAAATAATTGGTCACATAGTTGGAGCAGGATTCACTACAATTATAAAGTATAAGCCTTCCAGGAGCATTTCCAATAGCCTTTCTATCAGTATCATTGTAGTTATCATAGCACAGAACTTGCCTCCATTTTCTAGTGTAAGCTTCAATACGTATGCCTTTCTTTTCATTCTCGGGAATTCTTAATTTCCCTGGAACCGGAAGTGTCAGGGAAGTTTTGAAGTAGCCCTCTGTTTCTCAACAGACATTTTCTATATTTCTGCTGTAATCAGGTCTTCCTGTGGTTTTTGTTTTTATTTTTTTCAAATCCTCCTGGCTGTTGAGCGGGCCATCCAGAGGTTGCCCAATGAGCGTGCTGCAGGGCCCTGTGGGGGGTGCTCAAGGTTGCTGGCCAATCACTGACTAGGGGCCTTGACACTCCTGGGCGTGTCCTAGCACACTGGCCAATGATATTGCTGGCAGGGGTTCTGTGCATGCCCTAGGCATCTGGCCTATCAGAGCACGGCTGGTGCCCTGTCTGCGGGCCTTCTGAAGTAAACCCGACAATGGGAGCTCAGAGCTGGCCTGAAAAGGCTGGGCATGCTTCCAGGATGTGCAAAACAGGGTTCAGGCCAGGGCCCTGCCTTGCAGAAGCTGTCCAATGTGCATGTGTATAACTCTGTTTGTGCCTGTGCCTCTGTGGATTTGTCCGTGTGTGTAACTGTTAGAGTGTGTGTTTGTGTGTGTTTGTATGTGTATGTGAGGGAGGGAGAGAGAGAGAGAAAAACAGAATCACTGTGGCACAGGTGATTTTGTGCAAAACACTTGGCACATTCTGATTTACAGCTCAATATTGACACCATTGTAGCTCTCCTTGGCCAACAGTCACTTTTCTTATATTCATATGTAAAGACACTGAAGAGGGAGAGGTTTTTTCCCTGAGGCTTGCACTGGGAACTAGCAGCTGCCCTGTGTGTGTTGCCAGACTATGAAACTTGTGGTGCCTTTCCATGTGGAAAGTCTCCTGGATGAGTTCCTTCTCAAGCCTTTTTCGCTAGGTCCCATTGGAGCTACATATAGCTAATGATTTGGAGATTTTACTCCTTTGGACAATTCTTTTCCTGATGCACAGTTTCTCTCCAGGTTTTAGCAATCAATTGTCTGAATGTCATATCGCATCCTTTGTAGAAAATGACTACATAAGTGTCTTGCTCTCTCTCTCTCTATCTCAATCTCTCTCTCTCTCTCTCTCTCTCTCTCTCTCTCTATATATATATATATATATATATATATATATATAACAATATAACATGTAGAGGTCTGAAAATATATTTTAGCTAGAGACCTGCACAGCTTTGGATTCGGGTAATAATGCGGATACACCTGGCCCTTCTGAGCCACAGTAATGAGAGACATCTCACAGAGCCATTTCTTTACCTTTTATCACTCTACAAATATCTCTCAGCACAAACTACAGCTGCCAAATATTCTACTTCACTCTTGCTCTTTTTGTCCACTGAGTCCTATCCCAAAACTGTAAATCAAAGAAGAAATAGAGTTAGTTCAGTTCCCTGCACACAGGACAGGCTGAGGCTGGACCAGGGACATGAAATACGCCAGCCAGCATTTGGCTGGAGCATCACTAAAACTACTTCCAATTTGGAGAGGCAAGGGCAGTTTTGGAGAGTGGGCTGCAGGCCAAGTGTTGCTTCTCAGATTGGGCTAAGACCTAGATGTTCTAAGTGTAACCTTTCCTCACAAACATAAAATAACAATGCCACTTGTAAGATGTATGCATGCGAATGGAGGGTTTGTCTTCAGTGCTCTGGCACTGATCAACACAGGGCCAGAATTTGTCCTTTTCAGTCACTGTCATTCTGTCTCTCTGACTGTCTCTGCGTGCCTTCTTCCCTGGACCCTTTGTGGAAGTCAGTGCATGCATTGTGAACTCGTTCTTCCTGGTGTTGAAATTTCCCTTTCTTTGCCCATTGGATTACTTAGTCTCGTTCATATGGCGTTGTACAGAGGGGAACTGAGAAGACAGCGTTCCTGCTGCAAGTAACAGGCACATGGGCATCTCCAGCTGCAGCTGTCCAGGCCCTCTGTGCTTGACTCCCATTCTCCAGGGCCCTGTGGCTGACACTCAGCCTAAATGCAGCCCTCCTCAATTTCCTGCACCGCATCCTTGTCCTTATTCCATGAGAGCCCATGTCAAGAGAAGTGAAACTCTACCACCCTGCCACAAACATTGTGCTTTCCCTCTATTGCGCCGAATGTAAAGGATCTGTGGTACTTATGGCCACAACCGTGTCTAGAATTTCCATGCAAAACGGAAGCTTCCATGGTTCAGAAAGAGGGTGGTTTGATGGCTGTGAAATGTCTTTTCCAAGTGCCTCCTGCGTTTTCAAATCCTTTTGAAACCTGAAGTTCTTTCTTTTATCTAGGGAATATTCTCACCTCTGGCCCGAAGGCCCTCCCAACTAGGAGCACAGCTAATCTGTGGTCAGGAGTTCTGCCAGCCTGCTAGCTCCTGGAGGGATTCCTGAGTATGTCCTCAGGGTCCAAGTGGTAACAGGTGTTTCCAATTGCTTTTATTAGCAGCAGCCAGGCCCTCAGGTGAGGGGCGGGGCTGTGATCTCCACTGGAAGCTCCTACTTCAACCAATGGAGGCATCCATCTTCCTTTTGTCTCTCCATAGCAAGGGCTTAGGGAGTTTGTGTTTCCTGCAAGCAGAGCAACTTTGTATGGGATACTCATGCATGCCTATTTCTAGGAATCTCTCTGAATGTGATGTGTGCACACCAGGACACCATGATCAGGGATTGTGAGGCCACAGGAGTAATTGCCTTAGCCGGACCCAAAGTGTATGTGTAAGGGGACCGGTTCATCCACTATTGTTTGGTCAAACAAGATTCCCATCTATGTTGAAACACAGCCCTTTCTGGGTTCATTCTGGGCTTGTAATCTGCTACTCTGAGCAGTGGACTGCGGATCTGGAGGCTGAGTAGGCAGCCAAACATGACTGGACAGGCTCCTGACCTTGAATTCTGAGGGGTGCCCCAGCTTACCCTGTTGGCAGTGTTTGGATGATAGTGAGGCATGAGATTGAATCGGGAACTCAGGAGAGCGAGACATGAGAATCCCTTTGCATGTGCATTCTTGCTTAGCCAGAATCTGGGCTAGCTGGCTTGTCCCGACCAGCTAGGTTCTCTGTACGTAAGTTGCATGTGAGGCTGGCTACCTTCCCACCCATGCTCTGAGACTACTATATGTGAGCTCTGAGCACACAGACACAGACAGACACACACACACACACACACACACACACACACACACAATTACTGTCAGGTCTGGTAGAACAGCATATGGTGAAGGCTGGGGCTGTCTGGGGTCTGTGGGCATGCGAGCTGCTGCCTTACAATCTCTACAACCCAGGTTTGAACCTGTCATGAATGAACACAGTCTAGGGGGAGTTGTCTTCTAGTCTATTTCTAACTCTTCTATTGCTCTTCTCGCCATCTCTGTCTCTGACTCTCACAGGCTCTCACTCACTCTGTCTGCACTCAGTAATATTTTACTTATATCCTTATTTTATTGACAGGCACATATACACAAAGAGAGTTACCAGAGCACTGCTGAGCTCTGGCTTGTTTTGTTGGTGATTTCACCTAGGCTACTGGAGCCTCAGCTTTGTAAGTCTCTCTAACACAAGCCATATTCTGTCTCCTCATATCCATGGCAGTATGTCTCAGACTTTATAATAAAGATATAAATCCATATACATATATGTACACATATATAAATATATATATACATATATATATATATCTGTCATTTTTGGAATTGTCAACCTATGTAATTGACCTTAATCAGAATTAACACATTTATAACAGCTTCCTTTTTCATTAATAATTGGCCACATAGTTGGAGCAGGATTCAATACAATTATAAATAATAGAACCTTCCAGTAACATTTCTAATAGCATTTCTATCAGCATCCTTATTGTAATTTTCATAGTACAGAACTTGCCTCCTTTCTCTAGTGTAAGCTTCAATACATATGAGTTTCTTTTCAATCTCCTGAAATCTTAATTTCCCTGGACTCTGAAGTGTCTCAGAATTTTTGAAGCAGCCCTCTGTTTCTCAGCAGATGGTTTCTATATTTCTGCTCTAATCAGGTCTTCTTGTGCTTTTTGTATTCATTTTTCATTTTTGTCAAATCCTCCTAGATCATCCAAATTTATTTGCATATTTATTTATTTATTTAGTCCTATATTACACGAGGGGTCATTTCTTCTGCTTGATAGATTTTTCTCTTATAATTGAAGGGAAGTTTACACTCACAATACATTTCCCGTGGTAAATACTACACACATATGGTGAAGGCTGGGGTTGTCTGGGGTCTGTGGACATGAGACTGCTACCTTACAATCTCTACAACCCAGGATTGAACCTGTCATGTAGGAACACAGTGTGGGAGGTTTTGGACTTCTGGTCACTTTCCAAATCTTCTCTTTCTCTTCTCGCCATCTCTGTCTCTGACTCTCACAGGCTCTCACTCACTCTGTCTGCACTCTTTAATATTTTACTTATACATTATTTTACTGACAGGCCCAGATATACAAAGAGAGTCACCAGGGCACTGCGGAGCTCTGGCTTGTTTTGTTGTCGATTTCACCTAGGTTTCTGGAGCCTCAGCTTTGTAAGTCTCTCTGGCACAGGCCATACTCTGTCTCCTCCTAGCCATGCCAGTATCCCTCATAGTTGATAATAAAGATACACATACATATATGTACATATATATACATATATATTAGTTATTTTTAGAATTGTTGACCTTTTTATTTGATTTAACGCAGAATTACCACATTTATAACAGCCTCCTTATTCATAAATAATTGGTCACATAGTTGGAGCAGGATTCACAACAATTTTAAATTAGAAACCTTCCAGGAGCATTTCCAATAGCCTTTCTATCAGTATCCTTATTGTAATTATCATAGCACAGAACTTGCCTCCATTTTCTAGTGTAAGCTTCAATACGTATGTGTTTCTTTTTTTATCTTGTTGTTGTCTACATTTACATTTCTCTGACAGTCAGAGACTTGGAGCATTTTTTCATGTGTTTCGCTGCCTTTTGGATCTCTTCTGCGGTGAATATTCTGTCCATGTCCTCCCCCCATTTTTGGAAGGGGTTTGAAAACACTATTCGAGTCTCTCTTCTAGTCAAAAATCTAAATATAAAGGGGATCAATAAATCGGGTGCATATTTTATCCTATGTGAGACCCTGACTTCTGTTATTGGCCCCACAACGAAATTCTCTGGATGGTCTAGTGGGAAATCCATGGGTGGTGAATCACCCTGAACACACACTATCTCTGGTGGAGTTAGGTAACACTAGGATTGGAGAAAACATCATTCATTCTAAATGAAATATGCCTGACAGAAAATCACAATTATTATGCAACTTATTTATATGCAATGTCTAGAATAGGCTGATTCAGAGGCAGAAAGTAGATCAAAGGTTTCTAAATATGGGTGTAAAGAGTGGAAATTATTGCTTAATGGTTCCAGAGTTCTTGTTTAGATCATGAAGAAGTCTTAGAAATATACAGTAGTAATAGTTGCACAACATTGTGAACAGACTTTTTTTTAAAGATTTTATTTATGAGAAAGGAAGGAGAGAGAAAGAACGAACCAGACATCACTCTGGTACATGTGCTGCTGAGGATTGAACTCGGGACCTCATGCTTGAGAGTCCAGTGCTTTATTCACTGTGTCACCTCCCAGACCACACAGCCAGCATATTCTATCTCTTTCCAGAAGCCA
This sequence comes from Erinaceus europaeus, assembly GCF_950295315.1. NCBI lineage: Eukaryota > Metazoa > Chordata > Mammalia > Eulipotyphla > Erinaceidae > Erinaceus > Erinaceus europaeus. Next base: position 1,277,776 of record NW_026647169.1, read on the forward strand.
TAGAGTAAATTTCAGAGAGCCTAGTACGATGATGTGTTGGGTGTTGAATGATTTATGTTTAGTGTCTTCACTTGTCTATATATCAGACTCAGCTCTCTAGTTTACATCTCTTCTTTTTTATTAAAGAAAGGATTAATTAACAAAACCATACGGTAGGAGGGGTACAACTCCACACAATACCCACCGCCCAATCTCCATATCCCACCCCATACCCCGATAGCTTTCCCATTCTCTATCCCTCTGGGAGCATGGACCCATCGTATGCATTTCTTTTCATTCTCGGTAATTCTTAATTTTCCTGGACCCTGAAGTGTCAGGGAATTTTTGAAACAGCCCTCTGTTTCTCAGCAGATGTTTTCTATATTTCTGCTGTAATCACGTCTTCCTGTGGTCTTTGTTTTTATTTTATATTTTTTTCAAATCCTCCTAGATCATCCCCATTTATTTGCATATTTATTTATTTATTTAGTCCAATATCACATGAGGGGTCATTTATTCTGCCTGATAGATTTTCTCTTATAATTGAAGGGAACTTCTGACACACAATACATTTCCTTTTGTAGATACTACACACTACTACAACTACTACTGCATTGTTTTTGACAGTGACATCCAATGCACAATGGATTAGTATTGCATGGCTCTAGAGAATGCTCACTATTTAACCTACAATGTTTTTAACCTCCCAAATATTTATTCTGTTCTTTCTTGGGGGATAAATGGTTTACAGTCAACAGTTACATGTAATAGTGGGCAAGGGGGGTAATTTTTCCCACTTTCCCTGTATTTCTGTACATCACTTGTAACTTTATTGAGGAGAAGGAAACAGTCATAAATTGATAGAGCAGGTCCCACGAAGGAAGAGAGACAGAGAGACAGCTGCAGCTCTGATTTTCCACTAGCCCAGCTTTTCCCGAGCTGGGTAAGTGGTGACCAGGGGCTCAAAATGGGGTCCTGGGATTCCACATAGTTCTCTGGCATTCTTACTTAGCCAGAATCAGGGCTAGCTGGCTTGCCCTGACCAGCTAGGTTCTCTGTACATAATTTGCACTTGGGGTTGGCTACCTTGACACCCATGCTCTGAGACTACTACAGGTGAGCTATGAACACACACAGACACACAGAGAGAGAGACCGACACACACAAAAACACACACACACATTACTGTCAGGTCTGGTAGTACAGCATATGGTGAAAGCTGGGGCTGTTTGGGGTCTGTGGGCATGAGAGCTGATGCCTTACAATCTCTACAAGCCAGGTTTGAACCCTCATCAATGAAACAGTGTAGGAGGTTTTTGAATTCTGTTCTCTTTCCAACTCATCTATTTCTCTTCTTGCATTCTCTGTCCCTAACTCTCACATGCTCTCACACACTCTGTCTACATTCATGGTACTCAAAGCTGCTGGCCTATCAGGGACTAGGGGCCCTGACCCTCCTGGGCGTGTCCAAGCACACTGGCCAATAAGATTGCTGGCAGGGGTTGTGGGCATGACCTAGGCCTCTAGCCTATCAGAGCCTGGCTGGCGCCCTGTGTGCAGGCCTTCTGAAGGAAGCCCGCCAATGAGAGCTCATAGCTGCCCTTAAAAGGCTGGGCGTGCTTCCAGGAAGTGCAAAGCAGGGTTCAGGACAGGGCCCTGCATTGCAGAAGCTGTCCAGTGCGCATGTGTATAACTCCGTTTGTGCCTGTGCCTCTGTGGATGTGTGAGTGTGTGTAACAGTGAGAGTGTGCGTTTGTGTGTGTGTGTGTGTGTGTGTGTGTGTGAGGGAGGGAGAGAGAGAGAGAGAACAACAGAATCACTGTGGCATAGGTGATTATGTGCAAAACACTTGGCACATTCTGATTTACAGATAAATATGACACCATTATAGCTCTCCTTGGCCAACAGTCACTTTTCTTCTTTTCAGATGTGAAGACACTGAAGAGGGAGAGTTTTTTGCCCTGTGGCTTGCACTGGGAACTAGCAGCAGCCCTGTGTGTGTTGCCAGACTAGGAAACTAGTGAGCCTGTCCATGTGGAGTGTCTCCTGGATGAGTTCCTACTCGATCCTTTTTTGCTCAGTCCCGTTGGAGCTGCATATAGCTAATGATTTGGAGATTTTACTCCTTTGGAAAATTTTTTTCCTGATGCAGTTTCCCTCCAGGTTTTAGCAATCAATTGTTTGAATGTCATATCGAATCCATTGTAGAAAATGACTACATCAGTATCTCACTCTCTCTCTCTCTCTCTCTCTCTCTCTCTCTCTCTATATATATATATATATATATATATATATATATGTAACATGTAGAGGTCTGAAAATATTTTTTAGCTAGAGTCCTGCACAGCTCTGGTACTAATGGTAGTAGAGCTCTGCACAGCTCTAGGGTAGTAATGAGGATACACCTGGCCTTTCTGAGCCACAGTCATGAGAGACATCTCTCAGAGCCATTCATATACCTCTTATCACTCTACATATCTGTCTCAGCAAAACTACCACTGCCAAATTATCTACTTCCGTATTGCTCTTTTTGTCCGCCTAGTCCTATCCCAAAACTGTAAATCAAAGAAATAGACATAGTGCAGTTCCCTGCACACAGGACAGTCTGAGGCTGGACCAGGGAGATGCAATACGCCAGCCTGCATCTTGGCTGGAGCATCACTAAGACTACTTCCAAATTGGAGACGCGAGGGCAGTTTTGGAGAGTGGGCTGCAGGCCAAGTGTTGCTTCTCAGAGTGGGCTAAGACCTAGATGTTCTAAGTGTAACCTTTCATCACAAACATAAAATAACAATGCCACTTGTAAGAAGTATGCATGGGCATGGAGGGTTTGTCATCAGTGCTCTGGCAATGATCAACACGGGGACAGAATTTCAGTCCTTTTCTGTCTCTGTCATCCTGTGTCTCTTTGAATGTCTCTACATGCCTTCTTCACTGGGCCCTTATGGAAGTCAGTGCATGCATCATGAACTCGGACTTCCTGGTGTTGAAATTTTACTTTCTTTGCCCCTTGGATTATTCAGTCTCCTGCATAAGGCGTAGTACATTGGGGAACTGAGGATACAGTGATCCTTCTGCAGGTAACAGGATAATTTCAATGTCCAGCTGCAGCTGTCCAGGCCCTCTGTGCTTGACTCCCGTTCTCCAGAGACCTGAGGCTGACACTCAGCCTAAATGCAGCCCTCCTCAATTTTCTGCACCACATCCTTGTCCTTATTCCATGAGAGACCAGGTCAAGAGAAGTGAAACTCTATCCCCCTGGCACACACATTGTGCTTTCCCATATTGGCCGAATGTAAAGTATCTGTGGTACTGATGGCCACACCAGTGTCCAGATTATCCATGCAAAACTGAAGCTTCCAAGGTTCAGAAAGAGGGTGTCTTGATGTCTGTGAAATGTCTTTTCAAAGTGCCTCATGGGGTTTCAAAACCTTTTGAAACCTGAAGTTCTTTCTTGTATCTAGGGAATATTCTCACCTCTGGCCAGAATGCCCTCCCAACTAGGAGCACAGCTATCCTGGTGTCATGAGGTCTGCCAGCCTGCTAGCTCCTGGAGGGATTCCTGAGTATGTCCTCAGGTCCCAAGTGGTAACAGGTGTTTCCAATTGCCTTTATTAGCAGCAGCCAGGCCCTCAGGTGAGGGGCTGGGCTGTGATCTCCACTGGAAACTCATAATTATGCCAATGGAGGCATCCATCTTCCTTTTGTCTCTCCATAGCAAGGCCCGGGGAGTTTGTGCTTCCTGCAAGCAGAGCGACTTTGTATGGGGCACTCATGGATGCCTACTTCTGGGAATCTCTATGAGGGTGATGTGTGGACACCAGGACACCATGATCAGGGATTGTGAGGCCACAGGTTCAATTGCCTTAGCAGCACCCAAAGGGGAGGTGTAAGAGGCTGGGTTCATCCACTATTGTTTGGTCAAAAACAGTTCCCATCTATGTTGAGACACAGCTCTTTCTGGGTTCTTTTTGGGCTTGTAATCTGCTGTCCTCTGAGAAGTGGACTGGGAACCTGGAGTCTGAGTATGCAGCCAAAGGTGACTGGACAGGGTCCTGCCCCTGAATTCTGAGGGGTGCCCCAGCTTTCCCCGTTGGCAGTGTTTGGATGATAGTGAGGCATGAGATTGAATCGGGAACTCAGGAGAGCAAGACATGAGAGTCCTTTTGCATATGCATTCTTGCTTAGACTGATCTGGGCTATCTGGCTTTCCCTAACCAGCTAGGTTTTCTGTACATAAGTTGCAGCTGAGGCTGGCTACCTTGCCACCCATGCTCTTAGACTACTATAGGTGAGTTCTGAGCACACAAAGACACAGACAGACAGACAGACACACACACACACATTACTGTAAGGTCTGGTAGTACAGCATATGGTGAAGGCTGGGGCTGTCGGGGTCTGTGGGGATCAGAGCTGCTGCCTTACAATCTCTACAAGCCAGGTTTGAACCTGTCATCAATGAACACAGTGTAGGAGGTTATTGAATTCTGGTCTCTTTCCAACTCTTCTATTTCTCTTCTCGCCTTCTCTGTCTCTAAGTCTCACATGCTCTCACACACTCTGTCTTTAATCATTAATATTTTACTTATATACTTATTTTAATGACAGGCCCAGATATACAAAGAGAGTTACCATAACACTGCTTTGCTCTGGCTTGTTGGTTGGCGATTTCACCTAGGCTACTGGAGCCTCAGTTTGTAAGTCTTTCTGACACAAAGCCATATTCTGTCTCCTCATTTCCATGCCAGTATCACTCAGAGTTTATAATAAAGTGATTTTTTTGCCAAACACTTGGTACATTCTTATTTACAGATCAATATTAACACCATTGTAGCTCTCTTTGGTCCTTGGTCACTTTGCTTCTTTTCAGATGTAAAAACACTGAAGAGGAAGAGGTTTTTGCCCTGAGGCTTGCAATGGGAACTACCAGATGCACTGTGTCCGTTGACAGACTAGGAAACTTGTGGTGCCTGTCCATGTGGAGAGTCTCCTTCTCAATCCTTTTTAGCTATGTCCCGTTGGAGCTGCATATAGCTAATTATTTTGAGATTTTACTCCTTTGGACAATTCTTTTCCTCATGCACAGTTTCTCTCCAAGTTTTAGCAATCAATTGTCTGAATGTCATATCGAATCCATTGTCGAAAATGACTACATCAGTGTCCCACTCCCTCTCTCTCTCTCTCTCTCTCTCTCTCTCTCTCTATATATATATATATATATATATATATATATATATATATATATATATATATCATGTAGAGATCTGAAAATATTTTTTAGCTAGAGACCTGCACAGCTCTGGGTTAGGGTAGTAATGCCGATAGACGTGGTCCATCTGATCCAGAGTCATGAGAGACTTCTCACAGAACCATTCATATACCTTTTATCACTCTATCAAATCTCTCTCAGGACAAACTACAGCTGCCAAATCATCTACTTCTGAAAGCAGAGCGACCTTGTTTGGGACACTCATGCATGCCTACTTCTGGAATCTCTCTGAGTGTGATGTGTGGACACCAGGCACTATAATCAGGGATTGTGAGGCCACAGGAGCAATTGCCTTAGCCGGACCCAAAAGGTAGGTTTAAGGGGCCGGGTTCATCCACTATTGTTTGGTCATACACAGTTCCCATCTATGTTGAAACACAGCTCTATCTGGTTTCTTTCTGGTCTTGTAATCAGCTGCCCTGAGCAGTGGACTGAGATTCAGGAGGATGATTAGGCAGCCAAACGTGACAGGACAGACTCATGCCCCTGTATTATGAGGGGTGCCCCAGCTTACCCCATTGGCAGTGTTTGGATGATAGTGAGACCTGGGACTGAATTGGGAACTCAGGAGAGGGAGACATGAGTATCCCTTTGGATATGCATTCTTGCTTAGCCAGAATCTGGGCTAGCTGGCTTACCTTGTCCAGCGAGGTTCTTTGGACATAATTTGCAGGTGATGCTGGATACCTTGACAACCATGCTCTGAGACTATGATAGGTGAGCTCTGAGCACACACAGACACACACAGACACACAGACACACACTCACACACACATTACAGTCAGGTCTGGTAGTACAGCATATGGTGAAATCTGAAGCTGTCTGGGGTCTGTGGGCATGAGAGCTGCTGCCTTACAATCTCTACAAGCCAGGTTTGAACCTGCCATCAATGAACACAGTGTAGGAGGTTTTTGACTTCTGGTCTCTTTCCAACTCATCTATTTCTCTTCTCGCCTTCTCTGTCTCTAACTCTCACAGGCTCTCACACACTCTGTCTTCACTCATTGATATTTTATATATATACTTATTTTACTGACAGGCCCAGATATACAAAGAGATTTACCAGAGCACTGCTGAGCTCTGGCTTGTTTTGTTGGTGATATCACCTAGGCTACTGGAGCCACAGCTTTGTAAGTCTCTCTGACACAAGCCATATATCTGTTATTTTTAGAATTGTCGACCAATGTAATTAATCTTTATCAGAATTAACACATTTATAACAGCTCCCTTTTTCATTAATAATTGGCCACCTAGTTGGAACAGGATTCAATACAATCATAAATAATAGTACCTTCCAGTAGCATTTCTAATAGCATTTCTATCAGCATCCTTATTGTAATTATCATAGTACAGAACTTGCCTCCTTTCTCTAGTGAAAGCTTCAGTACATATAAGTTTCTTCTCATTCTCCTGAAATCTTAATTTCCCTAGACTCTGAAGTGTCTAGGAATTTTTGAAGCAGCCTCTGTTTCTCAGCAGGTGGTTTTCATTATCTGTTGTAATCAGGTCTTCTTGTGCTTTTTGTTTTTATTTTTCATTTTTTTCAAATCCTCCTAGATCATCCCCATTTATTTGCATATTTATTTATTTATTTATTCCTATATTACACGAGGGGTCATTTCTTCTGCTTGATAGATTTTTCTCTTATATTTGAAGGGAAGTTTACACTCACAATACATTTCGTGTCATAAATACTACACACATATGGTGAAGGCTGGGGTGGTATGGGTTCTGTGGACTTGAGACTTCTGCCTTACAATCTCTACAACCCAGGTTTGAACCTGTCATGTGTGAACACAGTGTGGGAGGTTTTTGACTTCTGGTCTCTTTCCCTCTCTTCTATTTCTCTTCTTGCCTTCTCTGTCTCTGACTCTCACAGGCTCTCACTCACTCTGTTGGCACTCATTAATATTTTACTTATACATTATTTTACTGACAGGTCTAGATATACAAATGAAATCACCAGGACACTGCTGATCTCTCGCTTGTTTTGTTGGCGATTTCACCTACGTTTCTGGAGCCTCAGCTTTGTAAGTCTCTCTGGCACAAGCCATACTCTGTCTCCTCATAGCCATGCCAGTATCCCTCAGAGTTTACAATAAAGATACACATAGATATATGTACATATATATACATATATATATCAGTCATTTTTAGAATTTTTGACCTTTTTATTTGATCTTAATGCACAATTACCACATTTATAACAGCCTCCTTATTCATAAATAATTGGTCACATAGTTGGAGCAGGATTCACTACAGTTATAAATTATAAGCATTCCAGGAGCATTTCCAATAGCCTTTCTATCAGTATCCTCATTGTAATTTGCATATTTATTTATTTATTTAGTCCAATATCACATGAGGGGTCATTTCTTCTGCCTGATATATTTTCTCTTATAATTGAAGGGAACTTCTGACACACAATACATTTCCTTTTGATGATACTACACACTACTACAACTACTACTGCACTGTTTTTGACAGTGACATCCAATTCACAATGGATTAGTATTGCATAGCTCTAGAGAATGCTCACTATTTAACCTACAATGTTTCTAATCTCCCAAATATTTATTCTGTTCTTTCTTGGGGGATGAATGGTTTACAGTCAACAGTTACATGTAATAGTGGGCAAGGGGAGTAATTTTTCCCACGTTACCTGTATTTTTCCCTGTACATCACTTGTAACTTTCTTATTGAGGAGAAGGAAACAGTCAAATTCATAGAGCAGGTCCCAAGCAGGAAGAGAGACACAGAAACAGCTGCAGCTCTGATTTGCCAGTAGCCCAGCATTTCCTTAGCTGGATAAGTGATGACCAGGGGCTCAATATGGGGTCCTGGGCTTCCCCAAGTTCTCTGGCATTCTTCCTTAGCCAGAATCTGGGCTAGCTGGCTTGCCCTGACCAGCTAGGTTCTCTGTACATAAGTTGCAGTTGGGGTTGGCTACCTTGACACCCATGCTCTGAGACTACTACAGGTGAGCTCTGAATATATCGAATCCATTGTAGAAAACCACTACATCAGTCTCTCTCTCTCTCTCTCTCTATATATATATATCTTTATATATATATATATATATATATATATATATATATATATATATATATGTAACCTGTAGAGATCTGAAAATATTTTTAGCTAGACCTGCACAGCTCTGGATTAGGGTAGTAATGCGGATACACCTGGCCCTTCTGAGCCACAGTCATGAGAGACATTTCACAGAGCCATTCGTATACCTCTTATCACTGTACAAATCTCTCTCAGCACAAACTACCGCTGCCAAATCATCTACTTCCCTCTTGCTCTTTTTGTCCACCGAGTCCTATCCCAAAACTGTAAATCAAAGAAGAAATAGACATAGTGCAGTTCCCTGCACACAGGACAGTCTGAGGCTGGACCAGGGAGATGCAATACGCCAGCCTGCATCTAGGCTGGAGCATCATTAAGACTACTTCCAAATTGGAGAGGCGAGGGCAGTTTTGGAGAGTGGGCTGCAGGCCAAGTGTTGCTTCTCAGAGTGGACTAAGACCTAGATGTTCTAAGTGTAACCTTTCCTCAAAAACAAAATAACAAATGCCACTTGTTAGAAGTATGCATGGCATGGAGGGTTTGGTTTCAGTGCTCTGGCCCTGATCAACACAGGGCCAGAATTTCAGTCCTTTTCTCTCACTGTTATTCTGTCTCTCTGACTGTCTGTACATGCTTTCTTCTCTGGGCCCCTATGGAAGTCAGAGCATGCATCGTGATCTAGGACTTCCTGGTGTTGAAATTTTCCTTTCTTTGCCATTTGGATTATTCAGTCTCCTGCATATGGCTTAATACATTGGGTAACTGAGGAGACAGCGATCCTGCTGCAGGTAACAGGCATATGTCCATGTCCAGCTGCAGCTGTCCAGGGCCTCTGTGCTTGACTCCCATTCTCCATGGTCCTGAGGCTGACACTCAGCCTAAACGCAGCCCTCCTCAATTTCCTGCACCACCTCCTTGTCCTTATTCCATGAGAGCCCAGGTCAAGAGAAGTGAAACTCTATCCCCCTGGCACATACATTGTGCTTTCACTCTATTGGGCCGAATTTATAGGATCTGTGGTACTGATGGCCACACCAGTGTCCAGATTTTCCACGCAAATCGGAAGCTTCCAGGGTTCAGAAAGAGGGTGTTTTGATGGCTGTGAAAAGTGTTTTCCAAGTGCCTCATGGGGTTTCAAATCCTTTTGAAACCTGAGGTTCGTTCTTGTATCTAGGGAATATTCTCACCTCTGGCCCGAAGGCCCTACAACAAAGAGCACAGCTATCCTGGGGTCAGGAGGTCTGACAGCCTGCTAGCTCTTGGAGGGATTCCTGAGTATGTCCTCAGGCCCCAAGTGGTAACAGGTGTTTCCAATTGCCTTTATTAACAGCAGCCAGGCCCTCAGGTGAGGGGCGGGGCTGTGATCTCCACTGGAAGCTCCTAATTCAGACAATGGAGGCATCCATCTTCCTTTTGTCTCTCCATAGCAAGGGCCCGGGGAGTTTGTGCTTCTTGCAAGCAGAGCGACTTTGGATGGGACACTATGGATTCCTACTTCTGGGAATCTCTCTCAGTGTGATGTATGTTCAGCAGGACACCATGATCAGGAATTGTGAGGCCACAGGAGCAATTGCCTTAGACGGACCCAAATGGGAGTTGTCAGGGGCCGGGTTCATCCACTATTGTTGGTCAAACACAGTTCCCATCTATGTTGGAACTCTTTCTGGGTTCTTTCTGGGCTTGTAATCTGCTGCCCTGAGAAGTGGACTGGGAGCCTGGAGGCTGAGTATTCAGCCTAACGTGACTGGACAGGGTCCTGCCCCTGAATTCTGAGGGGTGCCCCAGCTTCCCCAGTTGGCAGTGTTTGGATGATAGTGAGGCATGAGATTGAATCGGGAACTCAGGAGAGCGAGACATGAGAGTCCCTTTGCATATTCTTGCTTAGCCAGAATCTGAGCTAGCTGGCTTTCCCTAACCAGCTAGGTACTCTGTATATAAGTTGCAGGTGAGGCTGGCTACCTAGCCACCCATGCTCTGAGACTACTATAGGTGAGTTTTGAGCAAACACAGACAAACAGACAGACAGACAGACACACACACACACATTACTGTCAGGTCTGGTAGTACAGCACATGGTGAAAGCTAGGGCTTTCTGGGTTCTGGGGGCTTGAGAGCTGCTGCCTTACAATCTCTACAAGCTTGGTTTGAACCTGTCATCAATGAACAAAGTGTAGGAGGTTTTTGAATTCTGGTCTCTTTCCAACTCATCTATTTCTCTTCTCGCCTTCTCTGTCTCTAACTCTCACATGTTCTCACACACTCTATCTTCACTCATTAATATTTTACTTATATACTTATTTTACTGACAGGCCCAGATATACAAAGAGAGTTACCAGAGCACTGCTGAACTCTGTCTTGTTGTGTTGGCGATTTCACCTAGGCTACTGGAGCCTTAGTTTGTAAGTCTTTCTGACACAAGCCATATTCTGTCTCCTCATTTCCATGCCAGTATCACTCACAGTTTATAATAAAGTGATTTTTTTGCAAAACACTTGGTACATTCTGATTTACAGATCAATATTGACACCATTGTAGCTCTCTTTGGCCCTTGGTCACTTTGCTTCTTTTCAGATGTAAAAACACTGAAGAGGGAGAGGTTTTTGCCCTGAGGCTTGCACTACTTGGAACTACCAGCTGCCCTGTGTCTGTTGCCAGAATAGGAAACTTGTGGTGCCTGTCCATTTGGAGAGTCTCCTTGATGAGTTCCTTCTCAAGCCTTTTTCGATCTGTCCAATTTTAGCTGCATATAGCTAATGATTTTGAGATTTTTCTCCATTGGACAATAATTTTTCTGAAGCACTGTTTCTCTCCAGGTTTTAGCAATCAATTGTCTGAATGTCATATCGAATCCATTGTAGAAAATGACTACATCAGTGTCTCTCTCTCTTTATATATATATATATATATATATATATATATATATATATAATATTTAACATGTAGAGGTCTGAAAATATTTCTTAGCTAGAGACCTGCACAGCTCTGGATTAGGGTAGAATGCGGATACAATTGGCGCTTCTCAGCCACAGTCATGAGAAACATCTCACAGAGCCATTCCTATACCTCACTGGGCCCTTTTTGGAAGTCAGTGCATGCATTGTTATCTCGGACTTCCTGGTGTTGAAATTTTCCTTTCTTTGCCCTTTGGATTATTCAGTCTCCTGCATATGGCGTAATACATTGGGGAACTGAGGAGACAGCGATCCTGCTGCAGGTAACAGGCGTATGTCCATCTCCAGTTGCAGCTGTCCAGGCCCTCTGTGCTTGACTCCCTTTAACAGGGCCCTGAGGCTGACACTCAGCCTAAATGCAGCACTCCTCAATTTCCTGCACCACACCTTGTCCTTATTCCATGAGAGCCCAGGTCAAGAGAAGTGAAACTCTATCCCCCTGGCACACACATTGTGCTATCCCTCTATTGGGCCGAATGTATAGGATCTGTGGTACTGATGGCCACACCAGTGTCCAGATTATCCACGCAAAACGGAAGTTTCCAGGGTTCTGAAAGAGGGTGTTTTGATGGCTGTGAAATGTCTTTTCCAAGTGCCTCCTGTGGTTTCAAATCCACCCATGCTCTGAGACAACTATAGGTGATTTCTGAACACAGACAGACACAGAAAGACAGACAGACACACACACACACTCACACACACATTACTGTCAGGTCTGGTAGTGCAGCATATGGTGAGGTCTGGGGCAGTCTGGGGTCTGTGGGCATGAAAGCTGTTGCCTTACAATCTTTACAAGCCAGGTTTTAGCAATCGATTGTCTGAATGTCATATGGAATCCATTGTAGAATGACTGCATCAGTGTCTCTCTCTCTCTCTCTGTATATATACATATATATATATATATATATATATATATATATATATATATATGTATATATATAACCTGTAGAGATCTGAAAATATTTTTTTAGCTAGAGACCTGCGCAGCTCTGGATTAGGGTAGTAATGCGGATACACCTGGCCCTTATGAGCCACAGTCATGAGAGACATCTCACAGAGCCATTGGTATACCTCTTATCACTCTACAAATCTCTCTCATCACAAACTCCTGCTGCCAAATCATCTACATCCCTCTTGCTCTTTTTGTCCACCGAGTCCTATCCCAAAACTGTAAATCAAAGAAGAAATAGACATAGTGCAGTTCCCTGCACACAGGGCAGTCTGAGGCTGGACGAGGGAGATGCAATACGCCAGCCTGCATCTTGGCTTGTGCATCACTATGACTACTTCCAAATTGGACTGCAGGCCAAGTGTTGCTTCTCAGAGTGGGCTAAGACCTAGATGTTCTAAGTGTAACATTTCCTCACAAATATAAAATAACAATGCCACTTGTAATAAGTATGCATGGGCATGGAGGGTTTGTCTTCAGTGCTCTGGCACTGATCAACACAGGGCCAGAATTTCAGTCCTTTTCTGTCTCTGTCATCCTGTCTCTCTGACTGTCTCTACGTGCCTTCTTCCTGGCCCCTTACTGGAAGTCAGTTCATGCATCTTGTACTCAGTCATCCTGGTGTTGAAATTTTCCTTTCTTTGACCTTTGAATGATTTAGTCTTCTGCACATGGTGTAGTACAGAGGGGAACTGTGGAGACAGCGTTGCTGCTGCAGGGTCTAGGCATATGTCCATCTGCAGCTGCAGATGTCCAGGCCCTCTGTGCTTGAGTCCCATTCTTTATGGCCCTGCGGCTGACACTCAACCTAAATGCAGCCCTCCTCACCTTCCTGCACAGCTTCCTTGTCCTTATTCCATGAGAGCCCAGGTGAAGAGAAGTGAAACTCTATCACCCTGGCACAAATATTGTGCTTTCCCTCTATTAAGCTGAATGCAAAGGATCTGTGGTACTGATGGCCACACCAGTGTCCAGATTTTCCACGCAAAACAGAAGCTTCCAGCATTCAGAAAGAGGGTGTTTTGATGGCTGTGAAATGTCTTTTCCAAGTGCCTCCTGGGGTTTCAAACCCTTTTGAAACCTCAAGTTCTTTCTTGTATCTAGGGAATATTCTCACCTCTGGCCAGAATGCCCTCCCAACTAGTAGCACAGCTATCCTGGGGTCAGGAGGTCTTCCAGCCTGCTCGCTCCTGGAGGGATTCCTGAGTATGTCCTCAGGGCCCAAGTGGTAACAGTAGTTTCCAATTACCTTTATTAGCAGCATCCAGGCCCTCAGGTGAGGGGTGGGCTGTGATCTCCACTGGAAACTCCTAATTCAGCCAATGGTGGCATCCATGTTTCTTTTGTCTCTCCATAGCAAGGGCCCAGGTGCCCCGACCAGCAGGGCGGTGAACAGGGGCTAGGAACCCAATGAGACCTGAAATGGAGGAACAGAAGACATGAAGAAAGATAGCAAGTCAAGTTTCTGATCAAGCTGTACAATTTTATTTTGAACACAGGCATTATAAGGCTTTGGGGAAGGAGAGGGAATGCTGGAGGAGGGGTGAGGGGGAGCAAACTTCAAAGAGGAATGATCCTTGCAACAAATGGCAGGAACCAAACTGTGTGTTGACTCACTTGTGTTGACTCACTTGATTACAGATAAATGGTTTACCTAAGGGGAAATGGCCTGCCCAGGGGGGAATTAACACTTGTCTTGAGGGGTTCCGTTGTCTCAAAGCTTATCATCTATCAGAGAAATGGCTCCTGGCATACCCTCCTTTTTTATAATTTTAAATTGAGGCAGGCAATGAGGGTGAGGAGCAGAGACCCTAATAGCAGGTTTGGTGGGCATAACCAGAGGAGGGAAGTATTGACCTGATTTGTCAGAAAATTTATAGGAGGAATATATAGAGTGTCCTAGCATGCCACCAGCAAGTCTAAGGGAAGCAGTCAGTGGATGTGATGTCCAGGGTAAGAAACACAGTACGTCTGGTCTTCTGGTCAGCGCCAACTGATGAAATTTTTCTTCTTCATAGAGGGTCACCTGTGGAACAAGCAAAACTAGGAGGCAAGGACCAGGTAGAGAAGAATTGACATGAAAATATAGGATGGTGTTTACCAAAACACAGAGGAGGTGCATACACATTAGAAGTCAAGGTGAGGTTCCTTGAACATCAAGGAACATTTTGAGAAAAGTGAGCAGTCAATAAGCATGCAAAGATGAAGTCAGCAGTGGTAGGTCAGCAGAAAGAGAAGACTTGGATAAGCTGGTGAGGTTAGCTGGAGTATATACTGCCATGGCGTCCTTTGTGGTAAGGACTTGCCAACAGGGACTCTGTGGATTTTGCAAGAACAATAATGTCATCCACCATAATAAAAGGAAAACAAACATGGACATCCAGTGTTGAAAAAAGAGAAAAATAATATGTCTCTATGACTGGAAAAGTGGGTGGCTTTGTCAATGAGATACAATAAATGGACAATTAGAATTTTTGTAAATATTAAAAAGATTTCGTATGTTACTTCATTTACACTTTAGCCAACTGAATACTAGGGGGTGCATTTCCCTTCTTTTTTTAAATTAATTAAGCTTAAGTGTTTTAGTTTTTCTTGTTTGTGCTGTAGCCCACATAAATTTAGAAAAAATATCAACTGAGAAAAAAGTTTTTTTGTTTACTAAACATGGGAAGGTGAATTACATCAATCTGTCAGAGAGCATTGGCTTTTATCAATGGAGATTAATCTTAAAAGTCTGAATAGCAAGATCTTAATTAAACAATATAGGAGCCAGTAAAGTGCTCTCACTATGGCAGGTCAAGCGTTAAAAATTTTTTAAGAGGCTTGTAAAAAAATGAGAAAAATTTTAGGATATGAGTGACTTTAGGATTCATCACATACACATAAATAATTAAAAATGTTTAGTTTTAAATCTTGCCATATGAGCAGTCAGTTCTTCATGTGCAGATGTACCTATAATTATTTACTTAGGGAGAGAACTTGTACCAAGTTAATTGATGATCTAATGGTTAGAATTGACTTGTTTTTTCTATGATTTTAGAAGGCTCTTTATTAGAATATACCAATATATTATAGAAAGTCAATACCTAATGTGTTGACATGATAAAATGTTTACCTTTTTTTGGCATTATTTTAAACTGATTAGACAGTTTAAGCACACTATTATACCTTTAGTTTATTAAGATCTTTACTCATCACAAGGCTATCATGAGTAAGCATAGATATAAATAGATTTTACTCTTTAGAACTCTAATACGGCAACTTAAAAGGCTAAAATAAAACCTCATAGTTTAAATGTTCAAAATATTAATTTTGTTAAATCAGGATTTGCCAAAACAAATCTTCTATCAGACCAAAAACTCAATGAATTACCTTAATTTATCAAGAATAAACCTCTGGCAGTGTCTTAAAACAAACCAGATAATTTTTAAAAGCAGAAAGATATAAAGAGGAAAACCAGCGCAAGAGCCTCTGGCATGTAAATAATTAACATAACTATTGTGTTATCTTTTACTAACCCAAGCCAGTCTTAAAAACAATTTTAAGTAAAATGTTAAACTTTGTTTGCTAGGACCTTTGTTTATCACAAAGCTATCACACCCTTAGGGCAGCTATGAACAAGGGTGCATGCACAACTTATTGATCTTTCACTTTGATTTGGATAGGTAACTTAAAAAGCTAACATAAACCTTATAGCTGAAATGTTAAAATAAATTTTTACTGTTAACATTTCTTTTAGATGACCATTTTACACTAAATAATATTGTTGAATCACATCTGTTGAAAAAAAATTATCAGGCCGGGAATAGCACGTTTAACCCTTTTTTTCCTGGCAAGGCCACTGCTCTACACTGACTGGGTTATTAGAAAGTCAGTTCAAGGATGGAATTAAATTAACAAACAGTGGCAGTTGATATTGGGGTGCTGGTAATATCTACAATATTCACAAGAGTGAGAGAGACTGCAGAGGCATTTTACCATGTCTAGATATCTCAGAAAATCTTTTAATTAATGAATTGATATTGATATTAGCTATCAGAAGGATGAAACTGTCCTATATTTTACTCTGGTAAAAGTGTGCCAACTCTATGAGTCGGGATCTTTAAAACCACATTTAGCTTAACTAAATATTATTTAAAACTTAAAACAACCTTTAGTTACTTAGGGGTTAACACACATTAATGAAAACAAAGTTAGCACAGACTTAAAACATACATTCTTGGTGAAAGGAAAATTTTCCCTTTGAAAAACCGCTTTGGTTTTTGGATTCCTAACTCACAGCCTATCTACCCAGGAGGGGTGTTAGTGGCTAGGGAATGATTGACTGCAGTCTTTGCCAATCTGTGGAGCAGGGACTCTGTGCCATGATTGGCTCTGAGGGTACATGTTCAGGAACAAAAGACTGATAGTTATCCTTAAGACAGTCACCAATTCTCCTCCAACGCTTCTCATCTATAGTGCCTTCCAGGGGGAACCAGGGGCAAATATTTCCAATATAATCTAAAAATGTCTTTAAGTCATTCTTTTTAAGCCTATTTCATCATTTCTTGAGTGACGCCTTGAGTCCTTTAATGAATAAATAGTTTGCTGAATTCATGTCCCATGGTATTGCTTACCTCAGCCTCTGTGACACTCTCCTCCAGATGCTACTCACGGTTGGGTATCTCCATGGCAATCTATGTGAGTCTTTGCATTACCCCCCTCGGGCTGCAGTGACTCAGTGAATTCGGGTAGGCCTACCCTCTCGATCAGCGGAGTTGCTAGGTCCAGAAGGCTTCTTCACCCCGCGTTCCGGGCGCCAGAATGCCCTGATCAGCAGGGCGGTGAACAGGGGCTAGGAACCCAATGAGACCTGAAATCAAGGAAAATGAGACACGAAGAATGACAGCAAGTCAAGTTTCTGATCAAGCTGTAAAATTTTATTGTGAACACAGGCATTATAAGGCTTTGGGGAAGGAGAGGGAATGCTGGAGGAGGGAGGAGGGGGATCAAACTTCAAAGAGGAATGTTCCTTGCAACAGGAACCAAACTGTGTTGACTCACTTGTGTTGACTCACTTGATTACTGATAAATGGTTTACCTAACGGGAAATGGCCTGCCCAGGGTGGAATCACCACTTGTCTTGAGGGGTTCCTTTGTCTCAAAGCTTATCATCTATCAAGCAGAGAAATGGCTCCTGGCACCTGGGGATTTTGTGCTTCTTGCAGGCAGAGCGACATTGTATGGGACACTCATGGATGCCCACTTCTGGGAATCTCTCTGAGTGTGATGTGTGGACACCAGGACACCATGATCAGGGATTGTGAGGCCACAGGAGCAATTGCCTTAGCCGGACCCAAAGGGTAGGTGTGAGGGGCCGGGTTCATCCACTATTGTGTGATCAAACACAGTTCCCATCTATGTCGAGACACAGCCCTTTCTGGGTTCTTTATGGACTTGTAATCTGATGCCCTGAGAAGTGGACTGGGAGCCTGGAGGCTGAGTAGGCTGCCAAACGTGACTGGACAGGGTCCTGCCCCTATAGTTGAGCTCAGAGCACAGACAGATACACACAGACAGACAGAGAGAGACACACACACAGAGAGACACATTAATGTCAGGTCTGGTAGTACAGCTTATTGTGAAGGCTGGGGCTGTCTGGGTTCTGTGGGCATGAGAGATGCTGCCTTACAATCTCTACAAGCTAGGTTTGAACCTGTCATCAATGAACACAGTGTAGGAGGTTATTGAATTCTGGACTCTTTCCAACTCATGTATTTCTCTTCTAACCTTCTCTGTCTCTAACTCTCACATGCTCTCATACACTCTGTATTCACTCATTAATATTTTACTTATATACTTATTTTACTGACAGGCCCATATATACAAAGAGAGTTACCAGAGCACTGCTGAGCTCTGGTTTGCTTTGTAGGCAATTTCTCCTAGGCTACTGGAGCCTCAGTTTGTAAGTCTTTCTGACACAAGCCATATTCTGTCTCCTAATTTCCATGCCAGTATCACTCAGAGTTTATAATAAAGATATACATACATATATATACATATATATTTATATATGTCATTTTTAGAATTGTTGACGTATGTATTTGACCTTAATTCAGAATTACACATTTATAACAGCCTAGTTTTTAAGAAGTAATTGGCCATATAGGTGGAGCAGATTTCAATATAACTATAAATAATAGAAGCTTCCAGTAGCATTTCTAATAGTGTTTCTATCAGCATCCTTATTGTAATTATCATAGCCCAGAACTTCCCTCCTTTTTCTAGTGTAAGCTTCAATACGTACGTGTTTGTTTTCTTTTTCAGGAAATCTTAAATTCCTTAGACCCTGAAGTGTTAGGGAATTTTTGAAGCAGCCCTCTGTTTCTCAGCATATGGTTTCTATGTTTCTGCTGTAATCAGGTCTTCTTATGGTTTTTGTTTTTATTATTTTTTATTTTTTCAAGTCCTCCTAAATCATCCCCATTCATTTTCATAATTATTTATTTAGTCAAGTATCACATGAGGGTCATTTCTTCTGCTTCATAGATTTTCTCTTATAATTGAAGGGAACTCTTGATGCACAATACATTTCCTGGGGCAAATACTACACACATATTGTGAAGGCTTGGTTTGTCTGGGGTCTGTGGGCATTAGAGCTGCTGCCTTACAATCTCTACAACCCACGTTTGAACCTGTCATGAATGAACACAGTCTAGGGGGTTTTTGACTTCTGGTCTATTTCCATCTCCTCTATCTTTTCTCGCCTTCTCAGTCTCTGACTCTCAAAGGCTCACACTCACTCTTTCTGCACTCAGTAATATTTTACTTATATCCTTATTTTATTGACAGGCCCAGATATACAAAGAGAGTTGCCAGAGCACTTCTGAGCTCTGGCTTGTTTTGTTGGTGATTTTACCTAGGCTACTGGAGCCTCAGCTTTGTAAGTCTCTCTGACACAAGCCATATTCTGTCTCCTCATATCCATGGCAGTATCTCTCAGACTTTATAATAAAGATATACATCCATATACATATATAAATATACATATATATCTGTCATTTTTAGAGTTGTCGACCTATGGTCTTCCTGTGGTTTTTATTATTTTTTTATTTTTTCAAATCCTCCGAGATCATCCCCATGTATTTGCATATTTATTTATATATTGTTGCAGAGGTGTTACTCTGATGCAGTCTCCGCCCCCAGGTTTTTCTACACCCCGCAAAATCCTAGAGTGCCCCCTTTCAACCAATCCTGGCCCTACACGTCACCCCTGGTTGTCGCCCAATGAAAAGCCCCTCACCCCCCTCTCTCTGGGCTCTCAGCTCTCCCTCTCTGAGGTCTGGCTCCCTGTTCTCCCCCCGTGTTCAGATAGTGGGGACGGCAATTGCCTGCTGGTTCCACGTGGTTTGAATCAACCCCCCCCATCCTATAATAAAGATTTGTGTACCCCTTTGCTCTGGACGTCTGCTCTCTTCTCCGCGGTGCAGCCCGACATCAGACCACCACAACAACATCTGGCGCCCATCGAGTTCCGTACCCACACCATGCCCGGCCTGAGGTCTCCGAAACCGCCCAGACACAGGTAAGTGGCATCCGCCCACTTCTGTGGCCCTGTGTTTCCCTCCACCATGGGAAATTTCTCGTTTTATGAGGAGGTGTCCCAGTCATTATCTCTTGACCTGGGACAGATTCGAGCTGTCATTAACGGTTTAATTTTTGCTACCCCTTGAATTTTTTTTAACTGTGGTCGCCACTTTCAAGATATGTAAAACGTGGTATGCCATAAGGATAAGTGACCTTGAGGCTGAGGTACAAGAGTTAAATCACATGTGCTTAAGACTTAGACATCCTAAGTGATCAGCGGCTAAACCCAAAATTTCCATTCCCACAGACACGCACACGTGTTCGGATGCTCCTCCTTTGACCCAGCCCCCTTCCACTCAGGTTTCAGCTCCGCCTGAGGATTCTGCCTCCCTGAACCCCCCAGGCCCCTGCTCCCCGGTTTCAGCTCTGCCTGCAGCTTCCATTTTCCTGACCCCGCCCCTGGCTCCTGCTGCTGCGGTTTCAGCTCCACCTGAGGTTTCTGGGACCTTGAATCCCACTGCCCCTGCCATCCCGGTTTCAGCTCCACCTGCAGCTTCCGTGTTCCTGACCCTGCCCCTAGCCCCTGTCGCCCTGGTTTCAGCTCTGCCTGAGGCTTCCTCGTCCCTGACCCCGCCCCCTGCTGATATGTCACCATTAAGGGACCTAGTGGCTGAGACATGAGAGCTAAAGGATATTTTCTCAGCATTTAAAGATTTTAAACAATGTGCAGTCCACCCCGGGAGCTCAGTCCCCATAGATATGCGTTAAGTCTCCCCTGCAGCCACTACAGCAGTTTCTACGGCACTTTCCACTTCTGTAGCTCCCTCTCCCGCGCCATCGGACCAAATCCACACATTCCAGGTAAACTTGGCCCCTTCTAAACAAAACCCTCAGCCATGGTAGCCATATTCCTCTAAAAACTTGGAACAATCAGACAAGCAATCAGGGAGGACGGAATGCAATCTCCATGGACCAAGTCCGTCTTGAGGAGTTTTTACCAGCATTTAAATACACCACTAGACTGGAAAGATCTGGCTCGTGCTGCACTCCCAGACCCACTCTATCTTCAGTGGCAGGCATGCTTCCAGGATGAGTGCTCTAGGCAATCGCAGCAAAATAGTAACAAACAGGTAGAATGGAATTCTGATGCTTTGTTTGGAGCAGGAGCTTATGAATCTGGAGCTCAGCAGGCAGAATCCAGGTTTCCAACCGGTTATTTTGAACAGGTACGCATCTGTGCAACACAAGCATGGAAAAGGGTTTCCACACCCAATGTAGATCCGTCAGCTCACATTAACTCTTTTCACAAAGGCTCTGATGAATCATTGGCGAGCTTCATCTCAAGGGTGAAGAGAAGCTTAGAGAGAAAGGTTTATAATCCTGATGTCCGCACACTACTCCTGCGCTCTATTGTCTGGGAAGGCATGACACCACAGTTCCATCACGTTTGCCTTAATCTTAAACACCTCCACCCATATAATTGGATTCTAGCGACACAGGAACTTACATCTGGCAATTATGGGGCACCCGCTATGATGCAGGTCTATGCAGTTGCCCCACGTAAGCAAAACGGGGCCTGCTTTCAGGGCGGTCACCAAGGACATTGGCATAACCAATGTCCTGATAAGTTGTGACCACGCCTCCAGTCAGGAAAACCACGCCTCCAGCCAGAGCAACCCCGCTTTCAGTCAGGGAGCCAGAGACCACGTAATGTTTGTCCAAAATGTCATAGGGGTTTCATTAGAAGAGAGATTGTTGGTCCCAATTTCATAAAGATGGTTCGCCCCTGAATGGTACAAATCCAGGGCCTGAGATTTTGTGGACCACTCCTGTTTTAGAACAAGGTCACCCTTCTATGACAGTAAAGATTGGCAATATTACTTTTGAATTTTTGATTAACATGGGGGTAGCAAAGACGATTTTAAGGCAAGAAGAGGTTCCCCAAGATTGGGAAATCATCCCTTGACCCAGTTTATATGGAATTGGAGGGATGACGAGAGCATTTTGCACATGAGACTCACTTATGTGGGAAGTCCCAGAAGGTTCTACCGGACACTTCCGCCATTTGGTAGCTAATATTATCACCAACTTACTGGGCAGGGATCTTCTGGAATGTCTTAATATTATGATATCCACAGATGCCTCTGCAGAGCGTAAAACTCATTCCGCGATACCAGGTCTATTCAGCAGCCCCAATACTAATTGCCATAGTTCGTAGCCAAACACCCCGCTTAAGCTGGCTTTCTAATGAGCCTGTCTGGGTGGAACAGTGGCCTTTACCTAGGGATAAGCTAAAAATTTTAAAAGAGCTCATCCGAGAGCAGTTGTCCTTGGGACACATTTGTCATTCTCGAAGCCCATGGAATACTCCTGTCTTTGTGATTAAAAAGTGCTCAGAAAAATTGCGCCTCCTTCAAGATCTCCGTGCAGTAAATAAAGCCATGAAGGTCTGGAGCTCCCCCCAAAGGGGTTTGCCTCTTGCTTCTGCAATTCACACGGGAATTCCAATCATCGCTATTGATATACAAGATTGTTTTTTCTCTATACCCTTGCATCCGCGAGATTGTAAATGTTTTGCCTTCTCTGTTTCGTCTATTAATAACGCCAGCCCTGCTGATAGATTTGAATGGGTGGTGCTGCCCCAGGGTATGGCCAATAGTCCTACAATTTATCAGGAGATTGTTAAATCTGCCCTTGTCCCATATATTCATAAGGGCCTTAATATTTTTCATTATACAGATGATATTTTAATATGGGGAAAATCAGATACTGATCTCTATGCCTTACATGATTTTCTCACTCCTGCATTAAAGAAAAGCGGCCTTAATGTAGCCCCTGAGAAGATACAGCTAATCCCTCCAATATCCTTCCTAGGTTCAGAGATTTCTCTAACGCAAATTCGTCCCTTAAAACCTAATGTTACCTTCCCTTCTAACCTTTCTCTTGCTTCTTTACAAAGTTTTCTAGGAAATTTAAATTGGCTTAGGCAGTATCTCTATCTGCCCACAAGCTGCCTCCAACCACTGTTTGACCTGTTGAAAGGAAACAAACAGCCCTCTTCAAAACATAAGTTAACTCCTGAGGCCTCCTTGCCACTGGAAAGGGTTAACCAGGCACTCCAGGACATGCACCTTGTTCGATTCTCCCCCTCCTCTCCGGTAAACCTTCTAATCTTCAACTCTACCCCCACAGTAGTAGGGGCACTGTGGCAAGACCATGGGGTTCTCGAATGGCTTCACACGCCAGTAGGAGGAGCTCCAAGACTGCTCACTGTGATAGACGCGTTAGCATTCATGGTTGCCAAGGGAGAAATAGGTCTGTGCAGGTTTTAGGGAAAGAAGCGGATTTAATCATTCTGCCCTTTTCTCTCACAGATACAGAGTGGCTTATACGCCATCATTCCCGCTTTGCCATAAGCTTTGTGGGGTTTCCAGGACAAATAGATAACCATTTTCCTTCTAATAAATTGATAGCTTCTTTACCTCTTCTGCCTCTACTTGCACCTAAACTTTTCTCTCGGGATCCCATTCCCTCTGCTCCTACAATCTTTACTGATGGCGGAAAAAGGGGAGCTGCTGCCCTTATATATTACCCAGACAAACATTCTCCTAAACCTCTCTTTACTGAGCTTCCTGATAATTCCCCTCAGTACAAAGAACTTTATGCTGTTTTTCTTGCACTAAAAGCTGTACCAGAATCCTTCAACCTTTTTTCTGACAGTGTGTATACTGTTAACTTACTTCCATGGCTTGCTCGTTCTTATGTGAAAATTGATGACAACCCACTTTCCCCTCTCTTGATTCAAATTGCCTCTGTGCTCTGTTCTCGAACCCAACCACCATATATTCAACACCTTCGTTCCTTATTCCTGGTTCCCTGTCCAAAGGGAATGCTGCAGTTGACCGCCTTGCCGTCATGGGAACTTTCCCAGTCTCTGTCTCTGATCCTGCTAATTTTCATTCTCTAACCCATGTTAATCTTAAAGACTGATCCTGAGTAATTCATAGACTTTACTGACTCTTGCCTTGAGGACTATACAATGCCAAATAGCCCCTCTGTTTGGTGGGTCATGCCTCCCGCCTCCCCCTCATTATGTACACTTGCCCCTTTCCCCACCCAAGCAGGGAATGTTCCTTTACACACCAATCCTTCCCTTCACACCACACTGGCTTTTACTACTCCCCTACTTGTCCCTTCCTATTTTGTTATATCATTTAGGCTTATGCCCAAAAGGTTTCTGCCCATTGATAGTCTTTTACAGACTTTGTACATCTTATGCAATGACTAGTTAGAAAGATAGAAAAGATGTAGAGATATTGTGAAGAGATGGTTGAGCAGGCTGCGCTTAAACCTATGAGATGAGTCTCTCCAGGTAAGTCTCTCTTTCTAAAGAGTGGCTGAGCACAGGAGGACGCATAAATCTCACAAGGTTTGCAGCCATTTAAGCCTTCCCTCCTCCACAGAAAGTCCTACATCTTCCCACCTGAGCATGGCATTCCTCTAAAACATTTAAGCCTGCTCCATTCCATTTTTCTTTACTGTGTCCATTTAGATATAAAGGGATAGGAGGAGATGTTGCTGAGGAGTTATTCTGATGCAGTCTCAGCCCCCAGGTTTCTCTACGCCCCGCAAAATCCTTGAGTGCCCCCTTTCAACCAATCCTGGCCCTACAGGTCACCCCTGGTTGTTGCCCATTAAAAAAGCCCCCTCGTCCCCCCTCTCTCTCTGGGCTCTCAGCTCTCCCTCTCTGAGGTCTGGCTCCTGCTCTCCCCCCCGTGGTCAGATAGTGGGGACGGCCATTGTCGGCTGGCTCCACGTGTTCTGAAACAACCCCCCCATCCTATAATAAAGATTTGTGTACCCATTTGCTCTGGACATCCACTCTATTCTCCGAGGTGCAGCCTGAAAGCAGACCACCACAACAACAATATATTTAGTCCGATATCACATAAGGGGTCATTTCTTCTGCCTGATAGATTTTTGCTTATAATTGAAGGGAACTTTGGACACACAATACATTTCCTTTTGCAGATACTAGACACTACTAGAACTACTACTGCACTGTTTTTGACAGTGACATCCAATGCACAATGGATTGGTATTGCATGGCTCAAAGGATGTTCCCTGTTTAACCTACAATGTTTTTAACCTCAAAAATATTTATTCTGTTCTTTGTTGGGGGATGAATGCTTTAAAGTCAACAGTTACATGTAATAGTGGACAAGGGGGGTAATTTTTCCCACTTTCCCTGTATTTCTGTACGTCATTTGTAGCTTTCCTATTGAGGAGAAGGAAACAGTCATAAATTGAGAGAGCAGGGCCCAAGCAGGAAAAGAGACAGAGAGACAGCTGCAGCTCTGATTTGCCACTAGCCCAGCTTTTCCCTAATTGGGTAAGTGGTGACCAGGGGCTCAAAATAGGTTCTTGGGCTTCCACATAGTTCTCTGGCATTCTTTATTACCCAAAATATGGGTTAGTTGGCTTGCTCTAACCAGCTAGGTCCTCTGTACATAAGTTGCAAGTGAGGCTGGCTACCTTGACACCCATGCTCTGAGACTACTACAGGTGAGCTCTGAGCACACACAGACAGACACACACACACACACACACACACATTACTGTCAGGTCTGGTAGTACAGTATATGGTGAAGACTGCAGCTGTCTGGGGTCTGTGGGCATGACAGCTGCTGCCTTACAATCTCTACAAGCCAGGTTTGAACCTGTGATCAGTGAACACAGTGTTGGAGGTTTTTGAATTCTGGTCTCTTTCCAATTCATCTACTTCTCTTCTCACCTTCTCTAACTCTCAAATTCTCTGGCTGGCTAGGGGCGTGTCCCTGGGACAACAGGCCAATCAGAGTCGAGCTGATGTGGCTGGTGGGCGGGCTTTCCAGAGGATGCCCAATGAACGTACTCCAAGGCAGTGGTGGTGGTGCTCAAGGCCATTGGGTTGGCCAATCAATCACTAGGAGCACAGACCCTCCTGGGCGTGTCCAAGCACAATGGCCAATGAGATTGCTGGCAGGGCTTCTGGGCGTGGCCTAGGCCACTGGCCTATCACAGCATCGCTGGCGCATTGTGGGCGGGCCTTTTGAAGGAAGCCCGACTATGGGAGCTCAGAGCTGGTCTTACAAGGCTGGGCGTGCTTCCAGGAAGTGTGAAGCAGGGTTCAGCCCAGGGCCCTGCCTTGTAGAAGCTGTCCCGTACCCATGTGTATAACTTCGTTTGTGCCTTTGCATCTGTGGATGTGTGCGTGTGTGACTGTGAGAGTGTGTGTTGTGTGTGTTTGTGTGTGTGTGAGGGAGGGTGAGACAGAGAACAACAGAATCACTGTAGCACAGGTGATTTTGTGCAAAACACTTGGCACATTCTGATTTACAGCTCAATATTGACACCATTGTAACTCTCCTTGGCCCTTGGTAACCTTTCTTCTTTTCAGATGTAAAGACACTGAAGAGGGAGAGGTTTTTGCCCTGAGGCTTGCACTGGGAACTGTCAGCTGCCCTGTGTGTGTGCCAGACTAGGAAACTTGTGGTGCCTGTCCATGCGGAGAGTCTCCTGGATGAGTTCCTTCTTGAGCCTATTTTGCTCGGTACCGTTGGAGCTGCATATAGCTAATGATTTGGAGATTTTACTCCTTTAGACAATTATTTTCCTGATGCACAGTTTCTCTCCAGGTTTTAGCAATAAATTGTTTGAATGTTATATCGAATCCATTATAGAAAATGAATACATCAGTGTCTCTCTCTCTCTCTCTCTCTCTCTCTCTCTCTCTATATATATATATATATATATATATATATATATATATGTAGAGGTCTGAAAATATTTTTAGCTAGAGACCTGCACAGCTCTAGATTATTGTAAGTATTCGGATACACCTGGCCCTTCTGAGCCACAGTCATGAGAGACATCTCACAGAGCCATTCCTATAGGTCTTATCTGTCTACAAATCACTCTCAGCACAAACTACCGCTGCCAAATGATATACTTCCCTCTTGCTCTTTTTCTCCACTGAGTCCTATCCGAAAACTGTATGTCAAAGAAGAAATAAACATAGTGCAGTTCCCTGCACACATGACAGGCAGAGGCTGGACCAGGGAGATCCAATATGCCAGCCTGCTTCTTGGCTGGAGCCTCACTAAGACTACTTCCAATTTGGAGAGGTGAGGGCAGTTTTGGAGAGTTGGCTGCAGGCCAAGTGTTGCTTCTCAGAGTGGGCTAAGACCTAGATGTTCTAAGTGTAACCATTCCTCACAAACTTAAAATAACAATGCCACTTGTAAGAAGTATGCATGGGCATGGAGGATTTGTCTTCAGTGCTCTGGCACTGATCAACACAGGTCCAGAAATTCTGTACTTTTCTGTCACTGTAATTCTGTCTCTCTGACTGTCTCTACATGCGTTCTTCACTGGTCCCTTACTGGAAGTCAGTGCATGCATCGTTAACTCGGTCTTCCTGGTATGGAAATTTTCATTTCTTTGCCCTTTGGATTATTCCGTCTCCTGCATATGGCGTAGTACAGTCGGGAGCTGTGGAGGCAGCGATCCTACTGCAGGTAACAGGCATGTGTCCATCACCAGCTGCAGCTGTCCAGGCCCTCTGTGCTTGACTCCCATTCTCCAGGGCCCTGAGGTGACACTCAGCCTAAAAGCAGCCCTACTAAATTTCCTGCACAGCATCATAGTCCTTATTCCATGAGAGCCCAGGTCAAGAGAAGTGAAACTCTATCCCCCTGGCACACACATTGTGCTTTCCCTCTATTCGGCCCAATGTAAAGAATCTGTGGTACTGATGGCCACACCAGTGTCCAGATTTTCAACACAAAACGGATGCTTCCAGCATTCTGAAAGAGGGTGTTTTGATGGCTGTGAAAAGTCTTTTCCAAGTGCCTCATGGGCTTTCAAATCCTTTTGAAACCTGAAGTTCTTTCTTGTATCTAGGGAATATTCTCACCTCTGGCCAGAATGCCCTCCCAACTGGGAGCACAGCTATCTTGGGGTCAGGAGGTCTGCCAGCCTGCTAGCTCCTGGAGGGATTCCTGAGTATGTTCTCAGGTCCCAAGTGGTAACGGGTGATTCCCATTGTCTTTATTAGCAGCAGCAGGGCCCTCAGGTGAGGGGCGGGGATGTGATCTCCACTGGAAACTCCTAATTCAGCCAATGGAGGCATCCATCTTCCTTTTGTCTCTCCATAGCAAGGGCCCAGGGAGTTTGTGCTTCCTGCAAGCAGAGTGACTTTGTATGGGACCTCATGGATGCCTACTTCTGGGAATCTCTCTGATTGTGATTTGTGGACACCAGGACACCGTGATCAGGGATTGTGAGGCCACAGGAGCAATTGCCTTAGCAGGACCCAAAGGGTAGGTGTAAGGGGCCAGGTTCATCCACTATTGTTTGGTCAAAAACAGTTCCCATCTATGTTGAGACACAGCTATTTCTGGGTTCTTTCTGGGATGTAATCTGCTGTCCACTGAGAAGTGGACTGGGAACCTGGATGCTGAGTATGCAGCCAAACGTGACTGGACAGGGTCCTGCCCCTGAATTCTGAGGGGTGCCCCATCTTCCCCTGTTGGCAGTGTTTGGATGATAATGAGGCATGAGATTGAATTGGGAACTCAGGAGAGCAAGACATGAGAGTACCTTTGCATATGCATTCTTGCTTTCTATATCTGGGCCTGTCAGTAAAATAATATATAAGTAAAATATTAATGAGTGCAGACAGAGTGAGGTAGAGCCTGTGAGAGTCAGATACAGAAAAGGAAAGAAGAGAAAAAGAAGAGTTGGAAAGAGACCAGAAGTCAAAAACTTCCCACACTGTATTCATACATGACAGTTTCATTCCTGGGTTGTAGAGATTGTAAGGCAGCAGTCTCATGTCCACAGACCCCAGACAAACCCAGCCTTCACCATATGTGTGTAGTATTTATGACAGGAAATGTATTGTGAATGTAAACTTCCCTTCAATTATAAGAGAAAAATCTATCAAGCAGAAGAAATGACCTCTCATGGAATTTAGGACTAAATAAATTAATAAATATGCAAATACATGGGGATGATCGACGAGGATTTGAAAAAAAATAAAGCACAAGAAGACCTGATTACAGCAGAAACATAGAAACCATATGCTGGGAAACAGAGGGCTGCTTCAAAAATTCTGAGACACTTCAGAGTCTAGGGAAATTAAGATTTCAGGATAATGAAAAGAAACACATATGTATTGAAGCTTACACTTGAGAAAGGAGGCAAGTTCTGTACTATGATAATTTCAATAAGGATGCTGATAGAAATGCTATGAGAAATGCTACTGGAGGAGGATTCGACTTCCGGAGGCGGAGCTAGGAGCAGCAGATCGCTTTCTCTCCTCTCCTCTCCTCTCCTCTCCTGGATCAACTAGGAATACCAGAGGAGACCACCCGGACCGAAACAAGACAGGACTAGAATGACCACAGAAACCCAGTAAATCACCCATGAGTACAAACACGCGTGGCTGGTGACAGAGAGGAGAGGGGCCTAAGGAGAGATTAAGTGACTGCTAACAGTTCAACAGTTTGTCAGTGGAGACACCACCTCCAGTCTGCTCCACCAAGTGGACAGCTGAAGGGAGGAAAGGACTCCCCAGAGACTCACCAAGTGCAACTCTGAGTCTCCATTGCTACTACCCTCAGAATCTGGAGCAGCAACAGGGAGGGACACCAGGGTACAGAGATCTAACCCGGAAACTCAGGAGATAACCTATACCTTGGTGGCATAGCTGAGGGGCTGTGAAAGTCTCTTTGCATAACCACTGGATTATCTCTGCCACACTCTGCTTTATCTCTTGGTCAGGAGTCAGTGATTAAGCTAAGAAGCCTATTGATAGTTTAAAAGCCCTCAGGCTCCCATAGCCTACAGGGGAAAAAAAGGCTTTTACACCACTGAACTCCAACTCAGGGATGGAAAAAACTGTTAACTTATATAAAATGGTTAAAACAACAAGAAAAAATATTGGAGACTCGAACCAGGACAAGAGTCCAGCTAAAAGTCCTCCAGAGGGTGAAGCACAAAACAACGAGTTCAACATCCAAACATTAGCCAAGGAAATAATAACAGGAGTGAGTAAATAATTTGAAAAAATTGTAATCAGAAATGCAGGAACAACAAATGAGAATATGGAAGAAAATTCTAATTATCTCATGGTTATTAGAGAGCTGAAAGCTGAAATCGCTGAGCTAAGAAGGCAACTAGCTGAACAAGCTAAAACAGTATCAGAGCAGGGCAACAAAATAGATGAACTCCAGAAAGCAGTAGAGGGCAGAGAGAATAGAATCAATGAGGCTGAAGACAGAATTAGCAAGATTGAGATGAATTAGAGACAACTAAAAAAGAAGTACGAGATCTCAAAAAGAGATCAAGAGATGCTTAATACAACAACAGAGTCCTATGGGATGACTTCAAAAGAAACAATATACGCATTATTGGCCTACCAGAGGAAGAAAGAGAAGGGGAGGAAGAAAGAGTTCGCCAGGCCTTAATAGCTGAAAATTTCTCTAGTCTAGACAACACTAAAGACATAAATATTCAAGAATCCCAGAGGGTCCCAAACAGAATTAACCCAGACCTAAAGACACCAAGACATGTCATACTTAGATTGGAAAGGAATAAGGATAAAGAAAGGATCCTCACAGCTGCAAGAGAAAAACAAAGAGTCACCTACAAAGGCAAACCCATAAGATTAGCAGCAGACTTCTCCATACAAACACTACAGGCCAGAAGAGAATGGCAAGATATCTATCGAGTGCTCAATGAGAAAGGCTTTCAGCCAAGAATACTATATCCTGCTAGATTGTCATTCAGACTAGATGGAAGCATCAAAACCTTCTCAGACAAGCAACAGTTGAAGGAAGCAACCATCACCAAGCCTTTCCTGAAAGAAGTTCTGAAATGTCTCCTATAAACAACCAGACCACCACAAATAGGACATATATCAAAACACTCTAAAACTCTAAAAGAATGGCATTAAAATATCTTCAATCTTTGATATCAATAAATGTCAATGGCCTGAATTCACCTATTAAAATACACAGAGTAGGAAGATGGATCAGAAAACACAACCCAACAATATGTTGTCTACAGGAAACTCACCTAACTCAACAAGACAAACACAGACTTAAAGTGAAAGGATGGAAAACTATCATTCAAGCCAATGGCCCACAAAAAAGGGCAGGAACAGCTATTATCATATCTGACATGATAGACTTTAAAATAGATAAGATTAAAAAAGATAGGAATGGACACTACTTAATGCTCAGAGGATCAGTCAATCAAGAGGACTTAACAATTATTAATATCTATGCACCCAATGAGAAGCCATCTAAATACATCAAACTTCTACTGAAAGAGCTACAGCAATATATTAACAGTAACACAATCATAGTAGGGGACTTCAACACCCCACTATCTCAACTTGACAGATCATCCAGGCAGAAAATCAGTAAAGACATAAGGGAGCTAAATGAAGAGATAGATAAACTAGAACTATTGGACATTTTCAGAGTCATTCATCCCAAGAAACTGGAATACACATTTTACTCAAATACACATGGATCATTCTCAAGGATAGACCTCCTGACCCCAGCATAGCTGTGCTCCCAGTTGGGAGGGCCTTCGGGCCAGAGGTGAGAAAATTCCCTAGATACAAGAAAGAACTTCAGGTTTCAAAAGGATTTGAGATAGACACTGATGTAGTCATTTTCTACAATGGACTCTCCACATGGACAGGCACCACAAGTTTCCTAGTCTGGCAACACACAAGAGCAGCTGCCAGTTCCCACTGCAAGCCTCAGGGCAAAACCTCTCCCCCTTCAGTGTCTCAGAATTCAAAAACCTCCTACACTGTGTTCATTGATGACAGGTTCAAACCTGGCAAGGAGAGATTGTAAGGCAGCAGCTCTCATGGCTGCAGACCACAGACAGCCCAAGCCTTCACCATATGCTGTACTACCAGATCTACCAGTAATGTGTGTGTGTGTGTGTCTTGTCTGTCTGAGTGTGTGTGTCTGGGTGTGCTCAGAGCTCACCTCTAGTAGGCTCAGAGCATGGGTGGCAAGGTAGCCAGTCTCACCTGCAACTTATGTACAGAGAACCTAGCTTGTCAGGGCAAGCCAGCTAGCCCAGATTCTGGCTAAACAAGAAAGCATATGCAAAGGGCCTGGCTGCTGCTAATAAAGGCAATTGGAAACACCTGTTACCACTTGGGCCCTGAGGACATACTCAGGAAACCCTCCAGGATCTGGCAGACCTCAGGCTGGCAGACCTCCTGACCCTGGGATAGCTGTGTTCCTATTTCACAGCCATCAAAAAACCCTCTTTCTGAACCCTGGAAGCTTAGTTTTGCATGGAAAATCTGGACACTGGTGTCTCTCTAACTGTCTCTACATGCCTTCTTCACTGGGCCCTTATGGAAGTCAGTGCATGCATCGTGAACTCGGACTTCCTGGTGTTGAAATTTTCCTTTTTTTTCCCTTTGGATTATTCAGTCTCCTGCATATGGCGTAGTACATTGGCGAACTGAGGAGACAGCGATCCTGCTGCAGGAAACAGGCATATGTACATCTCCAGCTGCAGCTGTCCAGGCCCTCTGTGCTTGACTCCCATTCTCCAGGGCCCTTAGGCTGACACTCAGCCTAAATGCAGCCCTCCTCAATTTCCTGCACCGCATCCTTATCCTTATTCCATGAGAGCCCAGGTCAAGAGAAGTGAAACTCTATCCCCCTGGCACACACATTGTGCTTTCCCTATGTTGGGCCGAATGGAAAGGATCTGTGGTACTGCCAGCCTGCTAGCTCCTGGAGGGATTCCTGAGTCTGTCCTCAGGGCCCAAGTGTAAAAGGTGTTTCCAATTGCATTTATTAGCAACAGCCAGGTGGTCAGGTGATGGGCGGAGCTTGATCTCCACTTGAAGCTCCTAATTCAGCCAATGGAGGCATCCATCTTCCTTTTGTCTATCCATAGCAAGGGCCCGGGGAGTTTGTGCTTTCTGCAAGCAGAGCGACTTTGTATGGGACACTAATGCATGGCTACTTCTGGGAATCTCTCTGAGTGTGATGTGTGGACACCAGGACACCATGATCAGGGATTGTGAGTCCACAGGAACAATTGCCTGAGCCGGACCCAAAGGGTAGGTGTGAGGGGCTGGGTTGATCCACTATTGCTTGGTCAAACACATTTCCCATCTATGTTGAAACACAGCTCTTTCTGGGTTCATTCTGTAATCTGCTGCCCTGAGCAGTGGACTGAGAGTCTGGAGGTGGAGTAGGCTGCCAAACGTGACTGGACAGGCTCATGTCCCTGAATTCTGAGGGGTGCCCCAGCATACACCGTTGGCAGTGTTTGGATGATAGTGAGGCATGAGATTGAATCGGGAACTCAGGAGAGGGAGACATGAGAGTCCCTTGGCATGTACATTCTTGCTTAGCCAGAATCTGGGCTAGCTGGCTTTCCCTAACCAGCTAGGTTCTCTGTACATAAGTTGCAGGTGAGGCTGGCTACCTTGACACCCATGCTCTGAGACTACTACAAGTGAGCTCTGAGCACACACAGACACACACAGACAGACAGACAGACACACACACACACACAAATTATTGTCAGGTCTGGTAATACAGCATATGGTGAAGGCTGGGGCTGTCTGTGGTCTGTGGGCATTAGAGCTGCTACCTTACAATCTCTACAAGCCAGGTTTGAACCTGTCATTAATGAACACATTATAGGAGGTTTTTGAATTCTGGTCTCTTTTCAACTCTTCTTTTTCACTTCTCGACTTCTCTGTCTCTGACTCTCACAGGCTCTCACTCACTCTGTCTGCACTCAGTAATATTTTACTTATATCCTTATTTTATTGACAGGCCCAGATATACAAAGAGAGTTGCCAGAGCACTGCTGAGCTCTGGCTTTTTTGTTGGTGTTTTCACCTAGGCTACTTGAGCCTCAGCTTTGTAAGTCTCTTTGACTCAAGCCATATTCTGTCTCCTCATATCCATGGCAGTATCTCTCAGACTTTATAATAAAGATATACATCCATATACATATATAAATGTTCATATATAAATATACACACATATATATATATGTCGTTTTTGGAATTGCCAACCTATGTAATTGATCTTAATCACAATTAACACATTTATAACAGCTTCTTTTTCATGAATAATTGGCCACATAGCTGGAGCAGTATTCAATACAATTATAAATAATAGAATTTTCCAGTAGCATTTCTAATAGCATTTCTATCAGCATCCTTATTAAAATTATCATAGTACAGATCTTGCCTCCTTTCTCTAGTGTAAGCTTCAAGAAATATGAATTTATTTTCATTCTCCTGAAATCTTAATTTCCCTGGACTCTGAAGTGTCTCGGAACTTTTGAAGCAGCCCTTGATTCTCAGCAGATGGTTTCTATGTTTCTGCTGTCATCAGGTGTTCTTGTGCTTTATTTTTTTTCAAATCCTCCTCGATCATCCCCATTTATTTGCATATTTATTGATTTATTTAGTCCTATATTCCATGAGAGGTCATTTCCTCTGCTTGATAGATTTTTCTCTTATATTTGAAGGGAAGTTTACACTCACAATACATTTCCTGTCATAAAGACTACACACATATGGTGAAGGCTGGGGTTGTCTGGGGTCTGTGGACAAGAGACTGCTACCTTACAATCTCTACAACCCATGATTGAAACTGTCATGTATGAATACAGTGTGGGAGGTTTTTGACTTCTAGAGTCTTTCCAACTCTTCTGTTACTCTTATTGCCTTCTCTGTCTCTGACTCTCACAGGCTCTCCCTCACTCTGTCTGCACTCATTAATATTTTACTCATATATTATTTTACTGACAGGCCCAGATATACAAAGAGAGTCACCAGGCCACTACTGAGCTCTGGCTTGTTTTCTTGGCGATTTCACCTAGGTTTCTGGAGCCTCAGCTTTGTAAGTCTCTCTGGCACAAGCCATACTCTGTCTCCTCATAGCCATGCCAGTATACCTCATAGTTTATAATAAAGAATCACATACATATATGTACATATATATACATATATATATCAGTCATTATATATATTTCATGCCTGTGCCTAGATGGATGTATGTGTGTGTGACTGTGACAGTGTGTGTTTGTGTGTGTTTGTGTGTGTGTGAGTGTGTGAGGGAGGGAGAGAGGGAAAGAACAACCGAATCACTGTGGCACAGGTGATTTTTTGCAAAACACAAGGCACATTCTGATATACAGCTCAATATTGACACCATTGTAACTCTCCTTGGCCCTTGGTCGCTTTTATTTTTTTCAGATCTAAAGACATTGAAGAGGGAGAGGTTTTTGCCCTGAGGGTTTTACTGGGAACTAGCAGCTACCGTGTGTTGCCTGACTAGGAAACTTGTGGTGCCTGTCCATGTGGAGAGTCTCCAAGATGAGTTCATTCTCGAGGCTTTTTCGCTCAGTCCCTTTGGAGCTGCATATAGCTAATGATTTGGAGATTTTACTCCTTTGGACAATTCTTTTCCTGATGCACAGCTTCTCTCCAGGTTTTAGCAATCAATTGTTTGAATGTCATATCAAATCCATTGTAGAAAATGACTACATCAGTCTCTCTCTCTCTCTCTCTCTCTCTCTCTCTCTCTCCATATATATATATATATATATATATATATATATATATATATGTAACGTGTAGAGGTCTGAAAATATTTTTTAGCTAGAGACCTGAACAGCTCTGGATTAGGGTACTAATGTAGATACACCTGCCCCTTCTGAGCCACAGTCATGAGAGACATCTCACAGAGCCATTCCTATACCTCTTATCACTCTACACATCTCTCTCAGCAGAAACTACCACTGCCAAATCATCTATTTCCCTCTTGCTCTTGTTGCCCAGCAAGTCCTATCCCAAAACTGTAAATCAATGAAGAAATAGACATAGTGCAGTTCCCTGCACACAGGAAAGTCTGAGGCTGGGCCAGGGAGATGCAATACGCCAGCCTGCATTTTGGCTAGAGCATCACTACGTCTACTTCCAAATTGGAGAGGCGATGGCAGTTTTGGAGAGTGGGCTGCAGGCCAAGTGTTGCTTCTCAGAGTGGGCTAATACCTAGATGTTCTAAGTGTCACCTTTCCTCACAAACATAAAATAACAATGCCACTTGTAAGAAGTATGCATGGGCATGGAGGGATTGTCTTCAGTGCTCTGGCACTGATCAACACAGGGCCAGAATTTCAGTCCTTTTCTATCACTGCCATTCTGTCTCTCTGACTGTCTCTACATGCCTTCTTCACTGGGCCCTTATTGGTAGTCATGCATCGTGATCTTTGACTTCCTGGTGTTGAAATTTTCCTTTCTTTGCCCTTTGGATTATTTAGTCTCCTGCATATGGCGTAGTACAGTGGGGAACTGAGGAGACAGTGATCCTGCTGCAGGTAACAGGCATATATCCATCTCCAGCTACAGCTGTCCAGGCCCTCTGTGCTTGACTCCCATTCTCCAGGGCCCTGAGGCTGACACTCAGCCTAAATGCAGCCCTCCTCAAATTCCTGGACCACATCCTTGTCCTTATTCCATGAGAACCCAGGTCAAGAGAAGTGAAACTCTATCCCCCTGGCACACACATTGTGCTTTCCCTCTATTAAGCCGAATGTAAAGGATCTGTGGTACTGATGGCCACACCAGTGTCCAGATTTTTCACGTAAAACAGAAGCTTCCAGGGATCTGAAAGATGGTGTTTTGATGGCTGTGAAATGTCTTTTCCAAGTGCCTCATGGGGTTTTCAAATACTTCTGAAACCTGAAGTTCTTTCTTGTATCTAGGGAATATTTTCACTTTTGGCCAAAAGGGCTGCCCAACTAGGAGCACAGCTATCCTGGGGTCAGGAGGTCTGCCAGCCTCCTAGCTCCTGGAGGGATTCCTGAGTATGTCCTCAGGTCCCAAGTGGTAACAGGTGTTTCCAATTGCCTTTATTAGCAACAGTCCGGCCCTCAGGTGAGGTGTGGGGCTGTGATCTCCACTGGAAGATCAGAATTCAGCCAATGGAGGCATCCATCTTCCTTTTGTCTGTCCATAGCAAGGGCCCGGGGAGTTTGTGCTTCCTGCAAGCAGAGCTACTTTATATGTGACACTCATGCATGCCTACTTCTGGGAATCTCTCTGAGTTTTATGTCTGGACACCAGGACACCATGATCAGGGATGTGAGGCCACAGGAGCAATTGCCTCAGCTGGACCCAAAGGGTTTGTGTAAGGGATCGGATTCATCCACTATTGTTTGGTCGAACACACTTCCCATCTTTGTTGAAACATAGCTCTTTCTGGGTACTTTCTGTGCTTGTAATCTGCTGCCCTGAGCAGTGGACTGTGAGCCTGGAGGCTGAGTAGGCAGCCAAATATGACTGGACAGGCTCATGCCCCTGAATTCTGAGGGGTTCCCGAGCTTCCCCCGTTGGCATTGTTTGGATGATAGATAGTGAGGCATGGGATTGAATAGGTAACTCAGGAGATATAGACATGAGAGTACTTTTGCATATGCATTCTTGCTTAGTCAGAATCTGGGCTAGCTGGCTTGCCCTGACAAGCTAGGTTTTCTGTAAATAAGTTGCAGCTGAGGCTGGCTACTTTCCACCCATGCTCTGACTACTACAGGTAAGCTCTGAGCACACACAGACACACACAGTCAGACAGACAGACAGACAGACACACACACATTACTGTCAGGTCTGGTAGTACAGAATATGATGAAGGCTGGGGCTGTCTGGGGTCTCTGGTCATGATAGCTGCTGCCTTACAATCTCTACAAGCCAGGTTTGAATCTATCATCAATGAACACAGTGTAGGAGGTTTTTGAATTCTGAGACACTGAAGTGGGAGGGGTTTTTGCCCTGAGGCTAGCACTGGGAACTAGCAGCTGCCCTGTGTGTGTTGCCAGACTAGGAAACTTGTGGTGCCTGTCCATGTGGAGAGTCTCCTGGATGAGTTCCTTCTCAAGCCTTTTTTCCATCTGTCCCACTGGAGCTGCATATAGCTAATGTATTGGGGATTTTACTCCATTGGACAATTCTTTTCCTGATGCACAGTTTCTCTCCAGGTTTTAGCAATCAATTGTCTGAATGTCATATCGCATCCATTGTAGAAAATGACTACATCAGTGTCTCTTCTCTCTCTGTCTCTCTCTCTATATATATGTAACATGTAGATGTCTGAAAATATTTTTTAGCTAGAGACCTTCACAGCTCTGGATTAGGGTAGTAAAGTGGATACACCAGGCCCACAGTCATGTGAGCCATCTCACAGAGCCATAACTTTTATCACTCTACAAATCTCTCTCAGCACAAACTACCCCTGCCAAATCATCTACTTCCCTGTTGCTCATTTTGTCCACCGAGTCCTATCCCAAAACTGTAAATCAAAGAAGAAATAGACATAGTGCAGTTCCCTGCACACAGCACAGGCTGAGGCTGGAC
This sequence comes from Erinaceus europaeus, assembly GCF_950295315.1. Lineage (NCBI taxonomy): Eukaryota > Metazoa > Chordata > Mammalia > Eulipotyphla > Erinaceidae > Erinaceus > Erinaceus europaeus. The sequence continues at coordinate 1,316,040 of NW_026647169.1, forward strand.
CAGGGTGATGAGACACTCCACCCTGCGTCTTGTGTGGAACATCACTAAGACTACTTCCAATTTGGAGAGGGGAGGGCAGTTTTGGAGAGTGGGCTGCAGGCCACGTTGTTTCTCAGAGTGGGCTAAGACCTAGATGTTCTAAGTGTAACCTTTCCTCACAAACATAAAATAACAATGCCACTTGTAAGAAGTATGCATGGGCATTGAGGGTTTGTTTTCAGTGCTCTGGCACTGATCAAAAGAGGGGAAGAATTTCAGTCCTTTTCTGCCTCTGTCGTTCTGTCTCTTTGTCTCTTATTGCCTTCCTCACTGGGCTCTTACTGAAATTCAGTGCATGCATTGTAGACTAGGTCTTCCAGGAGTTGAAATTTTCCTTTCTTTGCCCTTTGGATTATTTAGTCTCATGCATATGGCGTAGTACAGAGGGGAACTGAAAAGAAAGAGATCCTGCTGCAGCTAACTGGCATATGTCCATCATAAGGTGCAGCTGTCCAGGCCCTCTGTGCTTGACTCCCATTCTCCAGGGCCCTGAGGTTGACTCTCAGCCTAAATGCAGCCCTCCTTAATTTCCTGCACCACACTTGTCCTTACTCCATGAGAGCCCAGGTCAAGAGAGGGTGAAACTCTATCCCCCTGGCACACACATTGTGCTTTCCCTCTATTAAGCCGAATGTAAAGGATCTGTGTTACTGATGGCCAGGCCAGTGTCCAGATTTTCCACGCAAAACAGAAGCTTCCAGGGTTCTGAAAGACGGTGTTTTGATGGCTGTGAATTGTCTTTTCCAAGTGCCTCATGGGGTTTTCAAATCCTTTTGAAACCTGAAGTTCTTTCTTGTATCTAGGGAATATTCTCACCTCTGGCCAGAATGCCCTCCAAACTAGGAGCACAGCTATGCCGGGGTCAGGATGTCTGCCAGCCTGCTAGCTCCTGGAGGGATTCCTGAGTATGTCCTCAGGGCACAAGCGGTAGCAGGTGTTTCCACTTCCCTTTATTAGCAGCAGCCAGGCCCTCAGGTGAGGTGCGGCGCTGTGATCTCCACTGGAAACTCCTAATTCAGCCAATGGAGGCATCAATCTTCCTTTTGTCTCTCCATAGCAAGGGCCCGGGGAGTTTGTGCTTCCTGCAAACAGAGCAACTTTGTATGGGACACTCATGCATGCCTACTTCTGGGAATCTCTCTGAGTGTGATGTGTGGACACCAAGACACCATGATCAGGGATGTGAGGCCACAAGAGCAATTGCCTTAGCCAGAGCCAAAGTGTAGGTGTAAGGGACCGGATTCATCCACTATTTTTTTTGTCAAACACAGTTCCAGTCTATGTTGAGACACAGCTCTTTCTGGGTTCGTTCTGGCCTTGTAATCTGCTGTCCACTGAGAAGTGGATTGGGAGCCTGGAGGCTAAGTATGCAGCCAAACGTGACTGGACAGGGTCCTGCCCCTGATTTCTGAGGGGTTCCCCAGCTTCCCACGTTGGCAGTGTTTGGATGATAGTGAGGCGTGAGATTGAATCGGGAACTCAGGAGAGCGAGACATGAGAGTCCCTTTGCATATGCATTCTTGCTTAGCCAGAATCTGGGCTAGCTGGCTTTCCCTAACCAGCTAGGTTCTCTGTACATAAGTTGCAGGTGAGGCTGGCTACCTTGCCACCCATACTCTGAGACTACTATAGGTGAGTTCTGAGCACACACAGACACACACTGACTGACAGAGAGATAGACAGACACACACACACACACACATTCATATCAGGTCTGGTAGTACAGCATATGGTGAAGGCTGGGGCTGTCTGGGGTCTGTGGGCATGAGAGATGCTACCTTACAATCTCTACAAGCCAGGTTTGAACCTGTCATCAATGAACACATTGTAGGAGGTTTTTGAATTGTGGTCTCTTTCCAACACATCTATTCCTCTTCTCGCCTTCTCTTGTCTTTAACTCTCACATGCTCTCACACACTCTGTCTTCAATCATTAATATTTTACTTATATACTTATTTTACTGACAGGACCAGATATACAAAGAGAGTTACCAGAGCACTGCTGAGCTCTGGCTTGTTGTGTTGGCGATTTCACCTAGGCTACCTGAGCCTCAGTTTGTAACTCTTTCTGACACAAGCCATATTCTGTCTCCTCATTTCCATGCCAGTATCACCCACAGTTTACAATAAAGTGATTTTTTTTGCAAAACACTTGGTACATTCTGATTTACAGATCAATATTGACACCATTGTAGCTCTTTTTGGCCCTTGGTGACTTTTATACTTTTCAGATGTAAAATCACTGAAGAGTGAGAGGTTTTTGCCCTGAGTCTTACATTGGGAACTACCAGAGGCACTGTGTCTGTTGCCAAACTAGGAAACTTGTGGTGCCTGTCCATGTGTAGAGTCTCCTTTATAAGCTCCTTCTCGAGCCTTTTTTTCCTCTGTCCCGTTGGAGCTGCATATAGCTAATGATTTTGAGATTTTACTCCTTTGGACAATTCTTTTCCTGATGCAGTTTCTCTCCAGGTTTTAGCAATCAATTGTCTATATGTCATATCGAATCCACTGTAGAAAATGACTACATCAGTGTCTCGCTCTCTCTCTCTCCCTCTCTCTCTTTCTCTCTCTCTCTCTCTCTCTCTCTCTCTCTATATATATATATATATATATATATATGTGTGTGTGTGTGTGTGTGTGTGTGTGTGTGTGTATGTATATATATATGTAACATGTAGAGATCTGAAAATATTTTTAGGTAGAGACCTGCACAGTTCTGGATTAGGGTAGTAATGCGGATAAACCTGGCCCTTCTGAGCCATAGTCATGAGAGACATCTCAGAGAGCCATTTCTATACCTCGTATCACTCTACAAATCTCTCTCAGCACAAACGACCACTGCCAAATCATGTACGTACCTCTTGCTCTTTTTGTCCACCGAGTCCTATTTCAAAACAGTAAATCAAAGAAGAAATAGACATAGTGCAGTTCCCTGCACACAGGACAGTCTGAGGCTGGACCAGGGAGTGCAATACGACAGCCTGCATCTTCGGTGGAGCATCACTAAGACTACTTCCAAATTGGAGAGGCGATGGCAGTTTTGGAGAGTGGGCTGCAGGCCAAGTGTTGCTTCTCAGTGTGGGGTAAGACCTAGATGTTCTAAGTGTAACCATTCCTCACAAACATAAAATAACAATGCCACTTGTAAGAAGTATGCATGGGCTGGAGGGTTTGTCTTCAGTGCTCTGGCACTGATCAACACAGGGCCAGAATTTCAGTCATTTTCTATCACTGTCATTCTGTCTCTCTGACTGTCTCTATGTGCCTTCTAACGGGTCCCTTATGGAAGTCAGTGCATGCATCATGATTTCGGACTTCCTGGTGTTGAAATTTTCCTTTCTTTGCCCTTTGGATTATTTAGTCACCTGCATATGGCGTAGTACATTAGAGAACTTAGGAGACAGCGCTCCTGCTGCAGGTAACAGGCATATGTCCATCTCCAGCTGCAGCTGTCCAGGCCCTCTGTGCTTGACTCCCATTCTCCAGGGCCCTGAGGCTGACACGCAGCCTAAATGCAGCCTCCTCAATTTCCTGCACCGCGTCCTTGTCCTTATTCCATGAGAGCCCAGGTCAAGAGAAGTGAAACTCTATCCCCCTGGCACACACATTGTGCTTTCCCTCTATTGGGCAGAATGTAAAGGATCTGTGGTACTGATGGCCAAACTTGTGTCCAGATTTTCCACGCAAAACAGAAGCTTCCAGGGTTCTGAAAGACGGTGTTTTGATGGCTGTGAAAAGTCTTTTCCAAGTGCCACATGAGGTTTCAAATCCTTTTGAAACCTGAAGTTCTTTCTTGTATCTAGGGAATATTCTCACCTCTGGCCAGAATGCCCTCCCAACTAGGAGCACAGCTATCCCGGGGTCAGGAGGTCTGCCAGCCTGCTAGCTCCTGGAGGGATTCCTGAGTATGTCCCCAGGTCCCAAGTGGTAACAGGTGTTTCCAATTGCCTTTATTAGCAGCAGCCAGGCCCTCAGCTGAGGGTCGGGGTTTTGATCTCCACTGGAAACTCCTAATTCAGCCAATGGAGGCATCCATCTTCCTTTTGTCTCTCCATAGCAAGGGCCCAGGTAGTTTGTGATTCCTGCAAGCAGAGCGACTTTGTATGTGACACTCATGGATGCCTACTTCTGGGAATCTCTCTGAGTGAGATGTGTGGACACCAGGACACCATGATCAGGGATTGTGAGGCCACAGGAGCAATTGCCTTAGCCGGACCCAAAGGGTAGTTGTGAAGGGCCGGGTTCATCCACTATTGTTTGGTCAAACACAGTTCCCATCAATGTTGAAACACAGCTATTTCTGAGTTCTTTCTGGGCTTGTAATCTGCTGCCCTGAGCTGTGTACTGAGAGTCTGGAGGCTGAGTAGGAAGCCAAACATGACTGGACAGTCTTATGCCCCTGAATTAAGAGGGGTGCCCCAGCTTACCCCGTTGGCAGTGTTTGGATGATAGTGAGGCATGAGATTGAATCAGGAACTCAGGAGAGGGAGACATGAGAGTCCCTTTGCATGTGCATTCTTGCTTAGCCAGAATCTGGGCTAGCTGCCTTTCCCTGACCAGCTAGGTTCTCTGTACATAAGTTGCAGGTGAGGCTGGCTACCTTCCCACCCATGTTCTGAGACTACTATAGATGAGCTCTGAGCACAGACATTGACAGACAGACAGACACACACACACACATTACTGTCAGATCTGGTTGTACAGCATATATTGAAGGATAGGACTCTCTGGGGTCTGTGGTCATGAGAGCTGCTGCCTTACAATCTCTATAAGCCAGCTTTGAACCTGTCATCAATGAACACAGTGTAGGAGGCTTTTAGATTCTCATCTCATTCCAGCAGAAGTGGCTGGTGGGCGGACCTTCCAGAGGCTGCCCAATGAGCGTGCTGCAGGGCCATGTGGGCGGTGAGCAATGTTGCTGGCCATTCACAGACTAGTCGTCTTGACACTCGTGGGAGTGTCCTAGCACACTGGCCAATGATATTGCTGGCAAGGGTTCTGGGCGTTGCCTAGGCCTGTGGCCTATCAGAGCATGGTTGGTGCCCTGTCTGCAGGCCTTCTGAAGTAAACCCGACAATGGGAGCTCAGAGCCGCCCTTAAATGGCTGGTCGTGCTTCCAGGAAGTGCGAAGCAGGGTTCACCGAGGGCCCTGCCTTGCAGAAGCTGTACAGTGTACATGTGTATAACTCCGTCTGTGCCTGTGCCTCTGTGGATGTGTGCGTGTGTGTAACTGTGAGAGTGTGTGTTAGTGTGTGTTTGTGTGTGTGTGTGAGGGAGGGAGAGAGAGAGAACAACAGAATCACTGTGGCACAGGTGATTTTGTGCAAAACACTTGGCACATTCTGATTTACAGCTCAATATTGACACCATTGTAGCTCTCCTTGGCCCTTGGTCACTTTTCTTCTTTTCAGATGTAAAGACACTGAAGAGGGAGAGGTTTTTGCCCTGAGGCTTGCACTGGGAACTAGCAGCTGCCCTGTGTGTGTTGCCAGACTAGGAAACTTGTTGTGCCTGTCCATATGGAGAGTGTCCTGGATGATTTCCTTCTCGAGCCTTTTTGGTAGGTCCCGTTGGAGCCGCATATACTATAGGTGATCTCGGAGCACACACAGACACACACAGACAGACAGACACACACACATTACTGTCAGGTCTCGTAGTACAGCATATGGTGAAGGCTGGGGCTTTCTAGGGTCAATGGGCATGAAATCTGCTGCATTACAATCACTACAAGCCAGGTTTTAACCTGTCATCAATGAACACAGTGTAGGAGGTTTTTGAATTCTGGTCTCTTTACAACTCATCTATTTCTCAAGTGCCCCAAGTGGTAGCAGGTGTTTCCAATTGCCTTTATTAGCAGCAGCCAGGCCCTCAGGTGAGGGGCCGGGCTGTGATCTCCACTGGAAGCTCCTGATTTAGCCAATGGAGGCATCCATCTTCTTTTTGTCTCTCCATAGGAAGGGCCCTGGGAGTTTGTGCTTCCTGCAAGCAGAGCGACTTTGTATGGGACATCATGCATGCCTACTTCTGGGAATCTCTCTGAGTGTGATGTGTGGACACCAGGACACCATGATAAGGGATTGTGAGGCCAAGGAGCAATTGCCTTAGCCGGACCCAAAGGGTATGTGTGAGGGGCCGAGTTCATCCACTATTGTTTGGTCAAACACAGTTCCCATCTATGTTGAAACAGTTATTTCTGGGTTCTTACTGCGCTTGTAATCTGTTGCCTTGAGCAGTGGACTGAGAGTCTGGAGGCTGAGTAGGCAGCCAAACGTGACTGGACAGTTCCTGGCCCTGAATTCTGAGGGGTTCCCCAGCTTACCCTTTTGGCAGTGTTTGGATGATATTGAGACATGGGATTGAATCAGGAACTTTTCAGTCACTGTCATTTGTCTCTCTGACTGTCTCTGCGTGCCTTCTTCCCTGGACCCTTCGTGGAAGTCAGTGCATATATCGGGAACTCGGTCTTCCTGGTGTTGAAATTTTCCTTTCTTTGCCCTTTGGATGATTTAGTCTCATGCATATGGCGAAGTACAGAGGGGAACTGAGGAGACAGTGTTCCTGCTGCAGTTAACGGGCATATGTCCAACTCCAGCTGCAGCTGTCCAGGCCCTCTGTGCGTGACTCCCATTCGCCAGGGCCCTGTGGCTGACACTCAGCCTTAATGCAGCACTCCTCATCTCCTGCACCGCATCCTTGTCCTTATTCCATGAGAGCCAAGGTCAAGAGAAGTGAAACTCTATCCCCCTGGCACACAAATTGTGCTTCCCTCTATTGGGCCGAATGTAAAGGATCTGTGGTACTGATGGCCACACCAGTGTCCAGATTTTCCACGGAAATCGGAAGCTTCCATGGTTCAGAAAGAGGGTGTTTTGATGGCTGTGAAATGTCTTTTCCAATTACCTCCTGGGGTTTCAAATCCTTTTGAAACCTGAAGTTCTTTCTTGTATCTAGGGAATAGTCTCACATCTGGCCTGAAGGCCCTCCAAACTAGGAGCACAGCTACCCCGGGGTCAGGAGGTCTGCCAACCTACTAGCTCCTGGAGGGATTCCTGAGTATGTCCTCAGGCCCTAAGTGGTAATAGGTGTTTCCAATTGCTTTTATTAGCAGCAGCCAGGCCCTCAGGTGAGGTACGGGGCTGTGATCTCCACTGGAAGCTCCGAATTCAGTCAATGGAGGCATCCATCTATGTCTGTCCATAGCAAGGGCCCGGGGAGTTTGTGCTTCCTGCAAGCAGAGCAACTTTGTATAGGACACTAATGCATGCCTAATTCTGGGAATCTCTCTGAATGTGATGAGTGGACACCAGGACACTATGATTAGGGATTGTGAGGCCACAGCAGCAATCGCCTTGGCCACACCCTAATGGTAGGTTTATGGGGCCGGGTTCATCCACTATTGTTTGGTCAAACACAGTTCCCATCTATGTTCAAACACAGGTGTCTCTGGGTTCTTTCCAGGCTAGGAATCATCTGCCCTGAGCAGTGGACTGAGAGCCTGGAGGCTGAGAAGGCAGCCAAATATGACTGGACACCCTGAATTCTAAGGGGTGCCCCAGCTACCCGATTGGCAGTGTTTGGATGATATTGAGGCATGGGATTGAATGGGGCACTCAGGAGAGCAAGACATGAGAGTCCCTTTGCATATGCATTCTTGCTTAGCCAGAATCTGGGCTAGCTGGCTTGCCCTGACCAGCTAGGTTCTCTGTACATAAGTTGCAGGTGAGGCTGGCTACCTTGACACCCATGCTGTGAGACTACTATAGTTGAGCTCAGAGCACACACAGATACACACAGACAGACCGACAGACACACACACACACACAGACACACACACACACATTAATGTCAGGTCTGTTAGTACAGCATATGGTGAAGGCTGGGGATGTCTGGGTTGTGGGCATGAGAGCTGCTGCCTTACAATCTCTACAATCCAGGTTTGAACCTGTCATCAATGAACACAGTGTAGGAGGTTTTCGAATTCTGGTCTCTTTCCAACTCATCTATTTATCTTCTCGCCTTCTCTGTCTCTAACTCTCACATGCTCTCATACACTCTGTCTTCACTCATTTATATTTTACTTATATACTTATTTTACTGACAGGCCCAGATATACAAAGAGAGTTACCAGAGCACTGCTGAGCTCTGGTTTGTTGTGTTGGCGATTTCTCCTAGGCTACTGGAGCCTAAGTTTGTAAGTCTTTCTGACACAAGCCATATTCTGTCTCCTCATTTCCATGCCAGTATCACTCAGAGTTTATAATAAAGATATACATACATATATATATACATATATACATATATATGCATATATATGTTATTTTTAGAATTATTGACCTATGTATTTGACCTTAATTCAGAATTACACATTTATAACAGCCTAGTTTTTCAGAAATAAATGGCCATATAGTTGGAGCAGGATTCAATGCAATCATAAATAATAGAACCTTCCAGTAGCATTTCTAATCGTGTTTCTATCACCATTCTTATTATAATTATCATAGCCCAGAACTTCCCTCCTTTTTCTAGTGTAAGCTTCAATACGTATGTGTTTTTCTTTTTCCAGAAATCTTGGACCCTGAAGTATTAGGGCATTTTTGAAGCAGCCCTCTGTTTCTCAGCAGATGGTTTCTATGTTTCTGCTGTAATCAGGTCTTCTTGTGGTTTTTGTTTTCATTATTATTTTTTTATTTTTTCAAGTCCTCCTAAATCATCCCCATTTATTTTCATAGTTATTTATTTAGTCAGGTATCACGTGAGGATCATTTCTTCTCCCTGATAGATTTTCTCTTATAATTGAAGGGAACTTTGGACACAAAGGGAGGGAGAGAGAGAGAACAACAAAGGGAGGGAGAGAGAGAGAACAACAGAATCACTGTGGCACAGGTGATTTTGTGCAAAACACTTGGCACATTCTGATTTACAGCTCAATATTGACACCATTGTAGCTCTCCTTGGCCCTTGGTCACTTTTCTTCTTTTCAGATGTAAAGACACTGAAGAGGGAGAGGTTTTGCCCTGAGGCTTGCACTGGGAACTATCAGCTGCCCTGTGTGTGTGCCAGACTAGGAAACTTGTGGTTCCTGTCCATGTGGAGAGTCTCCTGAATGAGTTCCTTCTCGAGCCTATAACGCTTGGTACCATTGGAGCTGCATACAGCTAATGATTTGGAGAATGTACTCCTTTGGACAATTCTTTTACTGATGCACAGTTTCTCTCCAGGTTTTAGCAATCAATTGTTTGAATGTCATATCGAATCCATTATAGAAAATGAATACATCAGTCTCTCTCTCTCTCTCTCTCTCTCTATACATATATATATATATATATATATGTATAGAGAGAGAGAGAGAGAGAGAGAGAGGTCTGAAAATATTTTTTGCTAGAGACCTGCACAGCTCTGAATTATTGTGAGTATTCGGATACACCTGGCCCTTCTGAGCCACAGTCATGAGAGATAATTCACAGAGCCATTCCTACACGTCTTATCAGTCTACAAATCTCTCTCAGCACAAACTACAGCTGCCAAATGATGTACTTCCCTCTTGCTCTTTTTCTCCACCGAGTCCTATCCCAAAACTGTAAGTCAAAGAATAAATAAACATAGTTCAGTTCCCTGCACACAGGACAGGCTGAGGCTGGACCAGGGAGATGCAATACACCAGCCTGCTTCTTGGCTGGAGCCTCACTAAGACAACTTCCAATTTGGAGAGGTGAGGGCAGTTTTGGAGAGTTGGCTGCAGGCCAAGTGTTGCTTCTCAGAGTTGGGTAAGACCTAGATGTTCTAAGTGTAACCTTTCCTCACAAATATAAAATAACAATGCCACTTGTAAGAAGTGTGCATGGGCATGGAGGCTTTCTCTTCAGTGCTCTGGCACTGATCAAGACAGGTCCAGAATTTCTGTACTTTTCTGTCACTGTCATTCTCTCTGACTGTCTCTACATGCATTCTTCACTGGGCCCTTACTGGAAGTCAGTGCATGCATCCTGAACTCGGTCTTCCTGGTGTTGAAATTTTCCTTTCTTTGCCCTTTGGATTATTTAATCTCGTGCATATGGCATAGTACAGTGAAGAACTGTGGAGGCAGCGATTCTACTGCAGGTAACAGGCATATGTCCATCACCAGCTGGAGCTGTCCAGGCCCTCTGTGCTTGACTCCCATTCTCCAGGGCCCTGAGGCTGACACTCAGCCTAAATGCAGCCCTCCTCACCTTCCTGCACAGCATCCTAGTCCTTATTCCATGAGAGCCTAGGTCAAGAGAAGTGAAACTCTACCACCCTGGCACACACATTGTGCTTTCCCTCTATTGGGCCGAATGTAAAGGATCAGTGGTACTGATGGCTACACCAGTGTCCAGATTTTCCATGCAAAACAGAAGCTGACAGGGTTCAGAAAGAGGGTGTTTTGATGGCTGTGAAATGTCTTTTCCAAGTGCGTCATGGGGTTTCAAATCCTTTTGAAACCTGAAGTTCTTTCTTGTATCTAGGGAATATTCTCACCTCTGGCCAGAAGGCCTTCCCAACTGGGAGCACACCTATTCCAGTGTCAGGAGGTCTGCCAGCCTACTAGCTCCTGGAAGGATTCCTGAGTATGTCCTCAGGTCCCAAGTGGTAACAGGTGTTTCCAATTGCCTTTATTAGCAGCAGCCAGACCCTCAGGTGAGGGGCGGCACTGTGATCACCACTGGAAACTCCTAATTCAGCCAATGGAGGCATCCAACTTCCTTTTGTCTCTCCATATCAAGGGCCCGGGGAGTTTGTGCTTCCTGAAAGCTGAGCGACTTTGTATGGGACACTCATGCATGCCTACTTCTGGGAATCTCTCTGAGTGTCATGAGTGGACACCAGTACACCATGATCAGGGATTGTGAGGCCACAGGAGCAATTGTCTTAGCCAGACACAAAGGGTAGGTGTAAGGGGCCGGGTTCATCCACTATTGCTTGGTCAAACACAGTTTCAATCTATATTGAAACACAGATCTCTCTGGGTTCTTTCTTGGCTTGTAATCTGCTGCCCTGAGCAGTGGACTGAGAGCCTGGTGGCTGAGTAGGCAGCCAAACATGACTGGCCAGGCTCATGCCCCTGAATTCTAAGGGATGCTCCAGCTTCCCTCATTGGCAGTGTTTGGATAATAGTGAGGCATGGGATTGAATGGGGAACTCAGGAGAGCTAGACATGAGAGTCCCTTTGCATATGCATTCTAGCTTAGCCAGAATCTGGGATAGCTGGCTTCCCTGACCAGCTAGGTTCTCTGTACAGAAGTTGCAGGTGAGGCTGGCTATCTTGACACCCATGCTCTGAGACTACTACAAGAGAGCTCTGAGCACACACAGACACACACAGACAGACAGACACACACACACACATTACTGTCAGGTCTGGTAGTACAGCTTATTGTGAAGGCTGGGGAATGTCTGGGTTCTGTGGGCATGAGAGCTGCTGCCTTACAATCCTTAAAAGCCAGCTTTGAACCTGTCATCAATGAACACAGTGTAGGAGGTTTTTGAATTCTGGTCTCTTTCTAACTCATCTATTTCTCTTCTTGCCTTCTCTGTCTCTAACTCTCACATGCTCTCATACACTCTGTCTTCACTCATTTATATTTTACTTATATACTTATTTTACTGACAGGCCCAGATATACAAAGAGAGTTACCAGAGCACTGCTGAGCTCTGGCTTGTTGTGTTGGCAATTTCACCTAGGCTACTGGAGCATCAGTTTGTAAGTCTTTCTGACACAAGCCATATTCTCTCAGCTCATTTCTATGCCAGTATCACTCAGAATTTATAATAAAGAGATACATACATATATATAAACTTATATATTTACATATATGTCATTTTTTGAATTTTCTACCTATCTATTTGACCTTAAATCAGAATTTCCACATATATAACAGCCTAGTTTTTCAGAAATAATTGGCCATGTAGCTGGAGCAGTATTCAATACAATTATAAATAATAGAACCTTCCAGTAGCATTTCTAATCGTGTTTCTATCAGCATCCTTATTGTAATTATCATAGCCCTGAACTTCCCTCCTTTTTCTAGTGTAAGATTCAATACGTATGTGTTTGTTTTATTTTTCAGGAAATCTTAATTTCTTTGGACCCTGAAGTGTTAGGGAATTTTTGAAGCAGCCCTCTGTTTCTCGGCATATGGTTTCTATGTTTCTACTGTAATCAGGTCTTCTTGTGGTTTTTATTTTCATTATTTTTATTTTCTCAAGTCCTCCTAAATCATCCCCATTTATTTGCATATTTATTTATTCAGTCAGGTATCACATGAGGGTCCTTTCTTCTGTTTGATATATTTTGTCTTATAATTGAAGGGAACTCTTGACACACAATGCATTTCCCGGGGCAAATACTACACACATATAGTGAAGGCTTGGGTTGTCTGGGGTCTGTGGGCATTAGAGCTGCTGCCTTACAATCTCTACAACCCAGGTTTGAACCTCTCATGAATGAAAACAGTCTAGGGGGTTTTGACTTCTGGTCTATTTCCAACTCCTCTATTTCTTTTCTCTCCTTCTCTGTCTCTGACTCTCACAGGCTCTCACTCACTCTGTCTGCACTCAGTAATATTTTACTTATATCCTTATTTTATTGACAGGCCCAGATATACAAAGAGAGTTGCCAGAGCACTGTTGAGCTCTGGCTTGTTTTGTTGGTGATTTCACCTAGGCTACTGGAGCCTCAGCTTTGTAAGTCTCTGACCGAAGCCATATTCTGTCTCCTTATATCCATGGCAGTATCTCTCAGACTTTATGATAAAGATATACATTCATATACATATATAAATACACATATATATCTGTTATTTTTAGAATTGTCGACCTATAGTCTATCTGCGGTTTTTATTATTTTTTAATTTTTTCAAATCCTCCTAGATAATCCCCATATATTTGCATATTTATTTATATATTTAGTCCGATATCACATGAGGGGTCATTTCTTCTGCCTGATAGATTTTCTCTTATAATTGAAGGGAACTTTGGACGCACAATATATTTCCTTTTGCAGATACTACACACTACTACAACTACTACTGCACTGTTATTGACAATGACATCCAATGCACAATGTATTAGTATTGCAAGACTCTAAAGAATGTTCCCTATTCAACCTATAATGTTTTTAACCTCAAAAATATTTATTCTGCTCTTTCTTGTGGGATGAATGGTTTACAGTCAACAGTTACATGTAATAGTGGCTAAGGGGGTAATTTTTCCTTCTTTCCCTGTATTTCTGTACATCATTTGTAACTTTCCTATTGTGGAGAAGGAAAGAGTCATAAATTGAGAGAGCAGGGCCAAAGCAGGAAGAGAGACAGAGAGATAGATAAACCTCTGATTTGCCACTAGCCCAGCTTTTCCCTAATTGGGTAAGTGATGACCAGGGACACAAAATGGGTTCTTGGGCTTCGACATAGTTCTCTGGCATTCTTTCTGAGGCAGAATCTGGACTAGCTGGCTTGCACTGACCATCTAGGTTCTCTGTACATAAGTTGCAGGTGAGGCTGGCTAAGCCTTGACACCCATGCTCTGAGACTACTTCAGGTGAGCTCTGAGCACACACAGACACACACAGACAGACAAACAGACACACACACACACACATTACTGTCAGGTCTGGTAGTACAGCATATGGTGAAGACTGGGGCTCTCTGTGGTCTCTGGGCATGAGAGCTGCTGCCTTACAATCTCTACAAGCCAGGTTTGATCCTGTCATCAATGAACACAGTGTAGGAGGTTTTTGAATTCTGAGACACTGAAGAGGGAGAGGTTTTGCCCTGAGGCTTGCACTGGGAACTAGCAGCTGCCCTGTGTGTGTTGCCAGACTAGGAAACTTGTACTGCCTGTCCATGTGGAGAGTTTCCTAGGTGAGTTCCTTCTGAGCCTTTTTCGATCGGTCCCGATGGAGCTGCATATAGCTAATGATTTGGAGATTTTACTCCTTTGGACAATTCTTTTCCTGTTGTACAGTTTATCTCCAGGTTTTAGCAATCAATTGTCTGAATGTCATATCGAATCCATTGTAGAAAATGACTACATCAGTGTCTCTCTCTCACTGTCTCTCACTCTCTATATATAATATGTAGAGGTCTGGAAATATTTTTTTAGCTAGAGACCTGCACAGCTCTGGATTAGTGTAGTAAAGTGGATACACCTGGCCCTTCTGAGCCACAGTCATGAGAGACATATCACAGAGCCATATCGTCTATCACTCTACAAATCTATTTCAGCAAAACTACTGCTGCCAAATCATTTACTTCCCTCTTGCTCATTTTGTCCACTGAGTCTTATCCCAAAACTGTAAATCAAAGAAGAAATAGACATAGTGAAGTTCCCTGCACACAGGACAGGCAGAGGCTGGACAAGGGAGATTCAATACGGCAGCCTGCATCTTGGCTGGAGCATCACTAAGACTCCTTCCAATTTGGAGAAGCAGGGGAAGTTTTGGACAGTGGGCTGCCGGCCAAGTGTTGCTTCTCAGAGTGGCTAAGACCTAGATGTTCTAAGTGTTACCTTTCCTCGAAAACATAAAAAGACAATGCCACTTGTAAGAAGTATGCTTGGGCATGGAGTGTTTGTGTTCAGTGCTCTGTCACTGATCAACACAGGGCCATAATTTCAGTCCTTTTCTGTCTCTGTCATTCTGTCTCTCTGACTGTCTCTATATGCCTTCTTCCCTGGGTCCATACTGGATGTCAGTGCATGCATCGTGAACTCAGTCATCCTGGTGTTGAAATTTTCCTTTCTTTGCCCTTTGGGTTATTTAGTCTCCTGCACGTGGTGTAGTACAGAGGGGAACTGTGGAGATAGTGTTGTTGCTGCAGGTTCCAGGCATATGTCCATCACCAGCTGGAGCTGTCCAGGCCCTCTGTGCTTGAATCACATTCTCCAGGGCCCTGAGGCTGACACTCAGGCTAAATGTAGTCCTCCTCACCTTCCTGCACAGGGTCCTTGTCCTTATTCCATGAGAGCCCAGGTCAAGAGAAGTGAAACTCTACCCCACTGGCACACACATTGTGCTTTCCCTCTATTAAGCCAAATGTAAAGGATCTGTGGTACTGATGGCCACACCAGTGTCCAGATTTTCCATGCAAAATGGAAGGTTCCAGGGTTCTGAAAGAGGGTGTTTTGATGGCTGTGAAATGACTTTTCCAAGTGCCTCATGGGGTTTTCAAATCCTTTTGAAACCTGAAGTTCTTTCTTGTATCCTGGGAATATTCTCACCTCTGGCAACAAGGGCCACCCAACTCGGAGCACAGCTATCCCGGGGTCAGGAGGTCTGCCAGCCTGCTTGCTCCTGGAGGGATTCCTGAGTATTATGTCCTCAGGGCCCAAGTGGTAACAGGTGTTTCCAATTGCCTTTATTAAAAGCAGCCAGGCCCTCAGGTGAGGTGCGGGGTTGTGATCTCCACTGGAAGCTCCAAATTCAGCCAATGGAGGCATCCATCTTCCTTTTGTCTGTCCATAGCAAGGGCCAGGGAGTTTGTGCTTCCTGTAAGCAGAGAGACATTGTATAGGACACTCATGCATGCCTACTTGTGGGAATCTCTCTGGGTGTGATGTATGGACACCAGGACACCATGATCATAGATGTGAGGCCACAGGAGCAATTGCCTTAGCCGGACCCAAAGGGTAGTTGTAAGGGACCGGGTTCATCCACTATTGTTTGGTCAAACACAGTTCCCATCTATGTTGAAGCACAGCTGTTTCTGGGCACTTTCTGTGCTTGTAATCTGCTGCTCTGAGAAGTGGACTGCGAGCCTGGAGGCTGAGTAGGCAGCCAAAATTGACTGGACAGGCTCATGCCCCTGAATTCTGAGGGGTGCTCTAGTTGCCCCTGTTGGTAGTATTTGGATGATAGATAGTGTGGCATGGGATTGAATAGGGAACTCAGGAGAGCAAGACAT